>NC_041392.1:139285840-139293057 GCF_002162155.2 Triticum dicoccoides
AAGGCGACGGCGATCCGGGGCGGTGGCGTGGTCGCCCCGATCTCGATCCAGATCGGGGGAGTGAGGGGAGAGTGGGGATCGGAAGTGGGCTAGGGTTTCCGTCGTGGGGGAATAAGGGGAGAGGGGTGGGGGCCGGCCGGGCCTGGTGGTGGCCCAGTTGGCCTGTGGTCTGCTGGGCCGAAGCCCAGGGGGTTTCTTTTCCTTTTTTTTTGTATTGTTTTCTGTTTTCTTTTTATGTATTTTCTTTTATGTTTTTTTTATTTATCTATAAACACTTAGGCATTTAATAAAAAATTGTTTGTTGCATCATAATTACCCTTGTAATATTCGTCAACCACCGAACAATTTTATTTTAAATTTTGAAAACTTTTATTGTTTTCATCAATTTGAATTTTGAATTTGAACGGTTTCGATTTATTGCGAGGATAGCAACAGTAATCAGGATGACGTGCCATGATTAGCGTGGGATTACTGTAGCAAGATTATCCGGGCGTTACAAATCTCCTCCACTACAAGAAATCTCGTCCCGAGATTTTAGGAGGTAGAAGGAAACAGTGCGGGGTATTCATCACTCAGGCGATCCTCGCGTTCCCAGGTGGCTTCGTCTTCAGAGTGATTCGACCACTGGACCTTCAGGAACTTGATCGCCTTCTGACGTGTGCGGCGTTCAGCTTGGTCGAGAATGCGGACCGGATGCTCTTTATAGGCGAGGTCCTGTTGCAATTCGAGCGCTTCATGGTCCACTGCTCGGATTGGGTCCTTGAAGCAGCGTCGAAGTTGTGACACGTGGAACACATCGTGAACCTGAGAAACGTTCGACGGAAGCTCCAGTTGATATGCCACCTTTCCACGCCTTTCCAGAATAGTGAATGGGCCAATATAGCGAGGAGCTAGCTTGCCCTTGATCCCGAAGCGGTGAGCACCCTTCATTGGTGTAACGCGAAGATAGGCCTTTTCGCCAGGTTGATAGACCATGTCTTTATGATGACGGTCATACTGACTCTTCTGGCGTGACTGAGCAGTCTTGAGATTCTCGCGAATAATGCGGACTTGCTCTTCGGCATGTTGGATAATATCCGGACCAAAGAGTGGACGTTCCCCAGTTTCTGACCAGTTCAGAGGGGTTCGGCACTTTCGTCCATATAACACTTCGAAGGGGGCCATCTTCAGACTAGCCTGATAGCTATTATTATAAGAGAACTCAGCATACGGAAGAGATTCCTCCCATTTCTTGCCGAAGGAAATAACACAAGCTCGAAGCATGTCTTCGAGAACTTGATTGACACGTTCAACTTGCCCTTGTGACTGAGGATGAAAAGCAGTGCTGAAAGACAGATGAGTGCCCATAGCTTCTTGGAAACTTGCCCAGAATCTTGAAGTGAATAAACTGCCACGGTCTGAACTGATAACCAGTGGAATACCGTGAAGCGAAACAATTCTGGACATGTAGAGAGTTGCAAGCTGACTAGCAGTGATCGTTTCTTTGACCGCCAGAAAATGTGCAACCTTAGAAAGTCGGTCAATGACGACAAGAATAGCATCATTACCCTTTTGCGATTTGAGAAATCCAGTAACGAAGTCCATCTCGACATGGTCCCATTTCCATTCAGGAATAGATATAGGTTGCAGAGTTCCAGCAGGCCTTTGATGTTCTGCTTTGATACGACGGCAAACGTCACATTCAGCAACATAACGAGCAATGTCTTGCTTCATGTTAGACCACCAGAATCTCTGGCGGATGTCTTGGTACATCTTTGTACTACCAGGGTGGATACATAGAGGCGTATCATGAGCTTCTTTCATAACCTCCTGAGTCATATTCAGGTTTTCCTTCTTACACGGCACCACTAGGCGGCCTTTGAAGTACAAGGCGCCATCATCAGCAATAGTGAAGGATGAGGGACTTCCTTCTTTGAGGTCTTGCTTAATCTTGTAGACTTCAGAGTCAAATCCCTGCATTGTCTTTATGGTGCCCACGAGATCGGGTTCAACAGCCAGGGTATAGAGGGAACCCTGGGAAACAACACGGAGATTCATCTTGTGGAACTCCGGAGGAGGGGGAGCGAGTGCACCCGGAGGAACAATATGGAGGTTCAGCTTTCTGAATTCTTCAACGAGTGAGGGCTGAACTTTGTGAACCTGGAGGTGGTTGCAGTAAGACTTGCGGCTCAAGGCATCAGCCATTACATTAGCCTTGCCTGGGGTATAGGAAATACCCAAATCAAAGTCTGCAACAGTCTCCATCCATCTCTGCTGACGAAGGTTCAGGTCTGGCTGAGTAAACAGATACTTCAGACTTTGGTGGTCGGTGAAGATCTCGCAACGATTACCGAGTAGGTAATGTCGCCATTGTTTTAGTGCATGAATGACAGCAGCAAGTTCGAGGTCGTGAACTGGGTAGTTCTCTTCGTGAGGGCGTAATTGCCGAGAGGCATAAGCAACCACTTTGCGCTCTTGCATTAGGACACAGCCTAATCCTTGACGGGAAGCGTCGCAGTAAATGACGAAGTCCTTCTTAGTATCAGGTGGATCTAGTACTGGGGCAGAAGTCAACTTGTCTTTGAGTGCCTGGAAGCTTTCCTGACATTTGTCTGTCCACTGGAACTTGACGCCCTTATGCAATAGGTTAGTCAGAGGCCTGGCAATCTTGGAGAAGTTCTCGATGAATCGACGGCAGTAGCTGGCGAGACGGAGAAAACTTCTGACTTGCTTAACGTTCTTCGGAGGAGTCCAATCGAGAATAGCCTGAACTCGTTCAGGGTTGACGGCAATACCATCCTTAGAGATGACATGCCCGAGATAGGTTACTTCGGGAAGCCAGAATTCACATTTGGAGAACTTGGCATAAAGTTGATGCTCTCGTAGCTTTTCCAGCACGAGGCGAAGATGTTCAGCATGTTCCTCTTCGTTCTTGGAAAATACCAGAATATCATCCAGATAAACCACGACGAACTTGTCGAGGTAATCCATGAATATATAGTTCATCAGGCGAGAGAAGGTGGCTGGAGCATTGGTTAAGCCGAAAGACATGACGGTGTACTCGTATGAACCATAGCGAGTCACAAAGGCGGTCTTGGGGATATCTTCCTCACGAACACGGATCTGGTGGTAACCCAACCTCAAGTCGAGTTTAGAGAACACTGATGATCCAGCCAATTGATCATACAGATCATTGATCTGAGGAAGAGGATACTTATTCTGAATGGTAGCTTGATTTATAGGACGGTAGTCTTGGACCAATCGGTTTGTCCCATCTTTCTTCTTGACAAAGAGAGAAGGTGCTCCCCAAGGAGAGCAACTTGGGCGAATGAAACCACTTCGAAGAGATTTATCGATTTCCTCCTTAAGCTCAAGGAGTTCATGCGGCGGCATCTTGTAGGGTCGCTTGGCTATAGGAGTGGTGCCTGGTTTCAAGTCGATGACGAATTCGACAGCTCTAGCAGGGGGAATCCCTGGGAGTTCTTCAGGAAAGACGTCTAGGAATTCACGCACGACGGGAATGTTTTCAATGCCCTCAAGTGGTGCAGCGTTCAATGCGTTTAAGGCATAAAGTCTGGCCTCGGCATTCCGAACCAGATGAGCATCGTAGCTAATTATTTCATCAGAAGGGTGTAGCAGATGGACGGTCTTGATGGCGCAAACGATAGAAGCGGTATGCGCCTTTAACCAATCCATTCCCAGAATGAGATCAATGCTACAGGACTTCAGTACGATGGGAGAGACAAGGAATTCCAGTCCTTCAATTTCTACAGGGACGTCGTTGCAAATCATGGAGGTTCGACATTGGCCCGCAGGGGTGTGCACTAATAGAGAAGCGTTCATGTCTTCACTTTTAATGCCATGCATGAATGCAAAATCTTCTGACATGAATGAATGCGATGCTCCTGTATCAAATAAAACAGATGCTGGTACTGAATTTACGAGGAGTGTACCCATCACAGTAGCAGGCTGGTCTTGAGCTTCATTCAGATCAATGTGGTTGGCATGAACACGGCCATAGGACTTGGCATTGTTGTTGCGGGCCTGGTTGTTTCCACGGCCAGCGGCTGGAAGGGCCAGTTGATTCTGATTCTGAATGCAATCCCTAGCACGGTGACCTGGTTGACCACACTTGTAGCACAGGCCATTATTGGGAGTGGGAACAGGAGCTTGGGATGGCGGAGCTGGAAGCCTTGGCAGCCTAGTTGGAGCAGTAGGCAGACGAGGTGCAGCGTAAGACTGCCTTGGGGCTGGTGCATTTGGACGGTACATGCTGTTCGGGATCCATATCTTACGCTTCTGCGAGGGCGGGCCCGAAGATGAGCCCGTGTCACGGTTGCGCCTCTGAGAGCTATGGTGTTCTTGAAGACCAGTCTCAACATTGATGGCCTTATTCACCAAGGTGGCGAAATCAGCAAAGTCGTGCACTAGAAGTGCGAGCTTGATGTCAGCTTGAAGGCCGTCACGGAACTTCTCCTGCCTACGTGCATCAGTTGCAATGTCCTCTTCAGCATAGCGAGACAAGTCCAGAAACTCCCGCTGATAAGCTTCAACAGTCTTGTTGCCTTGGGTGAGGTTGCGAAACTCACGCCTCTTCCGGTCCATGACTCCTTGTGGGATGAAGCGGGCACGGAAAGCAGCCTGGAAGTCTGGCCAGGTGATGATTGTTCCAACTGGCAGAGTACGCCTGTGGCTGTCCCACCATTGCGCTGCGGGTCCCTTTAGAAAGAATGAAGCAAAAGTGACATAGCTGGCAGGGGCTACATCAGCAGACTCCATCTCATAGGTGATGTCACGGAGCCAGTCATCAGCATCAAGCGGCTGGGTTGAGCTGCGGTACACACTTGGGTTGAGGCATATGAAATCCTGCAGAGTTGTTGTGTTTGGATGCTGGTTCATATTGGGGCGAGGAAACTGAGCCATCATGTTTTCCATGAACTGGCGATTCATCTCAAGCTGTTGGATCATACCAGCCATGTACTCAGGCGGTGGTGGGAAGTTGCCACCACGACCACGACCAGCTGGTCTAACCATCCTGCTAATATATAACAGGGGTAGTTCAGTATTGAGAAATTTGCATAGACAAGAGTCATTCATGATGAAACATGCATAATGAAAGGAGCACGACAGATACCACATAGATAGTCGGCATAACTTACAAAAGGGGTCGAACATAGAGTTCAGTACACAGAGTTCAGTACATAGATTAAGTCATCATAGGCGGCACGCAGGCTCGCGAGTGCATCTAAGACTAATGAGCAAGACTACTTCAGTCCCAGGAGGTACTGTGAAGGTAGCTGTAACCTGACAGCTGGTAGTGAGGCAACGGATAGTCCTCCACGTCAGTGGCCTGGGGGCCGCGGATACTCTGGTGTAGAACCCGACGCTCAGGTGGCAGAAGAGGACCAAGTGCGGGAGAGTAGCCTCCCACCTCTGGCCATCCGACACCGTGGGGCATCACGGTCCTGGCTGGGTAGATCGCAGAACGTGGCAGCTGTCCAGACCGGACAAAGGGGTGCAACCGCGTCAGAGCCCTGTAAAGGTGCTGACGAGTGGTGTACAACTCGTGGCGAAGAGCTCTGTTAGCTCGGTCCAGCCCATCAGCATGCAGGACCAGGCGCTGATGGTGGAAAGGCTCTCGGGTGACGGTGGAGTAGGCGGCAGTGTAGTATCCCTCCGCACCAACGTCAGATGCGATAGGAATGTGCCTGAAAGGGGAAGTGTCCAATGCCTGATACTCTCCACGAAGACGTGTCAGAGCAGCATGAGCCGCATCGTGGACTGCCATCTCGATGGTCACTCCAACACCATGAGCGGTGTGCAGCACGGTAGTGGACTCATACTCCCGAGAGTAGAGGTGGACGATGGCACGGTACTGCTCCTGGTTAAAGTCCTGGTACTCCTCGTAGACGGTGTACTCAGGGTGCCAGCGATAACCCAGATAGGTCATCATATCAGCTAGCACAGCGGGTGATCCTGAGGCACCAATGGCCGCAGTGTGGCGCACGACCTGCCTCGCGGGTTCCATCTGAAAACAAAGATGTTTCAATGGAGTCAAATGACAACACGGGCACTATTCAAAATGCTATCCTGCAAAATAACTATGGCTTATCCAACTTTGGGGTGAACGTGGTAACGGGATCCTAAAGTCAGAGTTAGTAATTTCGTTTAACCCGAGTAGAAAAGAGTTCAGAGTCCCAGAGTAAAGGTTGAGGAGTAAAAGATCCTAGTACCACCCAATGGCGACGTGGGCCCGTAAGGCTCACAGCCATGTTAGTAAAAGTTTTATAGTGACTAGACTCGACTTCGGCCAAGGAGTGTGGAAGGGGGATTCCTACAGGCAGTCGGCTCTGATACCAACTTGTGACGCCCCCGATTCAATCGTACACTAATCATGCACGCAAATGTGTACGATCAAGATCAGGGACTCACGGGAAGATATCACAACACAACTCTACAAATAAAAATAAGTCATACAAGCATCATAATACAAGCCAGGGGCCTCGAGGGCTCGAATACAAGTGCTCGATCATAGACGAGTCAGCGGAAGCAACAAAATCTGAGTACAGACATAAGTTAAACAAGTTTGCCTTAAGAAGGCTAGCACAAACTGGGATACAGATCGAAAGAGGCGCAGGCCTCCTGCCTGGGATCCTCCTAACTACTCCAGGTCGTCATCAGCGGGCAGCACGTAGTAGTAGGCACCTCCGGGGTAGTAGGGGTCGTCGTCGACGGTGGCGTCTGGCTCCTGGACTCCAGCATCTGGTTGCGACAACCAGGAAGAAAGGAAAGGGGAAAAGGGGGGAGAAAGCAACCGTGAGTACTCATCCAAAGTACTCGCAAGCAAGGAACTACACTACATATGCATGGGTATATGTGTAAGGAGGCCATATCAGTGGACTGAACTGCAGAATGCCAGAATAAGAGGGGGATAGCTAATCCTGTCGAAGACTACGCTTCTGGCAGCCTCCGTCTTGCATCAAGTATAAGAGAGTAGATTGAAGTCCTCCAAGTAGCATCTCCAAGTAGCATCTCATAGCATACACCTACCCGGCGATCCCCTCCTCGTATCCCTGAGGTAGAGCGACCACCGGTTGTATCTGGCACTTGGAAGGGTGTGTTTTATTAAGTATCCGGTTCTAGTTGTCATAAGGTCAAGGTACAACTCCAAGTCGTCCTGTTACCGAAGATCACGGCTATTCGAATAGATTAACTTCCCTGCAGGGGTGCACCACATA
>NC_041392.1:139295546-139345581 GCF_002162155.2 Triticum dicoccoides
CGAGAAGGCGACGGCGATCCGGGGCGGTGGCGTGGTCGCCCCAATCTCGATCCAGATCGGGGGAGTGAGGGGAGAGTGGGGATCGGAAGTGGGCTAGGGTTTCCGTCGTGGGGGAATAAGGGGAGAGGGGTGGGGGCCGGCCGGGCCTGGTGGTGGCCCAGTTGGCCTGTGGTCAGCTGGGCCGAAGCCCAGGGGGTTTCTTTTCCTTTTTTTTTGTATTGTTTTCTGTTTTCTTTTTATTTATTTTCTTTTATGTTTTTTTATTTATCTATAAACACTTAGGCATTTAATAAAAATTTGTTTGTTGCATCATAATTACCCTTGTAATATTCGTCAACCACCGAACAATTTTATTTTAAATTTTGAAAACTTTTATTGTTTTCATCAATTTGAATTTTGAATTTGAACGGTTTCGAATTATTGCGAGGATAGCAACAGTAATCAGGATGACGTGCCATGATTAGCGTGGGATTACTGTAGCAAGATTATCCGGGCGTTACATTATGCTTCTACGACTATCGCTACCGCTTAGTGTTAAAGTAAAGCATTACAGGGCGATTGCATTGCATACAATAAAGCAACAACCATATGGCTCCTGCCAGTTGCCGATAACTTGGTTACAAAACATGATCATCTCATACAATAAAATTTAGCATCATGCCTTGACCATATCACATCACAACATGCCCTGCAAAAACAAGTTAGACGTCCTCTACTTTGTTTGTTGCAAGTTTTACGTGGCTGCTACAGGCTTAGCAAGAACCAATATTACCTACGCATCAAAAACCACAACGATAGTTTGTCAAGTTGGTGTTGTTTTAACCTTTGCAAGGACCGGGCGCAGCCACACTCGGTTCAACTAAAGTTGGAGAAACTGACACCTGCCAGCCACCTGTGTGCGAAGCACGTCGGTAGAACCAGTCTCGCGTAAGCGTACGTGTGTCGGTCCGGGCCGCTTCATCCAACAATACCGCTGAACCAAAGTATGACATGCTGGTAAGCAGTATGACTTATATCGCCCACAACTCACTTGTGTTTTACTCATGCATATAACATCAACACATAAAACCTAGGCTCGGATGCCACTGCTGGGGAACGTAGTAATTTCAAAAAATTTCCTACGCACATGCAAGATAATGTTGATGCATAGCAACGAGAGGGGAGAATGTTGTCTACGTACCCTCGTAGACCGGAAGCGGAAGCGTTAGCACAACGCGGTTGATGTAGTCGTATGTCTTCACGGCCCGACCGATCAAGCACTGAAACTACGGCACCTCCGAGTTCTAGCACACGTTCAACTCGATGACGATCCCCGGACTCCAATCCAGCAGAATGTCGGGGAAGAGTTCCGTCAGCACAACGGCGTGGTGACGATCTTGATGTTCTAACATCGCAGGGCTTCGCCTAAGCACCGCTACAATATTATCGAGGATTATGGTGGAAGAGGGCACCGCACACGGCTGAGAGATCAATGATCAATTGTTGTGTCTCTGGGGTGCCCTCCTGCCCCCGTATATAAAGGAGTGGAGGAGGGGCCGGCCAAGGAGGGTGGCGCGCCCAAGGGGGGAGTCCAACTCCCACCGGGAGTAGGACTCCCCTTTTTCCTATTAGGAGTAGGGGAGGGAAGGAAGAGGAAGGAGGGAGGAAGGAAAGGGGGGGGGGCGGCCCCCCCTCCCAATTCGGATTGGGCTTGGGGGGGCGCCCCCTCCTCTTGCTCCTTTCCCCTCCTTTCCACTAAGGCCCAATAAGGCCCATATACCTCCCAGGGGGTTTCGATAACCTCCCGGTGATCCGGTATTGTCCTAATCTTACCCAGAACCTTTCTGGTGTCCAGATATAGTCGTCCAATATATCGATCTTTATTTCTTGACCATTTCGAGACTCCTCGTCAAGTCCGTGATCACATCTGGGACTCCGAACAACCTTCGGTACATCAAAATATATAAACTCATAATGAAACTGTCATCAAAACGTTAAGAGTGCGGGCCCTACGGGTTCGAGAACAATGTAGACATGACCGAGACACGTCTCCGGTCAATAACCAATAGCGGAACCTGGATGCTCATATTGGTTCCTACATATTCTACGAACATCTTTATCGGTCAGATCGCATAACAACATACGTTGTTCCCTTTGTCATCGGTATGTTACTTGGCCGAGATTCAATCGTCGGTATCTCAATACTTAGTTCAATCTCGTTACCGGCAAGTCTCTTTACTCGTTCCGTAATACATCATCTTGCAACTAACTTATTAGTTGCATTGCTTGCAAGGCTTTAGGTGTTGTGCATTACCGAGAGGGCCCAGAGATACCTCTCCGACAATCGGAGTGACAAATCCTAATCTCGAAATACGCCAACCCAACAAGTACCTTCGGAGACACCTGTAGAGCACCTTTATAATCACCCAGTTACGTTGTGACGTTTGGTAGCACATAAAGTGTTCCTCTGGTAAACGGGAGTTGCATAATCTCATAGTCATAGGAACATGTATAAATCATGAAGAAAGCACTAACAACAAACTAAACGATCAAGTGCTATGCTACCAGAATGGGTCAAGTCAATCACATCATTCTCCTAATGATGTGATCCCGTTAATCAAATGACAACTCATGTCTATGGTTAGGAAACATAACCATCTTTAATCAACGAGCTAGTCAAGTAGAGGCATACTAGTGACACTCTGTTTGTCTATGTATTCACACATGTATTATGTTTCTGGTTAATACAATTCTAGCATCAATAATAAACATTTATCATGATATAAGGAAATATATAATAACTTTATTATTGCCTCTAGGGCATATTTCCTTCAGGCGTGCCCAGGGGGGTTGGCGCGCCCCCTGCCTCGTGGCCGCCTCGTTCGTTTCTTGACATCCACTCCAAGTCCACTGGATCATGTTTGTTCCAGAAATCACATTCCCAAAGGTTTCATTCCGTTTGGACTCCGTTTGATATTCCTTTTCTACGAAACACTGAAATAGGCAAAAAACAACAATTTGGGCTGGGCCTCCGGTTAATAGGTCAGTCCCAAAAATAATGTAAAAGTGTAAAATAAAGCCCATTAACATCCAAAATAGATAATATAATAGCATGGAACAATAAAAAATTATAGATACGTTGGAGACGTATCAAAGTACGTTGGTGGAGCTGTGAGGGGCCCACGAGAGTGGGGGGCGCGCCCCCCTGCCTCATGGCCTCCTCGCTTCTTTCTTGTCGGCCACTCCAAGTCTCGTGGATCATGTTTGTTCCAAAAATAACTCTCCCGAAGGTTTCATTCCATTTGGATTCCGTTTGATATTCCTTTTCTGCGAAACACTGAAATAGGCAAAAAAACAACAATTTGCACTGGGCCTTTGGTTAGTAGATTAGTCCCAAAAATAATATAAAAATGTATATCAAAGCCCATTAAACATCCAAAACAAATAATATAATAGCATGGAACAATAAAAAATTATAGATACGTTGGGGACGTATCAAGCATCCCCAAGCTTAATTCCTTCTCGTCCTCGACTAGGTAAATGATAAAAATAGAAGTTTTGATGTGGAATGCTACCTAGCATAATTCTCAATGTAATTTTCTTTCTTGTGGCATAAATGTTCAGATCTGAAAGATTCAAGACAAAAGTTTAATATTGACATAAAAATAATAATACTTCAAGCATACTAGCAAAGCAATCATGTCTTCTCAAAATAACATGGCCAAAGAGAGTTATCCCTGCCAAATCATATAATCTGGCTGTGCTCCATCTTCACCACACAAAATATTTAAATCATGCACAACCCCGATGACAAGCCAAGCAATTGTTTCATACTTTTGATGTTCTCAAACTTTTTCAATCTTCGTGCAATACATGAGCGTGAGCCATGGACATAACACTATAGGTGGAATAGAATGGTGGTTGTGGAGAAGACAAAAAGGAGAAGATAGTCTCACATCAACTAGGCGTATCAACGGGCTATGGAGATGCCCATCAATAGATATCAATGTGAGTGATTAGTGATTGCCATGCAACGGATGGACTAGAGCTATAAGTGTACAAAAGCTCAACAAAAGAGACTAAGAGCGTGTGCATCCAACTCGCTTGCTCACGAAGGCCTAGGGCATTTTGAGGAAGCCCATCATTGGAATATACAAGCCAAGTTCTTTATTGTAAAATTCCCACTAGTATATGAAAGTGACAACATAAGAGACTCTCTATCATGAAGATCATGGTGCTACTTTGAAGCACAAGTGTGGTAAAAGGATAGTAACATTGTCCTTTCTCTCTTTTTCTCTCATTTCTTTTTTGGGCCTTCTCTTTTTTATGGCCTTTCTTTTTTTTCATTCGGAGTCTCATCCCGACTTGTGGGGGAATCATAGTCTCCATCATCCCTTCCTCACATGGGACAATGCTCTAATAATGATGATTATCACACTTTTATTTACTTATAACTCGAAAAATTACAACTCGATACTTAGAACAAAATATGACTCTATGTGAATGCCTCTGGCGGTGTACCGGGATGTGCAATGACTCATGAGTGATGATACGTCTCTGTCGTATCTACTTTTCCAAACACTTTTGCCCTTGTTTTGGACTCTAACTTGCATGATTTGAATGGAACTAACCCGGACTGACGTTGTTTTCAGCAGAATTGCCATGGTGTTATTTATGTGCAGAAACAAAAGTTCTCGGAATGACCTGAAACTTCACGGAACGTCTATTTGGAAATAATAAAAAATCCTTGCAAAAGATGAAGACCAAGGGGCCCACACCCTAGCCACGAGGGTGGGGGGCGCGCCTGCCCCCCGGGCGCGCCCCCTACCTCATGGTCCCCCTGATGCTCCACCGACCTCAACTCCAACTCCATATATTCACTTTTGGGGAGAAAAAAATAAGAGAGAAGGATTCATCGCGTTATACGATATGGAGCCGCTGCCAAGCCCTAAAACCTCTCGGGAGGGCTGATCTGGAGTCCGTTCGGGGTTCCGGAGAGGGGAATCCGTCGCCATCGTCATCATCAACCTTCCTCCATCACAAATTTCATGATGCTCACTGCCATACGTGAGTAATTCCATCGTAGGCTTGCTCGACGGTGATGGGTTGGATGAGATCTATCATGTAATCGAGTTAATTTTGTTAGGGTTTGATCCCTAGTATCCACTATGTTCTGAGATTGATGTTGCTATGACTTTGCTATGCTTAATGCTTGTCACTAGGGCCCGAGTGCCATGATTTCAGATCCGAACCTATTATGTTTTCATCAATATATGAGAATTCTTGATCCTATCTTGCAAGTCTATAGTCACCTACTATGTGTTATGATCCGGCAACCCCGAAGTGACAATAATCGGGACCACTCCCGGTGATGACCGTAGTTTGAGGAGTTCATGTATTCACTATGTGTTAATGCTTTGGTCCAGTACTATATTAAAAGGAGGCCTCAATATCCCTTACTTTCCATTAGGACCCCGCTGCCATGGGAGGGTAGGACAAAAGATGCCATGCAAGTTCTTTTCCATAAGCACGTATGACTATATTCAGAATACATGCCTACATTACATTGATGAATTGGAGCTAGTTCTGTGTCACCCTAGGTTATGACTGTTACATGATGAACCGCATCCGACATAATTCTCTATCACCGATCCATTGCCTACGAGCTTTCCATATATTGTTCTTCGCTTATTTACTTTTCCGTTGCTATTTCTATCATCACTACAAAATACCAAAAACATTACTTTTGCTATCATTACCTTTTGCTACCGTTACCACTACTATCATATTACTTTGCTACTAAACACTTTGCTGTAGATATTAATTTTCCAGGTATGGTTGAATTGACAACTCAGCTGCTAATACTTGAGAATATTCTTTGGCTCCCCTTGTGTCGAATCAATAAATTTGGGTTGAATACTCTACCCTCAAAAACTGTTGCGATCCCCTATACTTGCGGGTTATCAAGACTATTTTCTGGCGCCGTTGCCGGGGAGCATAGCTCTATTCTTTGAGTCACTTGGGATTTATATCTGCTTATCATTATGAAGAACTTGAGAGATCCAAAAACCAAGATTTATCCCTCAACTGCGAGGAGGGGTAAGGAACTGCCATCTAGCTCTGCACTTGATTCACCTTCTATTTTGAGTAAGCTTGCGACACCTAAACCTGCTTCTGCTATTCATTCTGATATGTTGCATGTTATTGATGATGCCACTTCTGCTATGCACGATACTTATGATGAAATTACTTCTATGCTTGATACTACTATGCCACTTGGTGAATTTCTTGATGAACAACGTGCTAGGTTTAGAGAGAATGAAATTATTGAAGCTGATAACATTGATGAAAGTGATGATGAAGACTCTCCCCCTAATAAATATGAATCGCCTGTTATTCATGAGGGTTATGTTTTGGAAAAAGAAGCTGCTTTAGCTATTTTAGCTTGCAAAGATAGATACGAGCTCAAGAGGTTATTAGCTAAATGGAAGCAACAATCTCTTAATGCTAGAATGAAACCTGACCCTTCTTTTGCTACTTCACCTATCTGTGTTACTGATAAGGATTATGAATTCTCTATTGATCCTGATATAACTACTTTGGTTGAATCTGATCCTTTTCATGGCTATGAATCTGAAATTGTTGTGGGACATCTTACTAAATTAAATGATATAGCCACCCTGTTCACTAATGATGAGAAATCTCTCTACCTTTATATCCTTCAAATATTTCCATTCTCATTAAAGGGTGATGCTAAGATATGGTTTAATTCTCTAGATCCTGGTTGTGTGCGTAGTCCCCAGGATATGATTTATTACTTCTCTGCTAAATATTTCCCTGCTCATAATAAACAAGCTGTTTTAAGGGATATATATAATTTTGCGCAAATTGAAGAAGAGAGTCTCCCACAAGCTTGGGGGAGGCTTCTCCAATTACTTAATTCTTTGCCTGATCATCCTCTTAAGAAAAATGAAATACTTGATATCTTTTATAATGGACTAACCGATGCTTCCAGAGATTACCTGGATAGTTGTGCTGGTTCTGTTTTCAGGGAAAGAACACCGGATGAAGCTGAAATTCTATTGAATAATATGTTAACAAATGAAAATAATTGGACACTCCCTGAGCCTATTCCTAAACCAACTCTGAAGAAAAGAGGTGTTCTATTTCTCAGTCCTGAAGATATGCAAGAGGCAAAGAAATCTACGAAAGAAAAGGGTATTAAAGCTGAAGATGTTAAGAATTTACCTCCTATTAAAGAAATACAGGGTATTAATTTACCGCCTACTGAAGAAACACATGGTCTTGATAACCCGACACAGGTAGTAAAGGTAAATTCTCTATAGGTATGATAAAGCTGAAATCCCATTTACTAAGTTTGCTAGCCCATGCTTAGATGAGTTTGATAAATTTATGGTTAAGCAAGAAGACTTCAATGCTTATTTTGGTAGAGAATTAAAACACAGTGCTGATTTGCTTGAACACTTGGGTGATTATATGGCTAATGTCAAAGGTGAACTTAAACTTATTAGTAAACATGCTTCTATGGTTACCACTCAAGTAGAACAAGTAGTTAAAGATCAAAATGATTTGCTCAATGAATTGAATACTAAGAATAATGATTATGCTGTTAGAGTGGTTACTAGAACTGGTAGAATGACTCAGGAACCTCTGTATCCTGAAGGCCACCCTAAGAGAATTGAGCAAGATTCTCAAAGAAATAATATAGATGTGCCTAGTCCTTCTAAAAGGAAGAAAAAGAAAAATGATAGGACTTTGCATGCTCCTAGTGAACCTATCGCTGAAACACCTGAGGATCCAAATGTTATTTCTATTTCTGATGCTGAAACACAATCTGGTAATGAACCTGAAACTAGTGATAATGTTAATGATAATGTTCATGTTGATGCTCAACCTAGCAATAATAATGATGTAGAAATTGAACCTGTTGTTGATCTTGATAACCCACAGTCAAAGAATCAACGTTATGATAAGAGAGACTTTGTTGCTAGGAACCACGGTAAGAAAAGAGAGCCTTGGGTTCAGAAACACATGCCTTTTCCTCCCAAACCATCCAAGAAAAAGGATGATGAGGATTTTGAGCGCTTTGCTGAAATGATTAGACCTATCTTTTTGCGTATGTGATTAACTGATATGCTTAAAATGACTCCTTATGCTAAGTACATGAAAGATATTGTTACAAATAAAAGAAAGATACCGGAAGCTAAAATTACCACCATGCTTGCTAATTATACTTTTAAGGGTGGAATACCAATTACCAAAGAAACTTGGAGATCAGGAGTACCCAATATACCATGCTCCATTAAAAGAAACTACGTTAAAACTGCTTTATATGATCTTGGAGCTGGTGTTAGTGTTATGCCTCTCTCTTTATATCGTAGACTTGATTTGAATAAGTTGACACCTACTGAAATATATTTGCAAATGGCTGATAAATCAACTGCTATACCTGTCGGTATTTGTGAGGATGTGCCTGTTGTAGTTGCAAACGTTACTATTTTAACAGATTTTGTTATTCTTGATATTCCCGAGGACGATAGTATGTCTATTATTCTTGGAAGACCCTTTTTGAATACTGCAGGGGCTGTTATTGATTGCAACAAAGGCAATGTCACTTTTCATGTCAATGGTAATGAGCATACGGTACACTTTCCGAGGAAACAACCTCAAGTCCACAGTATCAATTCTATTGGAAAAATTACATCGATTATTTTTGGAGGTTTTGAATTTCCTCTTCCTACTGTCAAGAAGAAATATGATATTCTTATTGTTGGGGATGTGCATATCCCCGTTGAGGTAACCTAGTGTTATTCGAAGATTCTCCGGTTCCATGTTATTCAGAATGAGTTTGTTAACAAGACTTGATCAACCTTGTTAATGGATTCCTTTTGATGATCATGAGATGTATGAAGTTAGAAAACACAACTCTCTGTACCCTCCTTTTACTTTTTGTTATTTATATTAAATAAAATAAAAATAAGTATTTTCTGTCTGTTATCTGATTTATCCGTGCAATATAAAAATACCCCAAAAACAAAAGTTCTCCAAATGCCCTGAAATTTAAATATGATTTTTTCTGGAATATTTGAGAATATTTGACACTGAGAACACATCACGGGGGCCATCCACCTGGCCACGAGGGTGGAGGGCGCGCCCCCTGTCTCGTGGGCCCATGGTGGCCCTCCTTCACTTATTCCTGCACCCACACACTCCTTCCTCCCACAAACACGATTATCCAGTTCAAACCCGAGTCCAAGCTCATTTTGCTGCCATTTTCGATCTCCTTGCTCAAAGCACCTCTCAGAAAACTGCTTGGGGGGATTGTTCCTTGGTATGTGACTCCTCCATTGGTCCAATTAGTTTTTGTTCTAGTGCTTTGTTCATTGCAAATTTGTGCTGCCTAGGTGACCCTATTCTTGCGCTTGCATGTCAAATTTATGTGGTTCCAAGTAGTCTTGATGCATGATATAGGCTCTAGGCACTTGTAGGAGTAGTTGCTATCAATATTGTTGACTTTGGTTCACTTTTATTTTTGAAGTTACTAAAAATTTCAGAAATTTTTGACAGGAAGAAATATGTTTAGGAAAATGTACCAAGGTGGCCCTTCAAGGAAACAAGAGCCCAGGCTTGCAATGCGTGATGCTGATGATGAGCCACCAAGGGACGCTCCAGTGCAGCCCTGTGAATGGCCTTCATAGGACTTTATGGATTGAGCGGAAATCAAGGAAGAATTTAACGTATATTTGCGCAACGCTGATCTTGTGAGCTTCGAGGAGGAAAAGTGCCGCAAGTACCACTATCTCACTAGTTCCTTTGTGAGGAGGTTTGAATTTTCATCTTCATGCAATTCTCCAACTGTCCTGTTTGATCTTTATGAAAAATCTTATACGATGGACTTAGAGGATTTTACCACTGCTTGCAAACTTCCACAATGGGGTAGTGTCAGGGAACCTCGCAAATCTGAATTTAGATATTTTCTTGCTAGTATAACTGTGGGGGAATCTAGAGATATAACATAAGCTACCATGGGGAGCATTCACTTTCCTGCTATACATTATTTTGCTCTCTTCATAGGTAGATGCATTAATGGTAAAGATGAGGCATATCACATGTGTGTCCCTGACCTCAGTATTCTTAGGAGTGCTGTGTTAGGAGATAAATCTTATAATTTGGGAGCCATTGTTGCACGTAGGTTGCATCTTAATAGATTTAATGGAGATTTCTTTGGTGGAATTTATGCAACCCGCATAGCTAATTTTCTTGGTATAACCATACGTGAAGATGATATTGAGTTGCCTCCTGCTTATTTGGATTATGAGGCTATGGTTCGTCATCAGTTTGTTGAGAGGAACGATCAGTTCCTCCAGTACCGACTAATCTTTGACAGACGATGCACCTATCACGTCGTTCTCCCTGCTTCTACTTTCTTTGACTTTCAGGCAAAAAGGAGATATTTTATAACCAGAGAGGTGGCGGAAGAGTATAAGAGGAGAGCTGAGATAGCTCGCCTCCAAGCTGCAGCCCATGATGCAATGACTGGTGCATCGCAGTACGACCCCAATTATTACTATGGATATCCGCCAGGCCAACCGTGGCCATAGACCAACTTAGGCCAAAAGCCTAAGCTTGGGGGAGTACATATTTCTCAACGACATTACATTTATGTTCACACAGTCATTGTTAGATGTCGGTGCTCATACTTTTTCATTGTATCTTTCATGCTAGTTTATTTCCTTTTTATGCTTTCTTCTTGTGTGTTTGATAAACCTTAAAAACAAAAAAAATTAGTTGTAGCTTTTAGCTAGTTTTAATTTCCATGCTTGTAGAACTAATTAAAAAGAAAATCCAAAAAGATTTCATGTTCTTCTTTTGCTTGTTGGGAGCTTTCCCGTGTAAATAGTTTTATTTCGTTTCTTTGGGGGTCGATAGGAGAAGACCATGATTAAATTGTTGAAGTGGCTCTTATATGCATTATTGTTGATTTAACCAAGATCCCATATTGCCTTGTCTTCTCTTATTTATTGAATGCTCGCAGATTCCAGCTTAGTTCAATGCATGTGCACTCTTAATATTATTCACATCGTTCGGTCATGCAAGTGAAAGGCAATTATGACGATATATGATGGACTGACTGGGATGAGAAAAGCTGGTATGAACTCGACCTTTCTTGTTTCTGTAAATATGATTAGTTCATCGTTCCTGATTCAGCCTATTATGAATAAACATGTTTGCAATGAACCCTAGAGATCATAGTTGCTTATGCGATGCTTAATTATCTAGGAGCTTATAATGGTTTACCTTGCGTGCCAACATGCTATTAAAATGGTTGTGATGTGGTATGATAGGGTGGTATCCTCCTCTGAATGATTTAGGTGACTTGACTTGGCACATGTTCACGCATGTAGTTGAAACAAAATCAACATAGCCTTCACGATATTTATGTTCATGGTGAATTATATCCTACTCATGCTTGCATTCAGTGTTGATTAATTTTAATGCATGTTTATGACTGTTGTCGCTCTCTAGCTGGTCTCTTCCCAGCCTTTTGCTAGCCTTCACTTGTACTAAGCGGGAATACTGCTTGTGCATCCAATCCCATAAACCCCAAAGTTGTTCCATATGAGTCCACCATACCTACCTATATACGGTATCTACCTGCCGTTCCAAGTAAATTTGTATGTGCCAAACTCTAAACCTTCAAATAAACATTCTGTTTTGTATGCTCGAATAGCTCATGTATCAACTAGGGCTGTCCGTATCTTCCATGTTAGGCGGGTTATTCTCAAGAGGAGTGGACTCCGCTCCTCACTCACGAGAAAATGGCTGGTCACCGGGATACCCAGTCCCATGCTTTATGCAAATCAAATCAAAATAATTGCAAACAAAACTCCCCCTGAGACTCTTTTTAGTTGGAGGCACTCGTTGTTTCGAGCAAGCCATGGATTGATGCTTGTTGGTGGAGGGGGAGTATAAACTTTACCATTCTGTTTGGGAACCGCCTATAATGTGTGTAGCATGGAAGATATCGCCATCTCTTGGTTGTTATGTTGACAATGAAAGTATACCGCTCAAAATATCATTCATCTCTATTTTAAAACCGAGCTCTGGCACCTCTACAAATCCCTGCTTCCCTCTGCGAAGGGCCTACCTATTTACTTTTATGTTGAGTCATCCTCCTCTTATTAAAAAGCACTAGTTGGAGAGAACCACTGTCATTTGCATTCATTACTGTTAGTTTACATTGAGTATGACTTGACTGGATCTCTTTTACCATGAATTACAATGTCTAGTCAGTCCTTGATCTTTAAAGGTGCTCTGCATTTATGTTTTGTGGTCTCAGAAAGGGCTAGCGAGATACCATCTTGTTATATCATATTATGATTGTTTTGAGAAAGTGTTGTCATCCGAGATTTATTATTATTGCTCGCTAGTTGATTATGCCATTGATATGAGTAAAGATGAGACCTAAGCGTTATTGTGAATATGGTTAGTTTATAATCTTTGCTGAAAACTTGAATGCTGGCTTTACATATTTACAACAACAAGAGCAAACAGAGTTTGTAAAAGTTTTTCTTTATCACTTCCAGTTGGTTAACTGAATTGCTTGAGGGCAAGCAAAGGTTTAAGCATGGGGGGGGGGGTTGATACGTCTCCATCGTATCTACTTTTCCAAACACTTTTGCCCTTGTTTTGGACTCTAACTTGCATGATTTGAATGGAACTAACCCGGACTGACGTTGTTTTCAGCAGAATTGCCATGGTGTTATTTATGTGCAGAAACAAAAGTTCTCGGAATGACCTGAAACTTCACGGAACGTCTATTTGGAAATAATAAAAAATCCTTGCAAAAGATGAAGACCAGGGGGCCCACACCGTAGCCACGAGGGTGTGGGGCGCGCCTGCCCCCCTGGGCGCGCCCCCTACGTCGTGGGCCCCTTGACGCTCCACCGACCTCAACTCCAACTCCATATATTCACTTTCGGGGAGAAAAAAAATAAGAGAGAAGGATTCATCGCGTTTTACGATACGGAGCCACCGCCAAGCCCTAAAACCTCTTGGGAGGGCTGATTTGGAGTCCGTTCGGGGCTCCGGAGAGGGGAATCCGTCGCCATCGTCATCATCAACCTTCCTCCATCACCAATTTCATGATGCTCATCGTCGTGCGTGAGTAATTCCATCATAGGCTTGCTCGACGGTGATGGGTTGGATGAGATCTATCATGTAATCGAGTTAGTTTTGTTAGGGTTTGATCCCTAGTATCCACTATGTTCTGAGATTGATGTTGCTATGACTTTGCTATGCTTAATGCTTGTCACTAGGGCCCGAGTGCCATGATTTCAGATCTGAACCTATTATGTTTTCATCAATATATGAGAGTTCTTGATCCTATCTTGCAAGTCTATAGTCACCTACTATGTGTTATGATCCGGCAACCCCGAAGTGACAATAATCAGGACCACTCCTGGTGATGACCGTAGTTTAAGGAGTTCATGTATTCACTATGTGTTAATGCTTTGGTCCGGTACTCTATTAAAAGGAGGCCGTAATATCCCTTAGTTTCCATTAGAACCCCGCTGCCACGGGAGGGTAGGACAAAAGATGTCATGCAAGTTCTTTTCCATAAGCACGTGTGACTATATTCGGAATACATGCCTACATTACATTGATGAATTGGAGCTAGTTCTGTGTCACCCTAGGTTATGACTGTTACATGATGAACCGCATCCGGCATAATTCTCTATCACCGATCCATTGCCTACGAGCTTTCCATATATTGTTCTTCGCTTATTTACTTTTGTGTTGTTGTTGCTATCATCACTACAAAATACCAAAAACATTACTTTTGCTATCATTACCTTTTGCTACCGTTACCACTACTATCATATTTCTTTGCTACTAAACACTTTGCTACAGATATTAAGTATCAAACTTCTCATAGTATTCAATGCACTTTTTATGATAGTTTTTATTATACCCATCTTGGATGCCTATCATATTAGGACTAATTTTATAGCCAAGGCAAATTACCATGCCGTTCTAGAGGACTCTCAAAATGATATAAGTGAAGCATGAGAGATCAATAATTTCTATAAAATAAAACCACCACCGTGCTCTAAAAAGATATAAGTTAAGCACTAGAGCAAAATTGTCTAGCTCAAAAGATATAAGTGAAGCACAAAGAGTATTCTAATAGATTCCGATTCATGTGTGTCTCTGCAAAAGGTGTGTACATCAAGGATGATTGTGGTAAACTAAAAAGCAAAGGCTCAAATCATACAAGACGCTCTAAGCAAAACACATATCATGTGGTGAATAAAAATATAGCATCAAGTAAAGTTACCGATGGACGAAGACGAAAGAGGGGATGCCTTCCGGGGCATCCCCAAGCTTAGGCTTTTGGTTGTCCTTGAATTTTACCTTGGGGTGCCTTGGGCATACCCAAGCTTAGGCTCTTGCCACTCCTTATTCTATAATCCATCAAATCTTTACCCAAAACTTGAAAACTTCACAACACAAAACTCAACAGAAAATCTCATGAGCTCCGTTAGTATAAGAAAACAAACCACCACTTAAGGTACTATAATAAACTCATTCTTTATTTATATTGGTGTTAAATCTACTGTATTCCAACTTCTCTATGGTTCATACCCCCGATACTGAAGGAAATATGCCCTAGAGGCAATAATAAAGTTATTATTTATTTCCTTATTTCATGATAAATGTTTATTATTCATGCTAGAATTGTATTAACCGGAAACATAATACATGTGTGAATACATAGACAAACAAAGTGTTAATAGTATGCCTCTACTTGACTAGCTCGTTAATCAAAGATGGTTATGTTTCCTAACCATGAACAATGAGTTGTTATTTGATTAACGAGGTCACATCATTAGTTGAATGATCTGATTGACATGACCCATTCCATTAGCTTAGCACCCGATCGTTTAGTATGTTCCTATTGCTTTATTCATGACTTATACATGTTCCTATGACTATGAGATTATGCAACTCCCGTTTACCGGAGGAACACTTTGGGTGCTACCAAACGTCACAACGTAACTGGGTGATTATAAAGGAGCATTACAGGTGTCTCCAAAGGTAGATGTTGGGTTGGCGTATTTCGAGATTAGGATTTGTCACTCCGATTGTCGGAGAGGTATCTTTGGGCCCTCTCGGTAATGCACATCACATAAGCCTTGCAAGCATTGTAACTAATATGTTAGTTGCGAGATGATGTATTACAGAACGAGTAAAGAGACTTGCCGGTAACGAGATTGAACTAGGTATTGGATACCGACGATCGAATCTCGGGCAAGTAACATACCGATGACAAAGGGAACAACGTATGTTGTTATGCGGTCTGACCGATAAAGATCTTCGTAGAATATGTAGGAGCCAATATGGGCATCCAGGTCCCGCTATTGGTTATTGACCGGAGACATGTCTCGGTCATGTCTACATTGTTCTCGAACCCGTAGGGTCCGCACGCTTAAGGTTACAATGACAGTTATATTATGAGTTTATGCATTTTTATGTACCGAAGGTTGTTCGGAGTCCCGGATGTGATCACGGACATGACGAGGAGTCTCGAAATGGTCGAGACGTAAAGATTGATATATTGGAAGCCTATGTTTGGATATCAGAAGTGTTCCGGGTGAAATCGGGATTTTACCGGAGTACCGGGAAGGTTACCGGAACCCCCCGAGAGCTAAATGGGCCATGATGGGCCTTAGTGGAAAAGAGAAGAGGCAGCCCTACATGGGCTGCACGTCTCCCCCTTCCCCT
This sequence comes from Triticum dicoccoides, assembly GCF_002162155.2. Classification (NCBI taxonomy): domain Eukaryota; kingdom Viridiplantae; phylum Streptophyta; class Magnoliopsida; order Poales; family Poaceae; genus Triticum; species Triticum dicoccoides. Next base: position 139,311,336 of record NC_041392.1, read on the forward strand.
AGTCCTATTAGGACTAGGAGAGGTGGTCGGGCCCCTCTCTCTCTTTTCCCCCTCCGCGAATCCTATTCCAACTAGGATTGGGGGGGGGGGGAATCCTACTCCCAGAGGGAGTAGGACTCTCCTGGCGCACCCCTTGTGGCCGGCCAGTGTCTCCCCCTTTGGTCCTTTATATATTGAGGTAGAGGCACCCTAGAACACATAAGTTGATCCACGTGATCTATTCCTTAGCCGTGTGCGGTGCCCCCAGCCACCATAGTCCTCGATAATACTGTAGCGGTGTTTAGGCGAAGCCCTGCTGCTGTAGTGCATCAAGATCGTCACCACGCCGTCGTGCTGACGGAACTCTTCCCCGAAACTTTGCTGGATCGGAGTCTGGGGATCGTCATCGATCTGAACGTGTGCTCAAACTCGGAGGTGCCGTAGTTTCGGTGCTTGATCGGTTGGATTGTGAAGACGTATGACTACTTCCTCTACGTTGTGTCAACGCTTCCGCAGTCGGTCTGCGTGGGTACGTAGACAACACTCTCCCATCTCGTTGCTATGCATCACATGATCTTGCGTGAGCATAGGAATTTTTTTGAAATTACTACGAAACCCAACAGTGGCATCCGAGCCTAGGTTGTTTATGTTGATGTTATATGCACGAGTAGAACACAAGTGAGTTGTGGGCGATATAAGTCATACTGCCTACCAGCATGTCATACTTTGGTTTGGCGGCATTGTTGGACGAGACGACCCGGACCAACATTAGGCGTACGCTTACGCGAGACCGGTTCCCCCGACGTGCTTTGCATATAGGTGGCTTGCGGGTGACTGTCTCTCCAACTTTAGTTGAACCAAGTATGGCTATGCCCGGTCGTTGCGAAGGTTCAAACGGAGTCTATTTGACAAACTATCGTTGTGGTTTTGATGCGTAGGTGAGATTGGTTCTTGCTTAAGCCCGTAGCAGCCACGTAAAACTTGCAGCAACAAAGTAGAGGACGTCTAACTTGTTTTTGCAGGGCATGTTGTGATGTGATATGGTCAAGACATGATGCTGAATTTTATTGTATGAGATGATCATGTTTTGTAACCGAGTTATCGGCAACTGGCAGGAGCCTTATGGTTGTCGTTTTATTGTATGCAATGAAATCGCGATGTAATGCTTTACTTTATTACTAAGCGGTATTGATAGTCGTGGAAGCATAAGATTGGTGAGACGACAACGATGCTACGATGGAGATCAAGGTGTCGCGCCGGTGACGATGGTGATCATGACGGTGCTTCGGAGATGGAGATCACAGGCACAACATGATGATGGCCATATCATATCACTTATATTAATTGCATGTGATGTTTATCTTTTATGCATCTTATCTTGCTTTGATTGATGGTAGCATTATAAGATGATCTCTCACTAAATTATCAAGAAGTGTTCTCCCTGAGTATGCACCGTTGCAAAAGTTCTTCGTGCTGAGACACCATGTGATGATCGGGTGTGATAGGCTCTACGTTCAAATACAATGGGTGCAAAACAGTTGCACATGCGGAATACTCAGGTTATACTTGACGAGCCAAGCATATACAGATATGGCCTCAGAACACGGAGACCGAAAGGTCGAGCATGAATCATATAGTAGATATGATCAACATAGTGATGTTCACCAATGAAACTACTCCATCTCACGTGATGATCGGACATGGTTTAGTTGATTTGGATCACGTAATCACTTAGAGGATTAGAGGTATATCTATCTAAGTGGGAGTTCTTAAGTAATATGATTAATTTAACTTAAATTTATCATGAACTTAGTCCTGGTAGTATTTTGCAAATTATGTTGTAGATCAATAGCTCGCGTTGTTGCTTCCCTGTGTTTATTTTGATATGTTCCTAGAGAAAATTGTGTTGAAAGATGTTAGTAGCAATGATGCGGATTGGATCTGTGATCTGAGGTTTATCCTCATTGCTGCACAGAAAAATTATGTCCTTGATGCACCGCTAGGTGACATACCTATTGCAGGAGCAGATGCAGACGTTATGAACGTTTGGCTAGCTCAATATGATGACTACTTGATAGTTTAGTGCACCATGCTTAATGGCTTAGAATTGGGACTTCAAAGACGTTTTGAACGTCATGGACCATATGAGATGTTCCAGGAGTTGAAGTTAATATTTCAAGCAAATACCCGAGTTGAGAGATATGAAGTCTCCAACAAGTTCTATAGCTAAAAGATGGAGAAGAGTAGCTCAAGCCGTGAGCATGTGCTCAGATTGTCTGGGTACTACAATCACTTGAATCAAGTGGGAGTTAATCTTCCAGATAAAATAGTGATTCACAAAATTCTCTAGTCACCATCACCAAGTTAGTAGAACTTCATGATGAACTATGATATGCAAGGGATAACGGAAACGATTCCCAAGCTCTTCGTAATGCTGAAATCGACGAAGGTAGAAATCAAGAAAAATATCAAGTGTTGATGGTAGACAAGACCACTAGTTTCAAGAAAAGGGCAAAGGGAAGAAGGGGAACTTAAAGAAGAACGGCAAGCAAGTCGCTGCTCAAGTGAAGAAGCCCAAGTCTGGTCCTAAGCCTGAGACAAGTGCTTCTACTGCAAAGGGACTGGTCACTGGAAGCGGAACTGCCCCAAGCGTTTGACAGATAAGAAGGATGGCAAAGTGAACAAAGGTATATTTGATATACAGATTATTGATGTGTATTTTACTAGTGTTCGTAGCAACCCCTCGGTATTTGATACTAGTTCAGTTGCTAAGAGTAGTAACTCGAAATGGGAGTTGCAGAATGAACATAGACTAGTTAAGGGTGAAGTGACGATGTGTGTTGGAAGTGGTTCCAAGATTGATATGATCATCATCGCACACTCCCTATACTTTTGGGATTAGTGTTGAACCTAAATAAGTGTTATTTGGTGTTTGCGTTGAGCATGAATATGATTTGATCATGTTTATTGCAATACGGTTATTCATTTAAGTAAGAGAATAAATTGTTGTTCTGTTTACATGAATAAAACCTTATATGGTTACACACCCAATGAAAATGGTTCGTTGGATCTCGATCGTAGTGATACACATATTCATAATATTGAAACCAAAAGATGCAAAGTTAATAATGATGGTGCAACTTATTTGTGGCACTGTCGTTTAGGTCATATTGGTGTAAAGCGCATGAAGAAAAACCATGCTGATGGGCTTTTGGAATCACTTGATTATGAATTAGTTGATGCTTGCGAACCATGCCTCATGGGCAAGATGACTAAGACTTCGTTCTCCGGAACAATGGAGCGAGCAACAGATTTGTTGGAAATCATACATACTAATGTATGTGGTCCGATGAATATTGAGGCTCGCGACAAGTATCATTATTTTCTGATCTTCACAGATGATTTGAGTAGATATGAGTATATCTACTTGATGAAACATAAGTCTGAAACATTTGAAAAGTTCAAAGAATTTCAGAGTGAAGTGAAAAATCATCGTAACAAGAAAATAAAGTTTCTACGATCTGATCGTAGAGAAGAGTATTTGAGTTACGAGTTTGGCCTTCAGTTAAAAACAATATGAAATAGTTTCACTACTCATGCCACCTGGAACACCACAATGTAATGGTGTGTCTGAATGTCATAACCGTACTTTATTGGATATAGTGCAATCTATGATGTATCTTACCGATCTACCACTATCGTTTTGGGGTTATGCATTAGAGACAGCTGCATTCACGTTAAATAGGGCACCATCAAAATCCGTTGAGACGACGCCTTATGAACTTTGGTTTGGCAAGAAACCAAAGTTGTCGTTTCTTAAAGTTTGGGGTTGTGATGCTTATGTGAAAAAGGTTCAACCTGATAAGCTCAAACCCAAATCGGAGAAATGTGTCTTCATAGGATATCCAAAGGAAACTATTGGATACACCTATCACAGATCCGAAGGCAAGACTTTTTGTTGCTAAATTCGGAAACTTTCTAGAGAAGGAGTTTCTCTTGAAAGAAGTGAGTGGGAGGAAAATAGAAAACTTGATAAGGTAATTGTACCTTCTCCCTTATTGGAAAGTAGTTCATCACAAAAATTCTGTTCTTGTGACTACTACACCAATTAGTGAGGAAGCTAATGATGATGATCATGTAACTTCAGATCAAGTTACTAATGAATCTCGTAGGTAAACCAGAGTGAAATCCGCACCAGAATGGTATGGTAATCCTGTTCTGGAAGTCATGTTACTAGACCATGACGAACTTGCGGACTATGAGGAAGCGATGATGAGCCCAGATTCCGCGAAATGGTTTCAGGCCATAAAATCTGAGATGGGATCCATGTATGAGAACAAAGTATGGACTTTGGTTGACTTGCCCGATGATCGGCAAGCCATAGAAAATAAATGGATCTTCAAGAGGAAGACAGACGCTGATAGTAGTGTTACTATCTAACAAAGCTAGAATTGTCGCAAAAAGGTTTTCGATAAGTTCAAGGTGTTGACTACGATGAGAGTTTCTCACTCGTATCTATGCTTGAGTCTGTCCGAATCATGTTAGTAATTGCCGCATTTTATGAAATCTAGCAAATAGATAAATAAAACTGCATTCCTTAATGGATTTATTAAAGAAGAGTTGTATATGATGCAACCAGAAGGTTTTGTTAATCCGAAAGGTGCTAACAAATTTTGCAAGCTCCAGCGATCCATCTGTGGACTGGTGCGGGCATCTCAGAGTTGGAATATACGCTTTGATGAGTTGATCAAAGCATATAGTTTTATGCAGACTTGCGGTGAAGCCTGTATTTACAAGAAAGTGAGTGGGAGCACTACAGCATTTCTGATAAGTATATGTGAAAGACATATTGTTGATCGGAAATAATGTAGAATTATTCTGTAAAGCATAAAGGAGTGTTTGAAAGGAGTTTTTCAAAGAAAGACTTCGGTGAAGCTTCTTACATATTGAGCTTCAAGATCTATAGAGATAAATCAAGACGCTTGATAAGTTTTTTCAATGAGTACATACCTTGACAAGATTTTGAAGTAGTTCAAAATGGAGCAGTCAAAGAAAGAGTTCTTGCTTGTATTACAAGGTGTGAAGTTGAGTAAGACCCAAAGCCTGACCACGGCAGAAGATAGAAAGAGAATGAAAGTCATTCCCTATGCCTTGGCCATAGGTTCTATAAAGTATGTCATGCTGTATACCAGATCTATTGTGTACCCTGCACTGATTTGGCAAGGGAGTACAATAGTGATCTAGGAGTAGATCACTGGACAGCGGTCAGAATTATCCTTAGTGAAATAAGTATATGTTTCTCGATTATGGACGTGACAAAAAGGTTCGCCGTAAAGGGTTACGTCGATGCAAGTTTTGACACTGATCTGGATGACTCTAAGTCTCGATCTAGATACATATTGAAAGTGGGAGCAATTAGCTAGAGTAGCTCCGTGCAGAGCATTGTAGACATAGAAAATTGCAAAATACATAAGGATCTGAATGTGAAAGACCGTTGACTAAGATTCTCTCACAAGCAAAACATGATCACACCTTAGTACTCTTTGGGTGTTAATCGCATAGCGATGTGAACTAGATTACCGAATCTAGTAAACCCTTTGGGTGTTGGTCACATGGCGATGTGAACTATGGGTATTAATCACATGATGATGTGAACTATCAATGTTAATCACATAGCGATGTGATCTAGATTATTGACTCTAGTGCAAGTGGGAGACTGAAGGAAATATGCCCTAGAGGCAATAATAAAGTTATTATTTATTTCCTTATTTCATGATAAATGTTTATTATTCATGCTAGAATTGTATTAACCGGAAACATAATACATGTGTGAATACATAGACAAACAAAGTGTCACTAGTATGCCTCTACTTGACTAGCTCGTTAATCAAAGATGGTTATGTTTCCTAACCATGAACAATGAGTTGTTATTTGATTAACGAGGTCACATCATTAGTTGAATGATCTGATTGACATGACCCATTCCATTAGCTTAGCACCCGATCGTTTAGTGTGTTGCTATTGCTTTATTCATGACTTATACATGTTGCTATGACTATGAGATTATGCAACTCCCGTTTACCGGAGGAACACTTTGGGTGCTACCAAACGTCACAACGTAACTGGGTGATTATAAAGGAGCATTACAGGTGTCTCCAAAGGTAGATGTTGGGTTGGCGTATTTCGAGATTAGGATTTGTCACTCCGATTGTCGGAGAGGTATCTCTGGGCCCTCTCGGTAATGCACATCACATAAGCCTTGCAAGCATTGTAACTAATATGTTAGTTGCGAGATGATGTATTACAGAACGAGTAAAGAGACTTGTCGGTAACGAGATTGAACTAGGTATTGGATACCGACGATCGAATCTCGGGCAAGTAACATACCGATGACAAAGGGAACAACGTATGTTGTTATGCAGTTTGACCGATAAAGATCTTCGTAGAATATGTAGGAGCCAATATGGGCATCCAGGTCCCACTATTGGTTATTGACCGGAGACATGTCTCGGTCATGTCTACATTGTTCTCGAACCCGTAGGGTCCGCACGCTTAAGGTTACGATGACAGTTATATTATGAGTTTATGCATTTTGATGTACCGAAGGTTGTTCGGAGTCCCGGATGTGATCACGGACATGACGAGGAGTCTCTAAATGGTCGAGACATAAAGATTGATATATTGGAAGCCTATGTTTGGATATCGGAAGTGTTCCGGGTGAAATCGGGATTTTACCGGAGTACCGGGAAGGTTACCGGAACCCCCCGGGAGCTAAATGGGCCATGATGGGCCTTAGTGGAAAAGAGAAGAGGCAGCCCTACATGGGCTGCACGTCTCCCCCTTCCCCTAGTCCTATTAGGACTAGGAGAGGTGGCCGGCCCCCTCTCTCTCTTTTCCCCCTCCGCGAATCCTATTCCAACTAGGATTGGGGGGGGGGGGAATCCTACTCCCAGAGGGAGTAGGACTCTCCTGGCGCACCCCTTGTGGCCGGCCAGCCTCCCCCCTTTGGTCCTTTATATACTGAGGTAGAGGCACCCTAGAACACATAAGTTGATCCACGTGATCTATTCCTTAGCCGTGTGCGGTGCCCCCAGCCACCATAGTCCTCGATAATACTGTAGCGGAGTTTAGGCGAAGCCTTGCTGCTGTAGTGCATCAAGATTGTCACCACGCCGTCGTGCTGACGGAACTCTTCCCCGACACTTTGCTGGATCGGAGTCCGGGGATCGTCATCGAGCTGAACGTGTGCTCGAACTCGGAGGTGCCGTAGTTTCGGTGCTTGATCGGTTGGATCGTGAAGACGTATGACTACTTCCTCTATGTTGCGTCAACGCTTCTGCAGTCGGTCTGCGTGGGTACGTAGACAACACTCTCCCATCTTGTTGCTATGCATCACATGATCTTGTGTGAGCGTAGGAATTTTTTTGAAATTACTACGAAACCCAATAGATACTAGCCATAGATTCATCAAAATAAGCAAACAACACACGAAAAAACAGAATCTGTCAAAAACAGAACAATATGTAGCAATCTGTAGGTTTAGAATACTTATGTAACCCCAAAAATTCTGAAATAAATTGGTGGACGTGAGGAATTTGTCTATTAATCATCTGCAAAAATAATCAACCTAATCGCACTCTGCATTAAAAAATGGCAGCAAATCTCGTGAGCGCTAAACTTTCTGTTTTTTACAGCAAGATCACAAAAACTCTCCCCAAGTCTTCCCAAAGGTTCTACTTGGCACAAACACTAATTAAAAGCATAAAACCACCTCTAATCATAAGCTAGATGAATTATTTATTACTAAACAGAACCAAAAAGCAAGAAACAAAAATAAAATTGGGTTGCCTCCCAACAAGCGCTATCGTTTAACGCCCCTAGCTAGGAATAAAAACAAGAATAGATCTAGGTATTACCATCTTTGGTATTAGGAAAGAAAAGAGAAAATTTCTTATCCATAGCATTTATCCTTCTATTCTGAGAAAGTACTTGGCCATTAATGGTAGAAGAAAGATTAAGCACGCTACGGAAATTTGCATCTAAGCTAGACTTCATTTCTTTGATAATTTCATTTCGATAAAAGCACAAAAGAGAGGTGGATTCAACCTTCTCACTCATGGGGTGCCCAAATATAGTGTTCATCTTTTCATAGGTATCTATGGGATCCCCCTCAAGAAAACCTTCTTCAAAAATAGAGTCTAAAACTTGCTTGAATGAAGAGGGTAAGCCAACATAAAAACCTTTTCAGGTATATCTCGATATGAAATTGGGGAACATATATAGCTGGCTCAGATCCTTAATAACCTATCCCAAGCATCTTTTAAAGACCCATCAAGTAAATAAAGAAAAATTCTGGGATCATCTTCATCGAAATTATTCAAACCCTCATTTATAACCCCGGTAGGTCTTTCCATAGCATCATTATTTATGATCTTGGAAAGAACAGAGGGACTATCCAAAGTACTGAAGCTCGGGAGAGAACCCTTAGCCCTTTTTGATTCGACCATGGAGAAAGAAAAGCAAAAGGAAAAGAGGCGAATAAAACGGCAAGGGTGAAGTGGGGGAGAGGAAAACGAGAGGCAAATGGCAAATAATGCAATGCGACGGATTAGAGTTTGTGATGGGTACTTGGTATGTCTTGACTTGTGCGTAGATCTCCCCGGCTATGGCGCCAGAAATCCTTCTTGCCACCTCTTGAGCATACGTTGGTTTTCCCTTGAAGAGGAAAGGGTGATGCAGCAAAGTAGCATAAGTATTTCCCTCAGTTTTTGAGAACCAAGGTATCAATCCAGTAGGAGATTACACACAAATCACCTAGTACCTGCACAAACAAACAAGAACCTCACAACCAACACGATAAATGGGTTGTCAATCCCTGCACGGTCACTTACGAAAGTGAGATCTGATAGAGATAATAAGATAAATATTTTTGGTATTTTTATGATATAGATTGAAAGTAAAGATTGCAAAGTAAAATAAATTGGAAACTTATATGATGGAAGATGGACCCAGGGGCCATAGGTTTCACTAGTGGCTTCTCTCAAGATAGCATAAGTATTACGGTGGGTAAACAAATTACTGTCGAGCAATTGATAGAAAAGTGCATAATTATGAGAATATCTAGGCATGATCATGTATATAGGCATCACGTCTGCAACAAGTAGACCGAAAAGATTCTGCATCTACTACTATTACTCCACACATCGACCGTTATCCAGCATGCATCTAGAGTATTAAGTTCATAAGAACAGAGTAACGCATTAGGCAAGATGACATGATGTAGAGGGATAAACTCAAGCAATATGATATAAATCCCATATTTTTATCCTCAATGGCAACAATACAATACGTGCCTTGCTGCCCCTGCTGTCACTGGGACAGGACACTGCAAGATTGAACCCAAAGCTAAGCACTTCTCCCATTGCAAGAAAGATCAATCTAGTAGACCAAACCAAACTAATAATTCGAAGAGACTTGCAAAGATAACAAATCATACATAAAAGATTTCAGAGAAGAATCAAATATTGTTCATAGTTAATCTTGATCATAAACCAACAATTCATCGGATCTCGACAAACACACCGCAAAAGGAATTACATCAACTAGATCTCCAAGAAGATCAAGGAGAACTTTGTATTGAGATCCAAAGAGAGAGAAGAAGCCATCTAGCTAATAACTATGGACCAGAAGGACTGTGGTAAACTACTCACACATCGTCGAAGAGGCTATGGTGTTGATGTAGAAGCCCTCCGGGATCGATTCCGCCTCCGGCGGAGCTCCGGAAAAGGCCCCAAGATGGGATCTCTTGGGTACAGAAGGTTGCGGCAGTGGAAATAGGGTCTCGTGGTGCTCTTGGATGTTTTCGGGGTTTATGGGTATATATAGGAGGAAGAAGTACGTTGGTGGAGCTGCGAGGGGCCCATGAGGGTGGGGGCGCGCCTGCCCCCTAGGCGCGCCCCCTGCCTCATGGCCTCCTCACTTCTTTCTTGATGGCCACTCCAAGTCTCCTAGATCACGTTTGTTCGAAAAATAACTTTCCTGAAGGTTTCATTCTGTTTGGATTCCGTTTGATATTCCTTTTCCGCGAAACACTGAGATAGGCAAAACAACAGCAATTTGCACTGGGCCTTTGGTTAGTAGGTTAGTCCCAAAAATAATATAAAAAGGTATATTAAAGCCCATTAAGCATCCAAAATAGATAATATAATAGCATTGAACAATCAAAAATTATAGATACGTTGGAGACGTATCAGGGGGGAGGGGGCACTACAAAAAAAATACACTTCCGTGATGATACATGTTTGTCACAGTAGGTCGCTTTTTTGTCATGCATGTACATCCATGACAAATTTATGACAGAACCAAGATAGTCATACCCGTGTTATCGTAGAAGTGTTCCATGACATTACCAAATTATCCTCACGGAAGTGTCCACTTCCATGACGATAAATCACGTGTCACAGAAGTGCTTTCGTCAAGGGTGACCGACATGTGGCATCCACCGTAATGGAACGCCGTTAAGCTACCGGGTCGGGTTTTGGATCCGATAACCCGTTAACAGCCCCGACCAATGGGAAATTTCCATGTGTAAAATTCTTATTGGCCGGACGAAACACGTGTTAGTTCGTCAGTTGGTCAGATAGGCGCCTATGATACGTCGACACGTGGCACGGCCCAACAGAGGCCCATTCCTGTGAAAAGGCCGGCCTGTTTGACTTGGTCAAAAGCTGGCGGGCCGGCCCATGGAAAGCCTGTTAATGGTTTGTTTGCATATAGCCCATTTACAGCCCGCTAACCCAAGGTCGGTTATGCCCTATCCGAATTAGGCCCAGTAGCGTCATCTGGGCCATCCAATATGATTCCAGCCCATTTTCACTTCTAGCCCATGTATGGCCCATGACGTCTTTCAACCCATATGAGGCCCTATGTAACTCTTGGCCTATTAACGGCCCGTGGTGAAACTGGCCCGTAATGAACAGTGTATCACTTTACACCCATTAACGGCCCGTGGTGAAACTGGCCCGTAATGAACAGTGTATCACTTTATACCCATTAATGGCCCGTTATTCCGTTGGGCCGTTACCAGCCCATGTTATCTTTCGGCCTTCTCAAAGCCCATTTATTCTTGGGCTCATTTCCAGCATTCGTTTACTTATGGCCCGTTACTGTCATTTTCTGCTTGTGGGCCAAATTCAGCCCGTGTTACAGTCGGCCCGTTAATACGTTGGGCCGTTTTCATAGCGTCATCAAATACGACCTATTAACGATGGCCCGTTACGGTCGGCCCATGAACGGACGATTCCAACTCTAGACCGTTTACGGCCATAATGCGGCCTGTTATTGGCCCATGTTTGGCCAATCGATCATACGACCCGTATAAGGCCCATTGATGATACGGCCCATAGAAGGCCCATTGTTTCTTCGGCCCGTAGAAGGCCTACTGTTTCTATGGCTCGTAAAAGGCCCACTGTTTCTATGGCTCGTAGGAGGCCCAATGTCACTACAGTAAATATTAGCCCATGGTTATTGTGGCCTAGTTTTAAAAAATAGGTTATTGCAGCCACTAGTTAACCGCGGAAAAAGAACTGCAATGACTACAAGCAAACAAATAAACAAGACAACAAGGAAATAAATAAGCAAGCAACTAACGCTAGGCTATCACGGCTATTACAAATATTACATCCACTGGGCATCAAAGTTCACCACCAGTGCAAATATAGGGAACAAAGTAGCATATCATATACACTGGCCATCAAAATTGGCCACCAGTGCAAATAAACGCGGCAGCAAAACAAAAGCATAACTGAAACAACTTCAGAAGAGCTCAAGAAATGTTATCCTGGGTATCCACCATGCTGGCAATAAGCTTAGCAAGCTGATTAGCCTTGTCCTGTTTGGCGCTAAAATCCTCCAACGCTTGCTGTTGCACCAGAAAGTATGCATCTGAATGCTCTAGGGACTTCCGCAGTCCTTCCACTTCTTGTCGCAGCACAGCTGATCGATGTCTTTCAGCTTGTAGTTGAGACTCAACAAACCGAACTGATTCAGACAGTGAGTTTGAATAGCTTGTGCAAGCGGTAGTGGCCAGTAACTCCAACACTAAACCAAGACAAGATGTGTCACTATCCTGAACCATATCTGCATTACTTCCTTTACCGTTGCTTAATAAGGCACTCTTCCCCAATATCCTGTCAGCATTCTAAAAGAAGAAACAAGCAGACACATAACAAGTTTAGCATGTACTAGTATATGAAACTCATTTTGGTGAACCAGTTCATTAGTAAGGTGGACAGGATTAAACTACCAAGTCTTCTATTGCCAAGTACTAGTACATAATAAAAGCATCAAACAAACATATATCTATGTCCTATGGTAGCAATGGAATCTTAAATTAGAACAGCTGTTCTTCAGGTTTAGGCACTTGTTCTACATGAACAGAGTACAGTAAGACGCAAGAATATAATACTTAAAAATAGAAAATGAGCTCATAGACCTTACCACATTCTTGGTTCGGGACCAGTACAGAACAAGGCGTTCCCAGTCATCGTCCAGTAAATGTGTCTCAGGAGAACGTAAGGGAATTTGATGAGTTTCTTTGCCGGTGAAGTACGTTTTCTTCAGGTAATTCTGATACTGCCACCAAGCATTCTTGAAGATAGCAGAGGTATTAGCACAGGTTACCTCATCCTGAGTTTCCAAATCGGTCCTTCTCTATATAGAAAAATGGGAAAATTTGTTGTATTATAACCATCATGGAGGTAGGATGTATGGGACAAAGCAAAGTAATTGCCATGAATAACATTACTTACACATAACTCCTGGACAAACACCTGCAACTGGCATTTTCCTTCATCTTCAGTATAATATTTCCAAGATGGGAAGATACGCACATACGATTTAACAACATCAAATGTGATAGATGCTAAACTACGAATAGCTGGTTGTGCTTCCTCCACAGGAATAGGCGTACTAACTGGTGGAGTTGGGGTTCGCCGTGATAGTACTGGCCCTTTGGGCACTGGAGCTGCCTTACTAACTGCTCTTGTTTGGGAGCTCTGTGGTGGAGATGGTGCTGTGTCAACAGGAACTGGGTTACTATCGGCTGGGGTTGGGGTTAGATTGGGTGAAGCTGGTTCTCTGTCCATCGTAGTAGGGGTACAATCTGTGGGAGTTTGGGTTATGTGTGGTAGGGCTGGTTCTTGTGCATGTACAACCGGGGTGCTATCTCCACCAAGAGGTAGCACTATTTTATTTGAAGACCGTGTTTTTAGTCCACTAGATACTAGCATCACCCGCTCCAATCCAAATGGCTGATAAACAGGAAACATAGTTGAATGTACAAACATTGTATGAGAGACAGATGTAATAGATAGTGTGGAAAAAAAGGGCATGAAATAGTTGACATGTATATTGTTTAACTAAAATGGATAGCATGACATAATTTCACATATATGATGTCTATCTAAACTGGATAGCATAGCATAACATAATTCAAAGATATGATGAATAACTAAACAGGATCGCCTGACATAATTCACCTACATGTTATCTAAGTAATCAGGATCGCATCATTTAATTCACATATATGATTTATATGCTAAACAGAGGGCATTCGATATGATGTCTGAACTAAGAACATGGTGTTGAATATTGTGTATATGATGTCTAAACTATGCAATGCAAGACACCGTATGCATGATATGAGCAATATAACCGTGCCAAGCTAGAGCATACACCTTAGTGGGGGAATAGGACTAGTCATCTGTCTCTGAATCCATCTCTGAGGAGCTACCGGGACCCAACAAGAGATCTGCTTCGACAGGTAGCACTGTCTGCTCTGAAGGCCTTGTTTTCACTCCAGATTTTTCCATCTCCCACCCAAATGGCTGATTCACAGGAAGAGTAGTTTAATGTACAAACATTGTCGACAAATGGAAATGTAATGAAGAAAAGGATGGGCAAGATATCACCCAAATATATGATGCCTGGTTAAATAGGATGGCATTGCACATTTCACAGATATTATGGCTGGCTAAAAGACATGAGACTGCATAATTCCCATATATGATATAGAAACTAAACAGGTGGCATTACAGAACATGTCTAAACCAAGCAGATGACATATATGATGTCAAAAGTAGGCACTGCAAGGCAACATATGCATGATATGACTAACATCATCATGCCAAGGTAGAGCAAACACCTTGGGGGGTAAATAGGAGTGGTCAGCGGCGTCCGAATCCGCCTCAGAACAGATATCTTCCTCTAGATTACAATCTGGAGAGGGGTGGGGAGGATTTGCCATTGAACCCACCATGGAGCGATATCTGCATGACATTGTATTGCCGCGCAAAACTCTTCTCTTTTTCTCTACATGTTCAGCATGACTGTGTACAATATCTGACATGCATACGAAAAAATATGGGGAGATTATGTAAGGAGAGCATGCAGAAATTTAGAGTGATGGTAACAACCAGTGGATCAATGTTTTTCCGTTGAACCAAAATAGCCCTAATGGATCGACGTGGATGTATAGTAATAAGTGATGCAACAAGTGTACAACCTCTTTGCTGTAGCCGTGTCGACCTCAGCATCATTGGGTTGGTTGCTGAAGCAGTTGAGGCAGAGGTGGCTGTCGGAGGTGTGGAGGAAGATTTGAGGAATCTATAGACGGCGTCCAGGGCACTGCTCTGTTGTGATGGATCGTTCTGTCGTTGGAGCAGCTCCAGTGAGCCGTAAGACGTCAAGGCTGAAGCAGCACAAGACATACATCGTCAATCTCAAGTGGGATTCTAATAGCATTTCCAATAGATGATGTAAAATGGATGTAAAATTAACATCACCAAAAACCACCTGACTACAACAGATGAGGTAAAAACTGTTGACTCTGAACTTAACTGTCGAAACTGAAATTTACTGTGGAATCTGAATGCTACTATCGAAACTGAACGCAATGGTAGCAGAGAGGCACTTGACATGTAGTTTAGGGTGGGCCTGTAGTTCATCTTCAACCTGCACCCCCCTGAGCCGCCAGGCACCACCGGCCGAACCGCCAGCCCCAGCGCCGCCTTGCCGCCCCGAAACAACTCGCCACCGCCTCCCCGGCCAGCCCTCTAGGCCCCCTGCCCCCACCCTGAACCCTAAGATAGATAGTGGGGTACCTCTCCGGCGAGCCCCCGTCCCCGCTGCGGGTGGTTCTTCCTTAACTCCGGCGAGCCTCCCAACCTCTAAAAATCGACTGACCCAAAAGTTGATTCAGTCGACTAAAGTGTGGCTTAATCGGAGCAGAGCAGCAGCATGAGCGAGGGGGAGAGCAGCAGCAGCAGTTGGGCGAGCGAGCGATCGAGTGAGAGCCGAAGCAGCAGCAGATCCGGCTGGTATGGACGCTGCCGCCGAAGGGGCCTCGCACTAGGGGAGAGCGGCCGTGGAGATGTCACCCGCGGCGCCGGCTTCAAGGTAGCCGCTCCATGGGGGTGCGGAATGGAGCACCGTCGGTGCCGGGAGGTCGAGTTAAGGAGAAGGTGCAATGCGATGAGTGTACAACCTCTTTGGTGGCGCCGTGTAGGCCTCGGCTTCGTCCGAGGAGTCGGTGAGGATGCTGCGGTTCCGGTGGAGCAGGTTAAGGCGGCCCTGTGGGGATGGACCAACCGCGATAGACGAGGCGATCATCGGAGCAGCTCCTTGGAGGTGGAGGACGGGGCGGCTGAACCGGCGGGACGGCGAGATGGACGACGGATCCTCATCCGGGGAGGTGGACGAGGGACGTCGAGCTGTTGCGGTGGACGACGTTGTCGAGGAAGAGGCTCCGGCTGGGCAGCGGTGATGTGGCGGATGGAGGAGGGTGGGGTTTCGCGGCTGGAGCGGAGAGGTTATGGCGGCCCGGGATTTCGAATGGCGAAAAGGGGGTGATGGGAGGGGGTGAAGCATGACTTAGGAACGCGCTTGTCCAAAATGTAGGGTCTGTTACAAAAGTACCCCCCACCGATTTGAACTAGCGGCAATTTCGGCTCAGGGTTAGAAGGGGGATTTCGCGTGTCGGGATTTGGCAGCTAGAGGGAGTTTTTGCGCGCGTTGTAATTTCGGGATAGCAAGGCGCGGGTTGTGAAGGCGCCAGTTTTGGGAGCACAATATCTGAATTTTCGGGATATAAGAAGACGCGGGTTGAATTTCAGGGACAAGCCTAACGTGTCATAATATTGTACTTGTACGTACCAAATCAATTCGCACTTCCCTCAACCAAAAAGAAAAGGAAAAAAATAAAACTATTCACACCACACAAAGAGAGAGTCTTGCCCCGTTTTACTATACAAATGCTATTCGAAGCTACTCCCTCCTTCCATCTATATAGGGCCTAATGCGTTTTTTGATGCTAACTTTGACCAAATATTAGAGCAATGATATATGACATGCAACTTACACAAAGCACACTGTTAAATTCGTCTGTGAAAGGTTCTTTCAATGATATAATTTTCACATTGTGCATGTCATGTACTATTAATCTTGTCAATAGTCAAAGGCGGTCTTAAAAATCTCATTACGCCCTATGTAGATGGAAGGAGGGAGTATGAATCCATGTTATGTCTGATTAAATTTTTTCGCTTGCTGTATAATGCATGTAACCTACTCATACCAACATTTTAGTGCATTCCAAATGTCTATACTACCGCTGCAATTCGAACTAAATTTGAATTCGTTTCTCTATTTCAATAAAAATCTACAATCATGATTGTTGCCAACTTCAACCATCAAAGTTTCCTTGCTATCCGCTAGATATAAATCAGCCGGCCTATAATGCAGGATGGCAGGCACACCATCATCAACAACTCCGTTTTTATAAGAGTAGAGATAAAATATATTAAATGTAGTATACCATGTTCATAACCACACCATGTTTATCACTGTTATATATATTCACACATCCATCGGTTTTAAACAGTATGATAAATTCTTCAAATATCCGAATTCGCTTTTTATAATGAAGTATATATGATCTCTATTCATCTTTTACACCCACACAACCCTCTTATCTTTGTAGCTAGCGCTAACTTTCTCTTGTGCATGCACACGCCCGCATCCCTCTCACCCTCCCTCAGCATTCACTAGCTCCATCGCGCAAATTCGTGTTTTCACTTTAGGTCGTTCACCCATGGTGTGTGTAGGCCCCCCAGCTCCTTCTTTACGGCACACATCGATCGATATGCCTCTCTAGCCAGGTGTGCCTAGCATAAACACAAGATTCCCCTCTTCTCTTGTCACCGTCCATGCCTCACTCCCACCACTCTTTTCATCGTTCTCGTACTCGCACACTCCTCCCCCTCGATATAGTATGCCTCTCATACCACCTCCTACATGCATCCTTCTCTCTCTATCCTTCTCCTCGTGCCTCATTTGCTTCTAACACACACATGCATGTATACCGATCGATCTCCCAACATATACCTAGATCGACTTTAACTACCCCCCATCGATCGACGTACCTCACAAGTTATGTATCTCATTTCTCTTACAAAGGGCGATTGGTCTTCCTATGTAGTTACGTCTACTTACAACAGCCACATCATCCCCCTCATCATTCGTGCATGCCTCCTGACCCGTCTCCCACACGCACGCGCACAGACAACAAGCAGCCATGTCCTCTCTTATTGATATTGCGGGCGTGCCCTCCGTTTGTCTAGCAAGCCTATCCCACCATTTGTTAGAAGCAACTCCACTACCACCCCCTCCAACACTCTAGCTCTGTCTCTCTCCCAACCTTATTCATCTCCTGCACATATGCATGGATGCCGATCGATCTCCCTTAATACATGAGGCAGATCGATCTCCTTAATACATGAGGTATGCCTCTCTCCTCCTCCACACATATACCAGCCATTGTACCTCTATAGTTAATTGGGCCTCCCTCTTCCCCCACCACACACCGATAGTCGAGCGCTGCAAGTAGGTATCCATGCCACAGAGACAAACTTCACATGTCCCATCTCACATTCCAGTAGGCCAGCCATTCTATATCTTTGACGTGGGCACACACAAATTCGATGGCACTCTTTATCGATCACGCGCGCGCACACACACACACATCATCATCATCCCTCTCTTCGATTCTATAGACACCTCAAGCCGATGATACCTCCACTCTCTTCTCGTGGATCGCCCCTTCTATATATATGTTATATCCAGGACTCTATTTCACACACTTTGCATATGTTAAATTTTTTGATTGACCCCCCCAAAAAAAACTCTCAAGAACCCACACACTATATCTCTCTAGGTTTGTATCTCTCTCACACAACCCCACGTAGGTAGTGTACGTATACAAGAAGAGAATAGGTGCACCGTGCACGTACTCACGCTTCGTGCCTAGCCACACCCGCGCGGGTACACAGTGGATCTCATTTCTTTACGAAATGGCAGCCCACATGCTAATTTGAACGCATGTAGCGGTTGTTTACCTAGGGAGGTCGTGTACCACGCGTGCATGAAACAAAGTTCGACTTGACGCGTTGCCGCGTTATTTTTAAATAAAGTTATAGCGCTCAATGGCACATACACAAAATATAAAATGATTTTTATGGAGGAAAAGGTAGTCCGTTCTTCAGAGTATCTCACACAAGGCTCCGGTGGCCTCTCTCTCTCTCTCACCGTTGGTCACTGATCCGGCTGCATCCCGTCCGTCAGGGGAAAGGGAGTGCAGTGGCCTCTCTCTCTCACCGTTGGTCACTGATTCGGCTGCATCCCGTCCGCCGGGGGAAAGGAAGGAAGTGCATTGTTTCTCTGTTCGATATCGCCGAGGCAGCACATCCTGATCTGCGGTACACGCCGTTCTCTCTGACCAAGCTCTGGCGCGGTAGGGCCTACGCCACCTGCTCGCAGATTCCGCCCGCCGCCGCTCACCTAGTTACATCCCGACGACCTCCAGGTATCCCCTCCGGCCTTGCTCCACTGCCCGTTTTCCCACGTTGCTGCATGTGGATCTTCCATAGTTCTTTGCCCAAAACGTAGCTCGTCCGGCGTACTTTCCATATTGCATTCTCGTCCTCACGCCGTTTTAGACAAACACAACCGTGTTGTTATCTTCCCTTAGGACAAGGAATATGCTTCTTTTTTGTTGTTGCATGTGTCATCAACTGTTATTGGCCAGTAATTGTTTCCTTTCTACCTCTTTTTTGCAAACAGGGCTATCCATTTCACCTCGTTGCTATTGCGACCTTTTGGTGAACTGCACAAATCACTTTTTTCTTAAGAGTGTTTTGTGCAGTTGTACTAAAATGTCACACGGGCAACGTCTCTACATTTCAGTGCGACTGCACAAAGGGAGATTGGTTTTGCTCTATCCTCCTCATCCAACTCCGAGCCTAATCTTCTCCAACTAGTTAGTCTTAAGAGAGACCGCAAATGTGACCGGCTTCTATTTGCGTGTTTATTGTTTCATCAGCAGTCCTCTATTATCGTAATCACACTTGATATCTTTGGAACAGGGACGCTCAGCTCTATTTTAGTGGAACTGCACAAAATGATCGGAATGTTGCATGCTCCAGACAGCTACTTTTTTTCCCAACAAGCCTTGTTGATTTAGACAGAGCTGGGGGGACGTTGCTGCCAATGAAAGCATGGATCAATTTTAATTTAACACCTTCTCACAACTTTGTCTTTAGTTGTGATGTAATTATTAGCTCTGATCTGCTAATAATTGACATGCATTAGCAATGAAGTTAGTTTTTTATTGTTTCCGAAAGAGCATCGATGGCAAGACACGCGAAACAAAAGCCGAAAGCTCACACCATTGTACAATTTCATGTCGCTGGAAAATTATTTGTATAGTACGTCAATTATGTAAACAAATGATGGAAGCTTGATAGCATTGCCAGAAGCCTCTTCATCATCTAGGTCCATGTGCCATGCACGAAATTATACTCCTTCGTTCCTAAATATTTGTCTTTTTACAAATTTCAAATGGGCATATTTTAGAGTGTAGATTCACTCATTTTGCTTCATATGTGTACTCCCTCCGTTCCTAAATATTCTATTCGTCTTAACAGAGATTTCAATATATTTTAGAAAGACAAATACTCCGGAGTATATTTAAGAACCGAGGGGGTAGTGCACAACCGCATGGGAGACTCAGCCCGGTCGTTGCGCCGCATTAATAGTGAGTAATGAGCAGTCAAATCATAAGCCCCACCTTTCCCACTGTAAGTTGCTCTGAAGAAGCAACCATCAATACGCTCTTCTTTGAATCCGCTCATACTACTCCATCCGTCACTGTTTATACAGCACGCTTCAGAAAAAAAAATCTGTGGGACCAAGGCGACTAGCGATCGGCCTGAAAAATAGCATTGGTAGTTATAGCACGGCGTCTATTACTAGAGGGAATAATGCGTACACACATGCATGCAGTGCTTCCACCCCGGGTACACACATGCATGCACTCCGTAGTAGTACAGTACATGGAGAGAAAATTGTGGACTTGATTGCGGTTACCACGCCCTAATTAATTGAGCATTAAACCAAACGCGTCTAAAGTCTCTCTGGTGGTGGAAATGCATTGAGAGAAATGCATCATAATGAAGCGCGCCCTGTAAACTGTGACGGAGGGTGGAGTAGTATAAAGGTGCAAAACCAAGTACGCGTACTAGTACTGCGCTTGGCTCTTCGCCCCTTCGTGAAGTCGAACAATGATGATACTCCGCATGTTGGGTACTACAATGTATGCCTCTGACAATCTGACACCGAATGGACTGATGCATGTCCACCGAGGGTAGGTTGCATTAGTCAAAAGGCGTAAGCGAGCTTCACCTTGTCCTGCAAGCTTCTCCTCGTTCTGCGAGTTGACGGGACACACCAAAAAGTAGTGCTAGTCCATACTCCCTCCTTTCCGGTTAATATGGCTTAATCTTTTTTGCTTGTAAATGAGAGAGCTTTATTCATATATAAGCATTCTCAGGACGATTAGCCAAGACACTGGTCACTAGGAAGCCAAAAAAAGAAGTAGGAAGCGAGGTGTTTCATCAAGCCAGCTCTCGGCCACATTCAAAGTGCAGCAAGCACGGTTCGCACGAAGATGCGCCGCAAGGTTTGCTGACCTGTTTACATGCTGAATAACAAAAAAAGAGGAAATATTACTGAGTGCTACTATTTGTAACAGGATATGAGCCAGAATTAAGCGAGAATTGTGGCGAGTGTTCCATGCAATCAACTTCCATTATCACATGCGAGAACCCTCGAAGAGAACCAAATGTGTTGAAGATTGCTTTATCACATTTTAAAATTATAATAAGAGTGCAGACGCTCCTCCATCCGGTTCCTAGTAGTATAGTGTAGTATGCTTCTGGCAATCTGACACTGAATTAACTGTTGCACGTCCACCGCCTGAGCAAGGGAGAGCTTGCATTAGTCAAAAGTTTCTCCTTGTCCTGCGAGCCACCGCGCGCAAGCTTCTCCCGTCCTGCAACCTTCTCCTCGTTCGGCAAGTTGATGGGACACCACAAAGTAATGCTAGTCCATGCTGCCTCCTCTCCGGTTAACATGGCTTAATTTCAAAGAGATAAATACACTGTCTATCACTGTATATTTGTAAAAATACGGTCAGTGGACTTCATAATACACTCATTGCGCTCAATATATATATTTTCCGGTGTTCATACGGTCACTAGCTCACCCTGACTGAGTATGTGTGTGCATGCACGTGTAGGTTGAGCACTTGAGCGTCACCGTGTGTGTTCCGTCGTGTGCTCGGACATGCATGCATTAGGGCGTCGCGCGCGTTTTTGCGTCCATGTGTATGTGTGACTGTTGCATACACGTAGGGGGAGTACGTGTAGGGGCCACTAAGGAGCAGTCAAATCACATAGTAAGTTAGTCGGAAGAAGCAACCATCATTTCACTCTTGAATGACACGTACGCAATATAAAATGGTTGATATGGAGAGAAAAAGAAAACCACTATACTCCCTCCTTTCCGGTTTATAAAGCTCAATTCAAAATTCTCACCAACCAAGGTAGATGGTGAGTGGTGGAATACTTTTTGTAGTTTGCAAAAGCACCCAATTAATGCTCTTGTTTTTCTCAAAAAAGTATGTTTACCAATGCATTAATTGCAATGCATGCATGCATAAATTACATGCATTGGTCAATTTTCTCTTAGTACTTGCATGCAATGATTTAATACACCTTGGAATCTGAACATGTGATGGAAAACAACCAAATTGAGCCTTATGAAATGGGAAAACTAAAATTTTGAGATAAGCCCTATAAACCGGAAAGGAGGGAGTATATACACTAGCAGGGTGCGTGTGAGAGACGGGTCAGGAGGTGAATGACACATGGCCCCAGGGGGTGGCTGGCCCACCTATTATACAGCCAAAGGCAGGTGCAGTAGAGGGCCGAGGAGTAGTACGAAATCCTACGCACCTACGCACGCTAACCAAGGGCCAAGTGATCACTCGAATCGCAAGATCAGTTGACTAGAAGCTACGCTAGACCCATGGAGGCAATGAGCGTGAGCATCAGCCGGCTGTGCCAGATGGTCCACGATGCCGGCCTACGGCCCGGCAGGTAGTATTGCTTGAGGCCGCCAGAGCGAGGAGCCGCTTGGACAACAGCTTCGCATCCTTGTTCGACGAGGTCCTTGTCGGTTTCCTTGACAAGTTCACCGTCGTCAAGAAGCTTGCGGACGACTTTGACGTAAGCCTCCAGCCGACGCGCCCAGGCTCTGCGATGCCCGCCACCCTCAACGGCCACTATGGTAACAACCTCTTCGACGCACTGGTGGCCCTGCGACTGCCCGCCGTCACGCCGGAGAATGTCCACCTCGAGGTCGCGCTCGCCGCGCAGCGCCTGGCGCAGCAAGACACCATCGACATAATCACCCACATCTACGCGAAAATCGTCCACAAGGACTAGTACATGCAAGAGGAGGACGATAGGACGCTGGCCTTCTTGGAGCGCAGGGCAACCTTGGACGACACTGTTCAGAAGCACGTTGAGCTCTCAGCCAACGCCGCTGCTCCTCACACGTCGGTTGGTGACCCGGCGCACTAGGGCGTGAGGATGTCGTTGAACGTTGATGGATCCGTATGTATTTTTATCCTTCCGTCAAATCCATGTAGTTGTATATGATACTATAGTAATTATCTTACCTTTCGCATCAACTTCATAATTTTCATACGTACTCCATGCATGAACGACTCCAGAAGCAAACTTCTCATTACTCTAGGCAAAATCGTTATTTTCTATCTATTGGTCGCGCCATGGAGTAGAACCAAATTTTACAAGTTACGAGTTCAAAAGGAAAAGCCTGCCGTGTTCGTGTCACACCCCCACACGGTTGGTCCGGCACGCCGCTCACGCGGGAATACGTGCGGTGTTGCATTTTCACTTACAAGTGGGACCGCAGTTGAGCAAACCGACTATCGGTAAACCCCCACCCCGCCCACCACGCGATGGCTGAGAAAAGAGGACGGGAGGGAGAAGAGATGGCTGTAGCATGGACTCCAAGAAAATTGGTGTCGGATGGGACTCGTGTGGGTGGCGTGTGCCGTACTGCTAGACGTGAATGCTAGTTATGGCCCATGCCACCCCACTATATCGAGCCTAAATCGAGGTACGTAGACCAAATTTCCTACAGTCCGTGCTCAGCCCTCCTCTATCTCTCTTCTCAGCCAGCCAGCGGACGCACAGAGCCCATCATCTGTTTGCTCACATGCGGCCCCACATGTCAGTGAAAACGCAATAGGACCCACTGAACCTGCACATCTTTCACCTCGATGTGCTGGTGATGAAAAACAAATCCAATAAAGATCTTCGGTGGCCGCTTTTGGAGTTACTCAAGAGTAGTAAGATTCTATTTACAGTTTAACCCAAGATGCACATCTCGTGGCTTCAACTACCACTCTATTTTCTTTCATGACACGACCTGGATGCTGGATGTCCCACATGTCGGCAAAAGGAGGAAGAACCCGACCAAATCTTCGGTTCTGCCCTCGGATTAGACTAGTTGTGCTAACTTAAAATTTTTATTGTGTACTCCCTCCGTTCCAAAATACTTGACTTCCATTTGTCCAAAAATGGATGTACCTATATACTAAGACATGTCTAGATACATATATATTTTGACAAATAGAAGGCATGTAGTATTGTGCAACAGAGGGAGTAGAATGGATGCAAGTTTTTGTATTGGGAAGAAGAGTACATCCATATATTGATAGAGCGCAATTTAGTAGATGTTCTATCACTTTTAGCTAGTATAGAATAGAGGCTAGACATGAGTCTAGATGCGAGGAAGCAATGTCTACTTCTTTACACTCGAAGAAGAAAGAAGCACGCAAGATCGAGCCTCCGCAGATCAACAATGAATGCATCGAGAAGGCACTAATCCAACTTACTACAGGAGTAGTCAAAATTATTGTTGGAGTTCGTGCAAAACGGAGGTCCGTTTGGGGTCATGCGTTGGAGTTGACCTTACAAGTGGGACCACAGTTAAGGAAACCGACTATCAGCAAACCCCCACCTCGCCTGCCACGCGATGGCTGAAGTTAGGGAAACGACGAGGTTGAAGAGATTGCTCTCGCACGGACTCCAAGAAATAATATGGTGTCATATGGATGTTGTGGTGGTGGCGTGTGTCGTACTCCTGGACGTGAATGCTTGTTCTGGCCCATGCCACCCTACTAGTCCTACTACTTACTCCTACTATATACTATACTGCTAGTATATCGAGGATTCGAGGTGCTGGTTACGTACAACGAACACATTAACATATGGCTACAGTAAAAACACCCGCCCGACGCGCGAAGCATGTGAAGCTAGTACAAATAGTGTACTACTATTGTTGATTGGCCTCATCCGATAACCTGTTGCAATGCACGTACAATTATGTATTTGGAAAATATTTTTTTGCATCGTCGCACCACTCACTCAGAGAAGCGACTCGAAAGCCATTCATAAATTTAGTAAGTTTATCATAGGCATATCATTTTATTACATAGTACAACAGGTCATCAACCCACATCGACAACGAGGATACATTATAAATACTAAAGTTTTCACCACACAACAAATAACAAGCCATGAAATGAACTTCAACTCAACCATTCCACGGCGTTGGAAACGCTTGCTTTGAACCACAAGTGATTCTCTGGGACGGGCCATTCGTTGTCAATCGGGAGACCAACGCAGGACTGATCATCCAGGCTGAAGCAGCCTACTATATCAGTACCAGGGTAGGGAACCACCCAAATGTCCGAGGTATAGACACAGTTGCTTCTCATAAATGTGTCAACAGCAGTTGGATCGCCTTTCACCATCATCGGATAGTTTTGTCCAAGGAAGAGCGAGTTTTCTCCAAGACTATCAATTCTGTGCCAAGGAGAAGGAGTTGGCGCTAGCACCCTAGTATCCATCCCGAATACCATGCAACGGGTGTTGGAATAGGTCCGGAGAGTGCGACCATGGGAGACTACACCTGCTTCCTTAGCAGTAACATCATCGGTGGGCTGTATACACACAAGAAGAGGTGATCCATCGGAATTAGTTGCCAGGCGCCACAAAGTATATCGGCGCTGCTCATCCTCATGCTCGTGATCATCACCATCGTCATCTCCCCCTTGGTTATAAAAATCTTCAAGTATAGGTGGTGGGATGTTCACAGGACCTTGGAAACACAAGAAGAAGGTTAATTAGTAAAGGGAAACTTGCTAACCCGCATGCATGTGGATGAAACAATTATAATTACAGTGGAAGACAAACGTACCGAAACAACGAGGATGCCATGCAAAAACAGTGCCACGAGTGGTGGCAACAAACACAAGGCCCTCGTATTCAATTGCATCACAGTAGTGATCCGTGTACAGAAACTGATTTTTGAGCAATATCCATCGAGTGAAACCATCAAGGACGGCAACAAGCTTGTCGAAGATAGCAACAACATCATAGTTTTTGTAATTCCAAGAGTGGTTGGGAACTCGACAAATTGCTATCTTCCGTAGACGACAGTCACCATGATCATATTTGAACGTGCGTACATTACCGGTGTGCTCAACCTCTGGGCAGTGTGCTGAGATTTTTGGAAGTGGAACCCGGTGACGAGTGTACACATTCACAAGTTCCCACTCGCAGTTGGACCCAATGTAAACAACCCAATCTCCATTTGCGCCCGCCCAAGCCTTACCCTCAAGCGATGGCATCTTAACATCACACATATCATTATCAAGCGGCATCAACTTGCACAGGGCGAGGCCTCCGTCGTGCCGGCGCTAGTCATCAAGGTCATGATGAAGAAGATAGGGGAGATCAAACCGCTCCTTGACCCTTGGGTTCCTTGCAATGATGTTATTAGTTGAGTCGAGAATGGGCTGGAACGAACCTGCCATGCTAGCCGAGGTGATGACGTCGCACCGATTAATGAGTTCCTCCACCACGTCATCTTTCAGATCGGGGCAAGAATAACAAGGTCGTTTCCGGCCTGTTCCTTCCATGGAGAAGACGATCGAACAATGGCAGAAGAAAGGGTGAAGGGCTGAAGGAAAATGGAGGAGGGAGAGTAAGAGCGTGCGACAGCAGTTCCAAATCGAGAGGGAAAGGCGAAGAGTCGGTGGACGGTTGCGAGTTTGCCACAGTTCACGAAGAGGCGCCCCGGCCTACACGTCTGTTCAGAAATACTCCTACTACTCGCCGTCGTCTCATTGATATGTTGGAACGGGACCAAATGTCAACGAAACATGGTGTGTAATTTCTCGTGCAAAATGCGAACTGGCCGCGTTGGCCCAAGGTGACGCATTAGTTATCAACCTTCATTTTTTAATGGCGTGTCGATCAGTTTTGAAGCACGACTAACTGGTACTGTACACAGAGAAAATATAAACTACTCTACCACTACTCCACCTCCAGTACTAGTAGTATAAAAAAGATATATATAGGCTGGAGCTTCAGTGCTTTCTTGCTAAGGGCTGCCCACTTGCTTCTCACACTACCACCCTCTCTCCAGATCTAAAAAAGACGGCCCCTCTCTCCCTCCTCACCGGTGGTCACATATCCGCCGGGGAAGAAAAGGACGTGCAGCGTTGACGCACTCGTCGTCGGCGAGCGAGGTCACGCACTGGCGACAAGGCCATCCTCTCAGACCTAGTGCCCGCGCGGGATGGCCTCCGTCCCCAAGCTCGCTGTCATAGTGTGTGCGGAGGACGACGACCACGAGCGAAGCCACTTCCCGTCGACCCTCAGGTATGCTACCTCTTTTCGAGCCATAACCTTGTTCTATTGCCCCATCTGCTACGTCGTTGCATGTGGATCTTTTTCCACTCCACCATCTTCCCAATTTGCTATCCTCTACTCTGCTGGCCACACCGACGAAAACCATAATATGCACTATTAAAGGAAACCCTACTTCATGCAGACTAATCCATGTCTGGGTTGAATAAGGAAAGGAAGGGAGACTGTACTGTCCAAGAGAGTAGGCATCGAACCCGCATCTAGGTTGAAAAGGGGAAAATCAGTAGCTAAGGAACGAGTCTCGTGTCTCTTGGTTGAAGAAGGGTAGGAAGGCATGACAACGCAATAGAGAATGACCGGGTCGATCGGTTTGTTGTCCTCGCATAGGAAAAAGGTGGCTAAAGAGAACAAAAATGGGACCGTAATCCACATATGCTGCCTGGATATTTGTTGCTCTGGGAAACCATACCTCCCTCACCACTCTGCGTCCGTGGAGGTACATCGTACTGGTGCCTCCCATGCTCTTATTGCCACTTTTTTTGCTGTTAGTATAACGCCAGCAGTCAAGTCAAGCAATGCTACTGCTAAAGTGATGCCACATTTAACTAATGCCGCTCTTAGTCTAATGCCACCCATAAATTTAAGCAATGTCATTTAATGTCACTGGATTATTTTAGGGTTAGCTGTTGATTGTGGATCTATTAAAGCTTTTTCATCTATAAGGCATTCTAATGCTGTTGCACAACCAGTATACCAACGATGAAGCTTGTTACTCTCGTCAAATTTTTGCACTGTTAATGCTTATAGATTACATACCTCACTTTCATGAGATAAGTTAATTTTTTTGTACAGTGTCACCAAAATGCCAAGGTGTTGATGTCATTTTATTTTGGTTAAACTGCACAGACAATTATGAAGACAAGAGGAAAGGTCAAGAGTGGGCACCTCCTCCTCCGGCTGTTCTCTTGAGGAGGTCTGTATGTTTGTCTCTAATGCCTGTCGACTACATACCTGACATCATGATGTAATGTTAAGTCATTTCCTTCTGTACAGTGTCACTGAATTGTCAAGGCGGAGATGGCATTTTATTTTAGTAGAACTGCACAAAATTTGCTTAAAAGAAGAGGAAAGGTCAAGAATGGCTCACTTTTCCAGAAAAAACTATGTATGCCTTCCTCACATCAGCCGATGTTGCTTTATTTATTCCTTTAAACAGGTGGTTAGAAACAGTCTTGCTACCTTTTCCCATTAAGAAATTGGAATGCTTATATTTGTGAGTCTATGCTTCAACTAGTGCCACTTTTAGAGTAATCACACTTTCAATATCTATGCAAACAGGGATGCTCGATTTTAGTGGAACTGCACAAAAAGTCCAACTGGTTCAACATTAGGAGCATGTTTTTCCCAACCTTTATATCCAATTGGTGGCACTATGAGCTCTTCATTACGAAGGTACATGGTTTGCTACTATCTTGCTACTCTTTTAGTACTGTCATTAGATAGTAATACTAGTGGTTTGCATGTGAATTTATTGGCAGGGTGGACCTACATTGGAGGTGCAGGACAAGATTCAATGATTGGATGCTTAATTTCGGTTGTATCGATTTCACCTCTTCCTTCACTGCGAACATGGATATCCTTGGTCTGATGAAGAATAGGCGCTATATTTCTGCTCTGAACCAGCAAATCAATTCAGTATGAAATTGTCCAGGGCAAAACATAACTGTATCAGATTGTCCAGTGCAGAACATGACAGATGCTAAGCGGAAGAGACATGTTTAAACCGAAAATACAAGGTGTGGTATATGTTTACTAGCTGCTTGATATTTGTGCAGACAGAGATGTCTGCCCATTGCTATTTGGCAAACCAACAAAGTGCCCGCAATTTTGGTTGAACTGCACAAGAGAATAGTATAGTCACTACATGCAGTGCCATTTGAAAATAGACACAGAAAGATTGGATAGTCACTTCATGGACTGCAGAAAAGTAGTATTGTACTATTTATTGGCCAACACTAGGTGCTTCATTGCTTTGGTTTGATTATACAATGGACATCATTTTGCCTAAGTTAAAGTTTGTATTCCGAAAATAGTCTCGCAGTGTGATCGAGGGAACCAAATCATATTGCAGTGCATGTTCCTCCATCATGTCTGGTTCATTCTCATGGTTCCAACTATTGGTGAAACCACTTATGTTTGCAAGAGGAATTGTAGACTTCACAAACAAATTTGTCTTTTAGTCTATACTGAATGTTGGCCAATAGAAGCATCCATGTTAGTAGGAAGAACAGATGTTTTTTCTAGATCTTTTCTTTTGGAGCTACATATTTGTATATGATCTGTGAGTCATTGAGATGCATTAACATGTTGATCTTATGTATGGGAATAGTACTAGTTAGTTTTAGTTGCGACACAAGATCCGAAGTGGCTAATCTTTGCTTTTGGAGCTACATATTTGTATATGATCTGTGAATCATTGAGATGCATTAACAGTTACTTATTTCTGTTCGCTCAGTGTTTACAAGTTACTGATCGATCACTAACTAGCCTACAAATGCGCTCCTGGCAGTTTTATTTGTGACGCAAGATGCGAAGTGGCAGTTTTTTGAATAAAAATGCCTACCTCTAAAGAAACTGACAAGCTCATACGCAAGCAAGTGCCTCCTATCGCACCTCTGGCAAGTCCGAGGCGAGGCGGAGGACGCCGGTGCCGGCGTTTAGCATGGACAGCAGATGGCGGCCGGCATCGTCTAGTTAGCTAAGAGTAAGATAGTACCTGTACGCTACTAGAGTGTTAGTGGGAGTAGATAGTTAACTTGGCTATGATGGTTGTCAACGTGGAAGTTCAGTACTCTATATGTGGATCAGACCTGTTACTTTGGTCTGAATGTTGAACTTTCCGTTTGAATGTATGGAATGGGCTGTTATTTTTTTAAATGGGTTGTGTTTGTCCTCCAAGGTTTAGAGGCTGACTTGTGGGCCTAGCAAGTTGACACGCACACAATCAAGAGATGATTGTACGCGGAGAGGATGACAGCAGGGACCCGCCAAGGTCATGGCAGTACGCAAGCAAGTGCCTCCTTATTTCAAGCCAATAAAAAAATGGCTCCTCTTAGTGGATTTCTGACATCTGGGTCCCATGCCATTGTCAACGTAGTCAATAAACGAGAGAATTGCACAACGAGCGGTTGACACCAGGGACCCAGCAGCTCGCCCAGTTATGTTTGTCTTTTGGGTTAATTTGATAAATGCCACTCCAAATCTGGTGTATCCGAGAAATGCCACTGCAATTTCCAAACTTTGAAGAATGACATTTCATGCCATTTCTAGTGGCATTTTTTGAAGTCTGGAGTGGCGTTTTTCAAAGTTTGCAAAAATTGCAGTGGCATTTTTATGAATCGCCATAATTGGAGTGGCATTTATCTAATTTGTTTTTGAGACGGAAGCAGGGTGTCAACTGGGCTGTGCGGGACACTCTGTCCTGTCTAGACAGCCTTTTCTTTTATGTTTACCGCAGACCAGCCCAGTAGTTTTTTTTCTTCTAAAAATGGCTAACCCAGTTTTTTTTATGATTTGTCAAGTAAGTCGCTTTATCAGGCCTATTGGGCTGCAAATCTTTCAAGACAAGGAGAGCTTCATTCGGCTGGCCGAGAAAATGGCCTATCAGTAACGAGAAATGGGCTGTACATTTTTAAAACACATCAAACCGGCAATTATTTTCAAATATCTTTTTTTCATTTCGAGATTTTAAATTGCATTGATTTTTATGCGTGGACAATTTATTGGATTTTATATTGATATACATTTATTTTTAAAATCAGTCTGAATGTGACTCAAAATTTCGGGAATACAAACAGTTCAGACCGCACCGACATATGCAAAATTTCATATAATTTTTTAACCGTGGCCACAATATGGGTTGTAATGCTAACATAAAGAATATGGGCTCCAAAAAAACCCATAAGAATTAGCAAATGGGCTGTAAATTATTTGAAATAATGGCAGATGGGCTGTATGCTGTTTTTCACAGATTTGAGGCTTTCCACAGATGGCCTGTATACTGTTGGATGTCCATCCAACGGCCGTCGTGCTTCTTCAATCTCTGCTCTTCCTGCTCTAGCCGCTCAAACAAGCGCCGGCGGGACTGCCTGCTCCCTCCTCCCCGCGGCCGGCTGTGCTACCGCGCAGGCCTCACCGCCCCACCTTACTCCCATCGCTGGCCTAGCCATCCCTCTACTCACCCACACCTGCTGTTATTCTCCGGCGACGGCAGACGAACCAGTAAACCCTCGTACAGTCGTACTCCCCTCCGCGTGGGAAACAAAAACAACGGCCCAGTCTTCCCTGCCTCCGTGTCGTTCCCTTCCTAGGCCTCGCCGTCGTCCACCGCCCTGGTGCTCTCGGTGTGGCGTGGTCAGCATGGTCAACGACCGACATGCATCTCAAGTGGACTGTATGTGGAGAGGCTGACAGCTGGGTCCACGGTCGCACGCAAGGAAATGCCTCCTTATTACACGCAAAATAATGATTTCCTCCACCTGACATCTGGGACCCACCAAAACGGCCTCTGTATTTCGCGAAAAAACATTACCACTGCTGACAGCTCGGACCCACCAGCTATATCTTCGCACGCAAGGAAGTGCCTCCTTATTACACACAAAAAATGAATACTCCCCTGCTAGCTGGGACCCAGTATAGTGGGCCTACTAAGCTGACGGGGACGAAGGGCTTTGTCAATTTAGTCAATATGCACGATTCTAGCTCGACTGACCGTACGATGTCCATCCAACGACCGTAGTGCTTCTTCAACCTCTGGTCTTCTTGCTCCAGCCACCCAAACCAGCGCCGGTCGTGCCGCCTGCTCCTGCCTCCCGTGGCTGGCTGTGCGCCGCGGAGGCCTCACCGCCCCCATACTACTCCCACCGCTGGCCAGGCCATCCCTCCACTCCACTCACCCACACCCTCTGTCATTCTGCGGCGACGGCAGCGCAGCCGAACCAGTGAACCCTCGTACTCCTCTCCGCGTGGGCATCCACTGCCGCGTCTTCCCTGGCTCCGCGTCATCCCCTTCCTAGGCCTCGCCATCGTCCACCTCCGTGGTGCTGTGGTGCACCGTGGTCAATGTGGTCAATGACCAAATTCCATCGGAAGAATACTATACGTGGAGAGGCTGACAGCTGGGTCCACGGCAGCCGCAAGGAAGTGCCTCCTTATTACGTGGAAAATAATTATTCCTCCACCTGACAGCAGGGACCCACCGGACGGGCCACCAGTATTTTGCAAAAAAATCGTTTCCCCCTGACTGCTGGGACGCGCCGGACGGGCCACCGTATTTCGTGAAAAAAACGTTCCCCCCGCTGTCAGCTCGGACCCACCGGAAGTGCCTCCTTATTACGCACAAAAAAAATGAATACTCCCCCGGCTAGCTGGGACCCACCTTGTTGGGAGGCTGACTTGTGGGCCTACTAAGTTGACGGGGACGGGGGGCTTTGTCAACTTAGTCAATATGCACGATTCTAGCTCCAGTGACCGTACAATGTCCATCCAACGGCTGTAGTGCTTCTTCAACCTCTGGTCTTCTTGCTCCAGCCGCCCAAAGCAGCGCCGGTCGTGCCGCCTGATCCTGCCTCCCGTGGTCGGCTGTGCTGCCACGGAGGCCTCACCGCCCCCTACTATTCCCACCGCTGGCCAGGCCCTGCAGCGACGGCAGCCTCACACCGCAGCCGAACGAGTGAACCCTCATACTCCTCTCCGCGCGGGCATCCACTGCCGCGTTTTCACCGGCTTCGCGTCGTCCCCTTCCTAGGCCTCGCCGTCGTCCACCGCCCTGGTGCTCTCGGCGCGGCGTGGTCAACGTGGTCAAGGAACGACTTCCATCGGACGTGGACTGTACGTGGAGAGGCTGACAGCTGGGTCCACGACGGTAGCAAGGAAGTGCCTCCTTATTATGCGGAAAATAATGATTCCTCCACCTGACAGCAGGGACCCACCGGACGGGCCATCGTATTTCGTGAAAAAGACGTTTCCCCCCTGACTGTTGGGACCCACCAGCTACACCTTCGCACGCAAGGAAGTGCCTGACAGTCGGGACCCACCTGGTCGAAGCATACGTAGTGTTGTCATTCTGGTCGCGAACGTGTACGTACATATATACTGGTGGATGTAGAGGCGCGCACGTGTCGTAGTAGAGGCGCGCACGTGTCGTAGTAGAGGCGCGCATGTAGCATGCACACGTACGTACAGCGGCCAGGGTGCAAGAAAGAAAATACGGCCACATATGTGTACATACGGGCGGGGTCTCGAACGCCTACTTGCGCATACGTACGGCGAGGGCTCGTGTACATGGCTGGGTCTGAACAGAGAAACAACATCGTCGTCGTGTTCATGGGTCGGAACGGAATGCGTGGTCGTGTTCATCGAGAGGGCTTGGATGGAAGAGGCGATGGAAACGAGGCCTGGCGTACTACACAACGGAGGAAACGGACCTCCTACGGTCGAAACGGGGGTCCTGTTGATCGGGAGGGGTGTGGCATACCGCAAAACGGAGGAAATGGACCTCCAACGGTCGAAACGGGGGTCCTGTTGATCGAGAGGGGTGTGGCGTGCAAAACGGAGGAAACGGACCTCCTACGGTCGAAACGGGGGTCCTGTTGATCGGGAGGGGTGTGGCGTACCGCAAAACGGAGGAAACAGACTTGTGTTGGAGCGCTACGGTCGAAACGAGGGTCCTGTTCATCGGGAGGGGTGTGGCGTACCGCAAAATGGGACTCCACGGGATACTATTCATGTCCACCGTCGACCCCCTCCAGCCTCCACGAGCTACTGTTCATCCACCGTCGACCTCCTCCAGCCTCCACGGGCTCCTGTTCATCCAGCCTCCACCGCGCGCTACTCCACCGGCTACTGTTCAACCACCCCTCCACCATCTACTGTTCATCCAGCCCTCCACACCACGGGGTCCTGTTCAACCACCCCTCCACGGGCACCCCTCCCCCGTCTACTGTTCATCATGCCCTCCACACCACGGGGTCCTGTTCATCCACCCATCCACCGTCTACTATTCA
>NC_041392.1:139345738-139396342 GCF_002162155.2 Triticum dicoccoides
ATCCCATCGATCGGCTTCAGTTAGCAGTGGTAGCCAAGGAATCGCTCGATCGGGTTCAGTTAACAGCCATCGATCGATCACTCGGGTTCAGTAATGCGTAGCCTGCAGTGCAATTGCTTGGGTTCAGTTAGAGCCCAACGCCTCGCTCGGGTTCAGTTAGAGCCAACGCCTCGCACACACGCGCGTACGTGTACGAGAGAAACGTGCATCGCTCGGCCCCGACCTCCCACCGTAACCGGGAACTCCCCGAAATTTTCCTCCCCATCGCTTCTACCACGGGTTTTTTCGTCATGGACGGCCCAAAGAATGTCATGCAGCTGCGTCTCCGGCCCGCCCAGGACAAAAAGCCCATTTTCTGTCATGATTTTTTGTCGTAGAAGTAGGAGCCCACCACATCTATGATGATACCGGGTTTTTTCACAATTATCGTCACAGAAGTGCCATATGTATGACAGAAAAAAAATTCGTTCGGCCCAAAATGTCACGGATGTGTCTTTTTTTGTAGTGGGGTGTGGTTTAAAACCTGTAGTTAAATTGCAGTTCTGAAGATGAGTAAGGAAGGCCCTTTCTTCTGGTGGGATTCCTTGGTGTGATCGCAAATACTTAGTCAAACATGGTTGTGCTCGCCAACAAAGTAGATCACCTCCCATCTGCTATCTTTTAGCTTCACAACCATCTTAGCTTTGCAACCATTTTGCACAATTTTATCTCTTTTTCATTTCTTGCTCCTCCTTTTGGCTTTACTATCATCATCAAGAAAGACAATATCCTCATCTTCATCATGAATCTTTTCTGCCCCTCCGTCATCGACATCAGGCTTTCGAAACTTGTTGCAAACAAACTGTTGTTTTATCAACTCCCCAGTTTTCATATCCTTCCTTAAAGTATTCATTTTGATTGAAAAACCAATCTGCAAGGAATATGCATTGTAGTGCTCCTTGGCATCTTCGAAAGTGTCAAACCTCATGCTCACATAAGGCTCCTTGGGCTGTGACCAAGCTTCATCATCATTTTCAGCACCCAAACCATTACCAACATTCCCACCAGTATCACCTGCAGCACCTGTGCCATCAAGGGTATGAGCATCACTCTCAGCTATTACTGCTGCAGGTACTTGTGTACTGCCTAGAGCCCCTCCCCCATTACTTGAATGCCCATCTGTCTCCATTGATTCTGCAGCAGTAGCATCGACTTTTTGCATGATAGGGGGATTAGATGATTCCGCCTCAAATTCTACATTTCCAGCAGCATGTTGCGTATAGTAGAAAGGATCACCATTATTTTCATCTGGTTCCTCATTCAGGTCAATCATTGTCAACCTGTTTATTTTTTCAACATGAAAAAGGTAAAGCAAGTCAGCAAAATGCTGCAAGCAAGTAGCATAGTAAATATAGGCAAGCCAATAACACATCCACGCAAGCACGCCACAAACAGGTCAATCATCTTCAACCTATGCATTTTTCAACCAAAAAAATTAAAGCAATTTAGCTTGTTGAGGCAAGATAGTACCAAATACAAGCAAGCAAGTAACACAACAACCCAAGCACACCAGATTCACAAGATAACATTCATCTTGTTTTTTAAGGAAACAATTGAACATAACCAGGCAATTTAAAGTACACTATCAGGCAATCCAAACCACATAACCAGGCAAGTCAAACTATATATGTCAGGCAAGATATTCAGGAAATCTGTGGCATTTTTGTACTAATGAAACATTTTGTACATATAACATAGGCTTGTTTTTTGTGTATCATAATATATTTTCTTATTTGTTTTTCTTAAACGCATGCAACATTGATTTGGTGAAGCAAGCCTCCTGCCATAGTAGTGCTACTTCGGAGTGTCTTCAGAATGTAATCCACTCCAAAATCAGAGAGAATAGAGCATGTTTTGTGTTAGAAAAAACTTAAGTTAGCAGTTATGGGCATGATTGCCCTTTATATTCAGCCTATATTCAGTACCTATGTTTTGGCTATATTCAGTACCTTTCTTCTACTAGCAGCAAGCTTTTGTGTTTTGGATATGTCCACTATGTTCAATGTGGTTTACATTTTTGCACAATTGGTTGAAGTAACGTTTTCCAGCTGAGATAGTTGTTGGTATATGTCTTTTCTTGTCCTTTCTTTTCTTGCAGGATGAAATGTCAATAAATTTGCAACAGTCTCTTGGCAACTTTCCAACATTTTTTGGATCATGTTGAAGGATATCCTATAACCAAGGTAAATTATACTGCGCAACAGTATATCTTGTTTTTTAGTTGCACATACTCGTATTCTTCTCATATTTTCACTGTTGAACCAAAGAATAATGGAAACAAATGACCAAGAGGAATGTTTTTATAGCTTCTTCAGGAGTTGCTTGGACATTATTATGCCTTTTCTTAATCTTATAATGCAAGTTGCTCCAATCAGCCATTGTTTTGCTTCACATATAGCAAATGATCTGCTAGGAGAAAGCCTTGTTTTGTCCTTCTTTTCCATACCGAGCTCAGTGTTCATCGTCTTATAAGGTACAAAAAGGTTCATGTTTTGCCATGTCATAAGTTTTCAAAGTTGTGTATATACCTTATACTTAGTTGCTTCATGATAACACTAATTTTGCTCAAACAAAATGTGTAATTTGCCAAGAACAATTTCATAAATAATTAATAGAACTGTAACACATTGTAAATAGAGCATGATAGCATTGTTTTTCATCCTCTTCTAAGCACTGTTTTTGCTCAATCAGAATTTTTGCTTAAGGTATGATATTTTGTCCCCAGCAATACTATCAGCACTTGCTTACAATGTGTTCATATGCAACAGAATTGTAAACAGAATGTGAAAATTGCCAAGACCATTCTAAGCAAAAAAAATCATGGAACAAGAACATTGAAAACACTAGAAATATCACTTAGGGTTTTATTTTTCTTCCAAGCACTAGTAGATTGTTAAAATCCATCAGTAGTTGTTTACCACGTGTTGATATGAAACAGAGTCCTGAAACTTGCCTACCATTGTTTTTCTTCAACCAACCCCTTTTTACATTCACTTTTTTCTGGCTTAATCTCAACATGTAAGTTTGCATAATCATAACAACAAACTTGTTGAAAAACATCCATAGTTTTTGCTTCAGAAAATGATACCAGATGCTGCATAACACTACTGGATTTGCCCAAAACAGGGGGCTGAAACTTGCCTAAACATCTAACTCAACATGATTAACATCATAGCTTTTACACAATTTTTTTGCAAAACTGCAGCCTTGTAAAAATCATGGGGAAATAGGAGGGAAGATGGTGTTCTTCAGTAACACAAGAGATAGGGATGAAAGGAAGTACAAAATCTTGGGGAAAGTGAGCTAAATCTGACCTTTTTGTGTGGTTTTTTGCCTTTCCTAGACAATCTGAAAACGAGCTCCCTTGAAATGCCTACAGAAGAAACCCTAATGGAGCCGCCATTGCAGGGTTGTGAAGGTTTTCTTGATCTGGGAGTGGTGAGGGGAAGGGGTGTGCTATCCTTTATGGCTTGGGAGAGAAGAAGATGGGGCGGGCGGTTAGGTGAGGAGAAAAGGAGACGCCCATGGGTGGGGGAGGGACCGGGGGAAGGGGAGGACCAGGTGAGTTCGCTCGCTTGATGGTTGGAGACGGGAATCAAGAGGGGGACTAGGGACTTTCCTATCCTGGATAGGGGGACATAAAATTACTATATTTGGAGGGCCGCGAGGAAACGCTAGGGAGCAGCCGGCTGCTCCCTAGACGCGTCCAAACTTTTTTAGCTAGGATGCTATATTCTTCTTCTTATTATAAGGGTATTATTTTTTGTGAAAATTATTAAGGGTATTCTGATCGATGCAGTGCGTCAGTATCTCTCCACAAACAGTGCAAAAAGCACCTTCCTGTGTAATTCTGGGTTGGTTGTCAAGGTAACCTCGTCCAAATCGTCTACTGAACAAAATCTTCTGGGTAGATAGAGTGATATATCTGTGCTCCAGACACAAGTCCAATCCCTAATGGACGTTGTGTCGAAAACAAAAATAGTGGTTGACAAATGTCGTGAAGATATGAATGGTTTTGAAACCAGACTATCAGACATTTGCTTCGTTGTTCAAGAGCAATGGCGGAAAAAAGGGGAAGATCGTGCTGCTCCATCAGATTCTACAACCTAAACATAAGCACTCAGGTCAAATGATCTGTGCTTCTATACATCTGATGGTGCTTTTATCTGCAAGGACTGTAAACTTTATGCCAACAAGCCTTTTGTTGTATGGTTGGAATTTATTTCATTGTGATACAACATTTATGATGCTGCCAAAGGCTGCAGTAATTACGATGCTATTTTTGTGTAGTGTAGGTTTATCTTAGTAATGTATTCGACCGAAAGCTTCGTAGGAGCCCAACATGCCAACATTCATCGGTCCCATTCCAATTGGGCTAAAAACAATTCTGGGCCGAAATTTGCATGTAGCCCACTAAAAATATCTGGGCCTAAATCAGCATAAGCTTTTATATTTTTCTGCTAGGCATGTGCCCATAGTGGGCCTTTAACAGGCCTAAACATAATTTGGGCCCTCAGTAATAATATGCCATTTACATGTGTAAATATCTCGAGCCCATAAAAACATGGGCCTTTAACATGCCGAAAGTAAGATTGGGCCCTGATTGTGCCAAATAACACACTGGTCTGAGCAGGCCGAAATGGTGGCCCATTTACAATGCGGATCATCCACAGGCCGAAATTCAGACGGGCCGTAAATGCACCGACCTACTACGCGGGCTTTTAACAGGGCCGAAGTTCGGTCAGGCTTGATTAGTATCATTTTTATATGGGCCGTTAGTAGGCCCGATGTGGCGTTGGGCCACATATGGCCCATGGATTTCGTCTGACGTTAACAGGCCGAAAGTCACAACAGGCTAAAATTGGCCAAAATCTGTAGTGGGCCTCTAACAGGCTGAATGTTAGACATGGCCGAATATGACCCATATCCTTCACTATCGTTTATGGGCCGAAAGTTTCAATGGCCTATAAATGGGCCCAAATGAAGCAAGACCTTTAATAGGCCACAAACACACCGGGCCGTAATTCGGCCCAAATTCTTAGCGGGCTGTTAACGGGCCAGAAGTGACCATGGGCCGTGATGATGACAAGTTTAGGACGGGTCGTTGACAGGCCGATTTGACACTAGCCGTACAGGCCTTAACTGAGAATGTTGGGCCTTTAGCTGGGCCGACCCATTATGGTCTGCAAAATCTTGTGGGCCTTTAGCTGGGCCGGACCATTATGGCTCGCTAAATCTTGTGGGCCTTTAGTTGGGCTAGCCCATTTAATCTTTATGGGCCACCTTTAGGCCGGTCCACGTGTCAACGTATGATAGGCGCATCTCGCCCATTGGATGAGTGACACCTGTGCCAACGCGGAGCTGACACGTGGTTCCGTCAGCCAATGAGAATTTTACATGTTTAAAATCGGCATTGGTCGTGGCTTTTAGCGGGTTATCGGATCCAAAACTGGACCCCGTAGCTTAACAGCGTCCCGTTACGATGATGCCACGTGTTGGTCACCCTTGACGAAAACACTTCTATGACGCGTGATTTATCGTCATGGAAGTGGACACTTCCGTGATGATAATTTTGGTTATGTCATGGAACACTTCTATGACAGCACAGGTATGACTATCTTGATTCTGTCATAAAATTGTCATGGATGTACATGCATGACAGAAAACGTGACCTACTATGACAAACATGTATCATCAGAGAAGTGTCTTTTTTTGTAGTGGGAGCCGTTATTCTCCTCAAACTCCACATTACGCGTCTCCTCAATGAGTCCTATGGACTTGTTGAGGACACGGTAAGCATGAGAGTTTGTAGCATAACCAACAAATATGCCCTCATGAGCTCTAGCCTCAAATTTAGACAAACGGACACCTTTCTTGAGAATGAAATACTTACAACCGAACACCCGGAAGTACTTGAAGTTGGGCTTGTTGCCGGTAAGTATATCATATGGAGTCTTGTTCATGCCTTTGCAGAGATAGAGCCGATTGGATGCATGACAAGCAGTGTTGATGGCTGCGGCCCAAAAGTTGTACGGAGACTTGAACTCCGCCATCATGGTCCTTGTCGCGTCCATCAATGTCCGGTTGTTCCTCTCCGCTACACCATTTTGTTGAGGGTTGTAAGGTGCGGAATATTGATGCTTGATCCCCTCATCACTGAGAAACTCATCCAAGGTGTAGTTCTTGAACTCGGTGCCATTGTCACTTCTTATCATCAAAATCTTTGCATTGTGTTGATGTTGAGCTTCATTTGCAAATTCGATGACGGTTTGTTGGGTCTCACTCTTCCTCTTGAAGAAATATACCCAAGTTTATCTTGAATAATCATCCACAATCACCAAGCAATACTTTCTACCCCCAAGACTATCAAAGGATGGAGGCCCAAAGAGATCCATGTGAAGGAGCTCCAAAGGCCTCGTCGAGTAGATGATAGTCGTGGGAGGGTGAGCCTTCTCATGTAGCTTCCTTCCGATACAAGCACTGCAAGCATGATCTTTGGCAAAAATAACATTTGTTAGTCCATGGACATGGCCCCCTTGAGAAGACTTTGCAAAGATCTCATATTGACATGGGCTAAACGGCGATGCCAAAGCCATCCCTCGTCAACTTTAGCCATTAGGCATGTCACGGTCTTAGTGGGTCACTATGAAAAGTTAATCACATAAAGACCATTCTCGACATGCCCAACAAGGGCTACTTTAAGATTCTTGCTCCACAAGAGGGCCACAGAATCAATATCAAAGGAAGTGGCAAAGCCCATGAGTGCAAGTTGACGAACAGAAAGTAAGTTGTATGCAAGGGACTCAACAAGCATGACTTTCTCGATCGTGAGATCATGAGAAATGACAACCTTGCCAAGACCCAATACCTTAGAAGATGAGGCATCATCCAATTCAACATTGGTGGGCATAGATGAAACCTTGTGCACGTCCACCACCAAGTCCTTGCTTCCGGTCATATGATTTGTGGCTCCACTATCGAGCAACCATGATCCCCCGAAGCAAACACCTACAAGAGATCAATACTTGGTTTTAGGTACCCATTTTGTAATGAGTCCTTTGATGTTAGCAACAAGGGTCTTAGGAACCCAAATAGACCAATCAATGTACTCATAAGAAGAACCAACAAATTTGGCAAAAACATGCCCATCACTAGCACGACATAACACATAAGAAGGGTTAAAGTCGCCGACTTTGTTGGAAGGAGTGGCATTGCCCTTCTTGAAACCACCACCCTTCGCATTGTTCTTCTTCTCCTTAGGAGTACCCTCTCCCTCCTTCACAATGTTTGCTTCAGAGGAGGAAGTTGTTTGGTCTTGTCATTCTTCTTCTTCTTCTTCTTGGACTTGGGTGCATACCCAATCCCCTCCTTGCCCACAACTTCCTTTTGATTGCTCAAAAGATCGTTGAGGTTCTTCTCACCTTATATGCAAGACACAAGGCATTTCTCAAGTTGCTCCTTCAACTTGGCATTCTCCTCCACAAGATGTGCATGCTCACAACAAGGGTGAGTAGCATTTGCATTATCAATTAAAACAATATGAGGAAATGTGGCTTTCTCCTTGGTTAGCTTCACTTGGAGTTGATCATGAGAATCTTTGAGGCTAGGATGAACACTCTTCAAGGCCTTGTGAGCCTTGTCAAGTAGATCAAAATCCTCCTTGAGTCTAGCATGGTCAACTCCAAGTTTGGCCTTCTCGGAATTGAGCACACGAGAGAGAACAAGAGCATGATCAAGATCTTTCTTTAATTTAGCATGACCATCGTTGTGTGACTCCTCAAGAGCCAAACGATGACCACACTCTTCCTCAAGCGCATTAGGGAGATCCTAAATCTCATCGGCATAGTCACGACTATGCCCTTCCATCTTAGAGATGGTCTCTTCGTGAGCCTCGATCATGTCATTGGCTTCACCAAGTTGTTCCAAGAGAGTAACAAAGTGCTTCTTTGTTTTACCTTTGAGCTTACTCATGAAAGACTCAAATTCATTATCCTCCTCCTTCTCCCCCTCACTTTCATCAATGCAATCCATCAGGGATGGATTAGTAGTGATGGTAGACTTGATGTTGGAGGTTACCTTGTTGGTGACTTTAGCCATGAGGCACTTGGCGGTGATGTTCTCATTGGTTGAATCAAAGAGGGACACCCGTGGAGTTGTTGCAATGGCAACGAAGGCCATGGCAACCGTGTCACCATCTTCTTCTTCATCATCATCCTCATTGTACTCTTCTTGTGCCACCAACCCCTTGGGAGGAGTCTTCTTGGTGAAGTTGTTCTTCTTGGCGAAAGACTTGGCCTTGTCTTTTCGGATAAGCTTGCCACCATTGTCTTCCCTCTTCTCGTAAGGGGAATCCACTACAAAGTGACTCACATTGCCACAATTATAGCACGTCCTCACATGTTTCTTGCCCTTGGTGCCACTTGAGTTGTTCTTGTTGAAGTTGGACCATGTGTTCTTCTTGTTGCCCCAAAATTGCCGTGAAGCAAGAGCCATGTGCTCATGATAGGCATATTTGGTGTCTTCGGGGAAACTCTCCTCTTCTTCGTCTTCATCATCTTCTTCCGCACTAGCCTTGGCCTTCAAAGCAAGGTTGGACTTCTTTGATAGTTGAGCCTGCAACACCGTGTTGTCGGCGGTCTTGTCCAAGATCCTCATTGCAACAAACTCATCCACCACTTCACTTGAGGACAAGGCGTGGACGTCCGGTCTTTGACGGGTGATGGAGGACATGGCCTTATGGTAAGGCATCATGGCCTTGAGAAACTTGCGCTTGATCCAATTGTCATTCATATCCTTGCTCCATGATCTCAGAGTGAGACCACGAGAGTAGTTAACCTTCGATAAAGCTCTTGAGGTTCTTCATCTTCAATCATGGCAAACTCATCGGCTTCATCTTGCACCACTTCATAGTTTGAGCATTGAATGCTTGCGCTTCCCTTGTACAAGGAGACAACATGTCCCCATGCTTCCTTGGCCACAGTGAAAGGTCGGAGATGCATAATATCTTCCGGAGGAATAACTTCTTGGAGAATGAAGAGAGTGAACTCGTTGAATTGATGATCCGCGGCTTATCTAGGAGTGAAGTTGCTTGGATC
Organism: Triticum dicoccoides; assembly: GCF_002162155.2. Taxonomy (NCBI): domain Eukaryota; kingdom Viridiplantae; phylum Streptophyta; class Magnoliopsida; order Poales; family Poaceae; genus Triticum; species Triticum dicoccoides. The sequence goes on from NC_041392.1 coordinate 139,354,873, forward strand.
GTGCGGGTAGAAACCTTGCTCAATAATTCTCCAAAGATTAGTAGAACTATGATTTAAATGACATTTAAATTGATACACCCAAGCGGCAAAATCCTCTTTTTCACAAGCTTAGGAGGAGGACTTATAACCCACAAGTATAGGGGATCGCAACAGTTTTCGATAGGTAAGAGTGTCGAACCCAACGAGGAGCTAAAGGCAGAACAAATATTCCCTCAAGTTCTATCGACCACCGATACAACTCTACGCATGCTTGATGTTTGCTTTACCTAGAACAAGTATGAAACTAGAAGTACTTTGTAGGTGTTGTTGGATAGGTTTGCAAGCTAATAAAGATTACGTAAATAAAAAGTAGGGGCTATTTAAGTAAAGACACAATAAAGTAAATATAGCGAGTGTGGAAAAGTGGTGGTAGGAGTTGCAAAATTGCCCCTAAGCAATTGACTACTTTACTAGACCGATAGCAAGTATTATGTGGGAGAGGCCACTGCTAGCATGTCATCCCTGACTTGGAATTCTATGCACTTATGATTGGAACAATTAGCAAGCATCCGCAACTACTAATGTTCATTAAGGTAAAACCCAACCATAGCATTAAGATATATTGGTACCCCTTGAATCCCATATGCATCAATTTCTATGCTAGGTTGAAGCTTCTGTCACCCTTGCCCTCCAATACATAGTCCTATCAATATACAACTAACCCTATGGTGTGATCCACGCGCACGCTCAAATGATGGGCACCAAAGCACAGCAACATAACCACTAGCAAATTAAATCAATCATAGCAATTCATCAACCACCGATAGGACAACGAAAATCTACTCAGAAATCATAGGATGGCAACACAACATTGGATAATAATATGAAGCATAAACCACCAAGTTCAAGTAGAGGGTACTGCGGGTTGCGGGAGAGTGCACCGCTATAGATAGAGGGGGGAAGGTGATGGAGATGTTGGTGAAGATGGTGTAGGTGTTGGTGTAGATCGCGTTGATGATGATGGCCACGACAGCGTTCCGGTGCCACCGGAAGAGAAGGGGAGAGGGGGGCCCTTAGTCTTCTTCTTCCTTGACCTCCTCCCTAGATGGGAGAAGGGTTTCCCCTCTGGTGCTTGGCCTCCATGGCATGGGAGGGGCGAGAGCCCCTCCGAGATTGGATCTGTCTCTCTGTCTCTCTGTTTATGCGTTCCCAGATTCTTCCCTTTCACCGTTTCTTATATTCGCAGAGATCCGTAACTCTGATTGGGCTGAACTTTTAACACGATCTCTATCCGGATATTAGATTTCTTGCGGAGAAAGAAGGGCATCAACCGCCTTACGGGTGGCCCACGAGGGTCAGGGGCGCGCCCAGGGGGGCAGGCACGCCCCCTGCCTCGTGGCCACCTCGGGCACCATCTCACATGGATTTTTCTTCCCAAAAATCATATATACTCCAAAAAAATCTCCATCAGGTTTTATCCCGTTTGGACTCCATTTGATATGGATATTCTGCGAAACAAAAAACATGCAACAAATAGGAACTCGCACTGGGCACTGGATCAATATGTTAGTCCCAAAAATATTATAAAAAGTTGCCAAAAGTATATGAAAGTTGTAGAATATTGGCATGGAACAATCAAAAATTATAGATACAACGGAGACGTATCAACATCCCCAAGCTTAATTCATGCTCGTCCTCGAGTAGGTAAATGATCACGCGGATAATCAAGCTACAGTAATCCCCTACTAATGATGCCAAGTCATCACTGTTACTGTTGCTAATCTCACTTTGTTTCAAAACCAATTCAAATTCAATTTTAAAATTAAAGTCAAAGAATTAAAGTTTTCAAATGTCAAAAACAAAAATGTTTGTTGGGTTGCAAATATTCACTAGGTAATTATCATGTGGCAACCGACATCATTTGGCTCTCCCTTTAATCCCTAAGAAAATATAAAGTGGTTCAACGGCAACTATTATGAGCTTTTAAATGTAAACAAATGTTTATATTTTTCCCAAACCACTTTAAAACTTTTGTGATGTCTGATACGTCTCCGTCGTATCTACTTTTCCAAACACTTTTTACCTTGTTTTGGACTCTAACTTGTATGATTTGAATGGAACTAACCCAGACTGACGCTGTTTTCAGCAGAATTGCCATGATGTTGTTTTATGTGCAGAAAACAAATATTCTCGGAATGACCTGAAACTCCATGGAACATCTTAGAAAAAATAATAAAAAATCCTCGCCAAAGATGAAGACCAGGGGGCCCACACCCTTCTCACGAGGGTGGGGGGCGCCCCCCCTAGGGCGCCCCTACCTCGTGGCCCCCTAGATGCCCTCCGACGCCAACTCCAACTCTATATATTTGCTTTCGGAGAGAAAAAATAAGAGAGAAGAAATCATCGTGTTTTATGATACAGAGCCGCCGCCAAGCCCTAAAACCTTTCGGGAGGGCTGATCTGGAGTCCATTCGGGGCTTCGAAGAGGGGGATTCGTCGTCGTCATCATCATCAACCATCCTCCATCACCAATTTCATGATGCTCACTGCCGTGCGTGAGTAATTCCATCGTAGGCTTGCTGGACGGTGATGGGTTGGATGAGATTTATCATGTAATCGAGTTAGTTTTGTTAGGGTTTGATCCCTAGTATCCATTATGTTCTGAGATTGATGTTGCTATGACTTTGCTATGCTTAATGCTTGTCACTAGGGCCCGAGTGCCATGATTTCAGATCTGAACCTATTATGTCTTCATGAATATATGTGAGTTCTTGATCCTATCTTGCAAGTCTATAGTCACCTACTATGTGTTATGATCCGGCAACCCCGAAGTGACAATAATCAGGACCACTCCCAGTGATGACCATAGTTTGAGGAGTTCATGTATTCACTATGTGCTAATGCTTTGTTCCGGTTCTCTATTAAATGGAGGCCTTAATATCCCTTAGTTTCCAATAGGACCCCGCTGCCACGGGAGGGTAGGACAAAAGATGTCATGCAAGTTCTTTTCCATAAGCACGTATGACTATATACGGAATGCATGCCTACATTACATTGATGAATTGGAGCTAGTTCTGTGTCGCCCTATGTTATGAGTGTTACATGATGAACCGCATCCGGCATAATTATCCATCACTGATCCGGTGCCTACGAGTTTTCCATATACTGGTTCACGCTTATTTACTTTCCCGCTACTACTATTACAATCACCACAGAATACCAAAAATATTACTTTTGTTGTCTTTACTTTTGTTGCCACTACCACGACTATCATATTACTTTGCTACTAAACACTTTGCTGCAGATACTAAGTTTCCAGGTGTGGTTGAATTGACAACTCAACTGCTAATACTTGAGAATATTCTTTGGCTCCCCTTGTGTCGAATCAATAAATTTGGGTTGAATACTCTACCCTCGAAAGCTGTTGCAATCCCCTATACTTGTGGGTTATAAAGACTAATTTCTGGCACCGTTGCCGGGGAGCATAGCTCTATTCTTTGAGTCACTTGGGATTTATATCTGCTGGACACTATGAAGAACTTGAGAGATCCAAAAAACCAAGATCTATCCCTCAACTACGAGGGGAGGTAAGGAACTGCCATCTAGCTCTGCACTTGATTCACCTTCTGTTATGAGTAAGTTTGTGACACCTACACCTGCTTCTGCTATTAGTTTTGATATGTCGCATGTTATTGATGATGCCACTTTTGCTATGCATGATACTTATGATGAAATTGCTTCTATGCCTGATACTACTATGCCCCTTGGTGAATTTCTTGATGAACAAATTGCTAGGGCTAGAGAGAAAGAAATTATTGAATCTGAATACGATGATGATAGTGCTGATGAAAATATGCCTGTTATTCCTGAGGGCTATCTTTTTGATATGGAATCTTCTGCCGCTATTTTAGCTTGCAAAGATAGATATGAGCTTAAGAGGTTATTAGTTAAATGGAACAAAGAATCACTTAGAGATAAAATGAAACCTGACCCTGCTTTTGCTACTTCACCTATCTGTGTTCCTGATAAGGATTATGAATTCTCTGTTGATCCTGATATAATTACTTTGGTGGAATCTGATCCGTTTTATGGCTATGAATCTGAAACTGTTGTGGCACATCTTACTAAGTTAAATGATATAGCTGCCCTGTTCACTAATGATGAGAGATCGCATTACTTTTATATACTCAAAATATTTCCGTTCTCATTAAAGGGTGATGCTAAGATATGGTTTAATTCTCTTGATCCTGGTTGTGTGCGTAGTCCCCAGGATATGATTTATTACTTCTCTGTTAAATATTTCCCTGCTCATAAGAAACAAGCTGCTTTGAGGGAAATATACAACTTCGTGCAAATTAAAGAAGAGAGTCTCCCACAAGCTTGGGGGAGGCTCCTCAAGTTACTTAATGCTTTGCCTAATCATCCTCTTAAGAAACCCAAAATACTTGATATCTTTTATAATGGACTAACCGATGCTTCCAGAGATTACCTGGATAGTTGTGCTGGTTCTCTTTTCAGGGAAAGAACACCAGATGAAGCTGAAATTCTATTGAATAATATGTTGACAAATGAAAATAATTGGGCACCTCCTGAGCCAGCTCCTGCTCCAATTACTGAGTCTATTCCTAAACCAACTCCGAAGAAGAGAGGTGTTCTATTCCTCAGTCCCGAAGATATGCAAGAGGCAAAGAAATCTATGAAAGAGAAAGGTATTACAGCTGAAGACGTTAAGAATTTACCTCCTATTGAAGAAATACATGGTCTTAATATACCGCCTGTTGAAGAAACATATGATCTCAATTCTTTAATTACTGAAGAACCTCCTGATCCCGATATCCCGACACGGGTAGTAAAGGTAAATTCTCTCTATAGATATGATAAAGCTGAAGTCCCTCCTACTAAAATTGCTACTCAGTGCTTAGATGAGTTTGATAACTTTATGTTTAAGCAAGACGACTTCAATGCTTATTTTGGTAGACAATTAAAATAAAATGCTTATATGATTAGATGCTTGGGTGATTATATGGCTAATATTAAAGGTGAACTTAAACTTGTTAGAAAACATGCTTCTATGGTTACCACTCAAGTAGAACTAGTGCTTAAAGCTCAAAAAGAAGTGCATGATGAAATGAATAGTAAGAAAAATGATTATGCTGTTAGAGTGGCTACTAGAACTGGTAGAATGACTCAGGAACCTTTGTATCCTGAAGGCCATCCTAAGAGAATCGAATAAGATTCTCAAAGAAATAATATTGATGTTCCTAGTTCTTCTAAAAAGAAGAAGAAGAAAAATGATAGAACTGTGCAAACTTCTAGTGAACCTATTGCTGAACCACCTGATAATCCAAATGATATTTCTATGTCTGATGCTAAAACACAATCTGGTAATGAACATGAACCTAATGAAAACATTAATAATGATGTTCATGATGATGCTCAACCTAGTAATGATAATGATGTAGAAATTGAACCTGCTGTTGATCTTGATAACCCACAATCAAAGAATCAACGTTATGATAAAAGAGACTTTGTTGCTAGGAAACATGGTAAAGAAAGGGAACCTTGGGTTCAGAAACCCATGCCTTTTCCTCCAAAACCATCCAAGAAAAATGATGATGAGGATTTTGAGCGCTTTGCTGAAATGATTAGGCCTATCTTTTTGCGTATGCGATTAACTGATGTGCTCAAAACAAATCCTTATGCTAAATATACGAAGGATATCATTACTAATAAAAGAAAGATACCGGAAGCTGAGATTTCCACCATGCTTGCTAATTATACTTTTAAGGGTGGAATACCAAAGAAACTTGGAGACCCCGGAGTACCTACTATACCTGGCTCCATTAAAAGAAATTATATTAAAACTGCTTTATGTGATCTTGGAGCCGGTGTTAGTGTTATGCCTCTCTCTTTATATCGTAGACTTGACTTGAATAAGCTGACACCTACCGAAATATCTCTGGAAATGGCTGACAAATCAACTGCTATACCTGTCGGTATTTGTGAGGATGTGCCTGTTGTGGTTGCAAACGTTACTATTTTAACGGACTTTGTTATACTTGATATTCCCGAGGATGATAGTATGCCTATTATTCTTGGAAGACCTTTTCTTAATACTGCAGGGGCTGTTATTGATTGCAACAAAGGCAATGTCACTTTTCATGTTAATGGTAATGAGCATACGGTACACTTTCCGAGGAAACAACCTCAAGTTCATAGTATCAACTCCATTGGAAAAATTCCATCGATTATAATTGGAGGTTTTGAATTTCCTCTTCCTACTGTCAAAAAGAAATATGACATACTTATTATTGGGGATGTGCATATCCCCGTTGAGGTAACTTAGTGTTATTCAAAATTTCTCCGGTTTCATGATTATCGGAATGAGTTTGTTAACAAGACTTGATCAACCTTGTTAGTGGATTCTTTTTGATGAGCATGAGATGGATGAAACTAGAAGCACAACCTTCTGTACCCCACTTTTACTTTCTGTTATTTATATTAAATAAAGTAAAATTAGTATTTTTCTGTCTGTTTCTTGACTTATCCGTGCAATATAAAAATATCCCAAAAATAAAAGTCCTCAAAATGACATGCCAATTTAATATGATTTTTTCGGGAATATTTGAGGATTTACTGTGCAAAAATTACTGCGGGAGGAGCTGTCACCTGGCCACGAGGGTGGTGGGCGCCCCCCCCTTAGGGCGCGCCCCCCTGCCTCGTGAGCCCACGGTGGCCCTCCTCCACTTATCCCAGCACCCATCTTCTTCCTCTGTCTCACACAAACCCGAAAAACCAACTCAAGCATGAGTTCCAGCCACTTTTGCTGTGATTTTTTATCTCCTTGCTCAAAGCACCTCTCGCAAAACTACTTGGGGAGATTGTTCCTTGGTATGTGACTCCTCCATTGGTCCAATTAGTTTTTGTTCTAGTGCTTTATTCTTTGCAAATTTGTGCTGCATAGGTGACCATGTTCTTGAGCTTGCATGTCAAATTTATATGGTTCCAAGTAGTTCTAATGCTTGATATAGGCTCTAGGCACTTGTAGGAGTAGTTGCTATCAATATTATTGAAGTTGGTTCACTTTTGTTTGAAGTTACTAAAAATTTCAGAATCTTTCAGAGAAAAACAATATGCTTAGGAAGATGTTCCAAGGTGGTTCCTCTAAGAAGCAAGGACCCAGGATTGCTATGCGTGATGCTGACGAGGATCCACCAAGAGACGCTCCAGTACGGCCTTGCGAATGGCCGTCGGAAAATTTTATGGACCGTGCGGGAATTAAAGAAGAATTCAAAGCATATTTGCGCAATGCCAGTCTTGAGGATTTTGAGGCTAACAAATGCCCCCAGTATCATGATCTCACAAGTTCCTTTGTGAGGAGGTTTGAGTATTCATCTTCGCGTAATTCTCCTTCAGTCATGTTTGATCTCTATGACAAATCTTATACCATGGACTTAGAGGATTTCACTTCTGCTTGCGAACTTCCATCATGGGGTAGTGTTAGGGATCCCCCTAAATCTAAATTTAGAAACTTTCTTGCTAGTATAACTGTGGGGGAATCTAGAGATATAATGCAGGCTACCATAGGGAGCAGTCACTTTCCTGCTATACATTATTTTGCTCTCTTCATCGGTAGATGCATAAATGCTAAGGATGAAGCATGTCATATGTGTGTCCCTGATCTTAGCATTCTTAGGAGTGCTGTGTTAGGAGACCAATCTTATCATATGGGAGCCATTGTAGCTCGTAGGTTGCATCATAATAGACATAATGGAGATTTCTTTGGAGGAATTTATGCAACCCGCTTAGCTCATTTTCTTGAGATAGACATTCGTGAGGGTGATACGGAGTTGCCTCCTGCATATTTAGATTATGACTCTATGGCTTCGCACCAGTTTGTCGAGAGGCCTGAATCACCTCTCTTATATCATTTAATTTTTGATAAACGACGTGTTTTCTGTATTACTCTCCCTGCTCCTGCCTTCTTTGATTCACAGACAAAAATAAGATATGTTATTACTAGAGAGGAGGCAGAAGAGTACGAGAGGAGAGCGGAGGCAGCTCGACTCCACGCTGCAGCTCAGCAGGCGATAACGGCTGCACATCAGTATGATCCCAACTATTGTTCCTCATCATAGTACGACCCCAACAACTATTATTATGGATATCCGCCAGGCCAGCCGTGGCCATAGGCCAACTTAGGCCACAAGCCTAATCTTGGGGGAGTATGTATTTCTCACTCACATTACATTTATGTTCACACACACTCATTACTAGATGTCGGTGCTCATACTCTTTCACTATAATATCCATGCTAGTTTATTTTGTTTTTCCTGCTTTCTTCTTGTGTGTTTGTTAAACCTTAAGAAAAACCAACAAATTTAGTAGTAGTTTATTTTTCTGCTGTAGTAGTAATAATTAAAAAGAAAACCCAAAAATATTTTCCGTTCTTCTTTTTGCTTGTTGGGAGCTTTCCCGTGTAAATAGTTTTATTTATTTTCTTTTCTTTGGGGGTCAGTAGGAGAAGACCATAATTAAATTGTTGAAGTGGCTCTTATATGCATTATTGTTGATTTAACCCAGAGCCCATATTGCCTTGTCTTATCCTGTTTATTGAATGCTCGTAGATTCCAGCTTAGTCCAATGCACGTACACTCTTATTATTATTCACACCGTTCGGTCATACAAGTGAAAGGCAATTATGATGATATATGATGGACTGACTGAGATGATAAAAGCTGGTATGAACTCGACCTCTTTTGTTTTTGTAAATATGATGAGTCCCTCGTTCTTGATTCAGCTTATTATGAATAAACATGTTTGCAATGACAATTAGAGATCATAGTTGCTTGTGCCATGCTTGATTAGCTATGAGTTATAATGATTTACCTTGTGTGCCAACATGCTATTGAGATAGTTATGATGTGGTATGATTGGGTGGTATCCTCCTTTGAATGATTTAAGTGACTTGACTTGGCACATGTTCACGCATGTAGTTGAAACAAAATCAACATAGCCTTCACGATATTTATGTTCATGGTGGATTATATCCTACTCATGCTTGCATCCAATGTTTATTAATTTTAATGCATGTACATGGCTGTTGTCGCTCTCTAGTTGGTCGCTTCCCAGTCTTTTGCTTGCTTTCACTTGTACTAAGCGGGAATACTGCTTGTGCATCCAATCCCTTAAACCCCAAAGTTATTCCATATGATTCCATTATACATTCCTATGTGCGGTATCTACCTGCCGTTCTAAGTAAATTTGTATGTGCCAAACTCTAAACCTTCAAATAAACATTCTGTTTTGTATGCTCGAATAGCTCATGTATCAACCAAGGCTGTCCTTATCTTCCGTGTTAGGCGGGTTATTCTCAAGAGGAGTGGACTCCGCTCCTCACTCACGAGAAAATGGCTGGTCACCGGGATGCCTAGTCCCATGCTTTATGCGAACTAAATCAAAATTAATTGCAAACAAAACTCCCCCTGGGACCTGATCTATGTTGGAGGCACTCGTTGTTTCGAGCAAGCCATGGATTGATGCTTGTTGGTGGAGTGGGAGTATAAACTTTACCATTCTGTTTGGGAACTGCCTATAATGTGTTTAGCATGGAAGATATCGCCATCTCTTAGTTGTTATGTTGACAATGAAAGTATACCGCTCAAAATACAATTTATCTCTATTTCAAAACCGAGCTCTGGCACCTCTACAAATCCCTACTTCCCTCTGCAAAGGGCCTATCCATTTACTTTTATGTTGAGTCAGCACCCTCTTATTAAAAAGCACTAGCTGGAGAGCACAGCTGTCATTTGCATTCATCACTGTTAATTTATGTTGGGTATGACTATGATTGGATCTCTTTTACCATGAATTACAATGTCCAGTCAGTCCTTGATCTTTAAAGGTGCTCTGCATTTATGTTTTGCGGTCTCAGAAAGGGCTAGCGAGATACCATCTTGTTATATCATATTATGATTGTTTTGAGAAAGTGTTATCATTCGAGATTTATTATTATGACTTGCTAGTTGATTATGCTATTGATATGAGTAATTATGAGACATGAGAATTATTGCAAATGTAGTTAGTTATGATCTATGCTGAAAACTTGAATGCTGGCTTGACATAGTTACAACAACAAGAGCAAACAGAGCTTGTAAAAGTTTTTCTTTCTTTCTTTCAGTTTGTCAACTGAATTGCTTGAGGACAAGCAAGGGTTTAATCTTGGGGGAGTTGATACGTCTCCGTCGTATCTACTTTTCCAAACACTTTTGCCCTTGTTTTGGACTCTAACTTGTATGATTTGAATGGAACTAACCCAGAGTGACGCTGTTTTCAGCAGAATTGCTATGATGTTGTTTTACGTGCAGAAAACAAATATTCTCGGAATGACCTGAAACTCCACAGAACATCTTAGAAAAAATAATAAAAAATCCTCGCCAAAGATGAAGACCAGGGGCCCACACCCTTCTCACGAGGGTGGGGGGCGCCCCCTACCTCGTGGGCCCCCTGGATGCCCTCCGACGCCAACTCCAACTCTATATATTTGCTTTCAGAGAGAAAAAAATAAGAGAGAAGAAATCATCGCATTTTACGATATGGAGCCGCCGCCAAGCCCTAAAACCTCTCGGGAGGGCTGATCTGGAGTCCGTTCGGGGCTCCGGAGAGGGGGATTCGTCGCCGTCGTCATCATCAACCATCCTCCATCACCAATTTCATGATGCTCACCGCCATGCCTGATTAATTCCATCATAGGCTTGCTGGACGGTGATGGGTTGGATGAGATTTATCATGTAATCGAGTTAGTTTTGTTAGGGTTTGATCCCTAGTATCCATTATGTTCTGAGATTGATGTTGCTATGACTTTGCTATGCTTAATGCTTGTCACTAGGGCCCGAGTGCCATGATTTCAGATCTGAACCTATTATGTTTTCATGAATATATGTGAGTTCTTGATCCTATCTTGCAAGTCTATAGTCACCTACTATGTGTTATGATCCGGCAAACCCGAAGTGACAATAATCGGGACCACTCCCGGTGATGACCATAGTTTGAGGAGTTCATGTATTCACTATGTGTTAATGCTTTGTTTCGGTTCTCTATTAAAAGGAGGCCTTAATATCCCTTAGTTTCCAGTAGGACCCCGCTGCCACGGGAGGGTAGGACAAAAGATGTCATGCAAGTTCTTTTCCATAAGCACGTATGACTATATACGGAATACATGCCTACATTACATTGATGAATTGGAGCTAGTTCTGTGTCGCCCTATGTTATGACTGTTACATGATGAACCGCATCCGGCATAATTATCCATCACTGATCCGGTGCCTACGAGTTTTCCATATACTGGTTCACGCTTATTTACTTTCCCGCTACTACTATTACAATCACCACAGAATACCAAAAATATTACTTTTGTTGTCTTTACTTTTGTTGCCACTACCACGACTATCATATTACTTTGCTACTAAACACTTTGCTGCAGATACTAAGTTTCCAGGTGTGGTTGAATTGACAACTCAACTGCTAATACTTGAGAATATTCTTTGGCTCCCCTTGTGTCGAATCAATAAATTTGGGCTGAATACTCTACCCTCGAAAGCTGTTGCGATCCCCTATACTTGTGGGTTATCACTGTCTTAAAATATTTCCCACTAATTATGCGCCAAATTTCAAGTTGGCCTAAATTCATTTGCTATGGGAATTAAGTAGAAAACAGTACCAAAGTATTAATACAGAGAATATAGGGAAGGGGCTAAGTGCACACTGTGCATTGGAAAGCCTAGTGCTACAGTAGCATGGCCCAAGCCCACCACGGCCTTCTCCATTTTCTTCTGTACAGAGAGACAGAGCCATTTCCTTGGCCTCTGGCCGGCCATCCACGCGTCCGATGAGCTCGTGTCAAGCATCCATGACACCCCGAGATGGATAAGACCGGCCCCCTCCTCCTCGAAACCCTAGCATCCCTTTTTTCCCTCTCGCGCCCCTGCCTCTCCTGCTCGATGCTTGTGTGTTGCCGTCACCACCTCTCCATCGTTGTCGCGGCCACCGGCATCTCTGGCGTGCGGGAGTACGTCCAGAAGGCCCGCTGTGGCCAGCTTCGTCCATCCCGGCGACCAAATCAAGCCAGGACGCCCTTGAACCGTCGCCACCAACCGTCTTCTCCGCCACGGTCGCCACCGTCCTCCATCATTGTCGCGGCCACCGGAGCACCCGCCTCGACTCCTTCTTCCTCCTCTACTCCGTCGTCACAGTCGCCGGGAACCACCGCCTTGAGCCTTCCCCGAGCACATCTTTGCACACCTGCAGGTGCGATGTAAGCCCCTGCCTTTCCCCTCTTTCTCACACGCGGTTTCGTCCCTGTAGCCATCACTAGAAACCTCACCGGAGCTCGGCTCCTCCGTGCAGCTAGTCGTTGTTCGTCGTGGTCATGCCTAGGCCCTGCGCTCATCGCATCCGCGCCCGTGGCTGCCCGCGAGCTCGCGCTGCCGTGCCCCTGGACCGCGCCCCTCCTTCCGCTCCTCGCGGTCCATGCTCGCTGAACTCGCTGCCGCCAGCCATGCTTCGGCCATGGCCTCGTCGTCCCGCGCTGGACACGCGCAGGCGCAGCCCCTGTGCTGACCACCACTGCCCCTTCACCTACGCGCCGCCTTGCTGCTCGCTCGCTGCGCCCCCTGGCCAGCATCGTGACCACCGGCGTGCCCGTGTGCGTGCATGCTGTGTGTGTGGTGTGTGCGTGCAGTGTGTGTGTGTGTGTGTGTGTGTGTGTGTGTGTGTGTGTGTGTGTGTGTGTGTTGAGTGTGGCCGTGCCCACCTTCGGCCGCCTCCGCTTCTGGCCTCGCCCGCCTCCGGCTGCCGCTGCTCGCAGCTCCGCTGCTGCGCTGCTCGCTGACTGCTACTAGTGTAGCGCTGCCACAGTAACATTCAGCTACTGTAGCAGCAGCTAGCTTTTATAAAACATCATTGGTTAACCCCTTGAACAACCTCAAAACAGCAACAAAACAAGCTTGAACATACATAAAATTTATATGGGCGTGTAGTACACTTGGCAGGGTCCAATTCTTTTCATTGGACCAAATACAAAAGTCGCCTAGATTAATTCCTATAAAAATGAAAAAAGTCTATGTTCTGTTAACTGGAAGAACTGAAAAACAGATTCTGGAATTGACATCCAGTAGCACTTTTCAAACGAAGATTTGGACAGGCAAATGGGCACTAATGTAGATGAACTTGAAACTGTCATTTAGATCATGGAAAGGTGATAAAATTGGTAAAGGGCACTACGCCATATGATGAACATAACTATAGTTATAGCCTTCGGAAAACAACCAAGTGATGTTTAAAACTGAGGATTTCTCAGACTTAGCCAATTTCCAGGGATTTCCAAATAACTGTTTACATCTTCGGTAATTCATAGAAAATAAACCATAGCTCGGATCGAAAAACTTTATACATGAAAGTTGCTCAGAACAATGAGACGAATCCGAATACGCAGTCCGTTTACCTGTCAAATGCCTCTAACTATATGAACATGGAACATTCCCCATCCAGTCATCCGTCTGACACAGGTCCGGAACCGGGAATACATTCCCGGTTGAATTCCCCCTTCACCTATATCGTGTAGCCATACATTAGGTCAACCCCGGCTCAACCTATTGCCATGTTATGCTTTGAGATGCTATGTTTTCTTATATTTAGTGTTCCCCCCTCGTCTCTTCAGTAGACCCCGTGGCGGTTGCCGATGCCGCTGTGATCGAATACGTCACCGACGACCCCTCCTTGCCAGAGCAACCAGGCAAGCCCCCCCCTTTGATCATCCCGATATCCCCCGTTTCCTTTCTCTCATGCTTGCATTAGATTTTGCTACTGTAACTATTTGCTCCTATTCTGATGCATAGCCTGCTTTTGTAACCTGCTTATTGTTACCTACCTGCTTATCCTAAACTGCTTAGTATAGGTTGGTTAGTGATCCATCAGTGACCCTCACCTTGTCCTTGTTGCCCCTGCTTCATCATCGAGGACCCGATCAACGGGATCGAAGACCAGGCCCCAGCACCGCACATCACTTTCCCCTAGTTGTACGACTCTGCAGAGTTACCATCGAGTGCCGAGGGTGGAACCTCTTACATCACTCCTGATGAGATCTCTATATTGTAGCTATACGGTCGAGGTCATCGAGGGTGATTTCCTCCTTAAGCACTTCCATTACGGCTCTGTCGTGCAACCCCTCAAGTGTGAACCTCGAGGGTGGATCCTCTTACGTTCACCTTGATGATAACATCGAGTGGAATTCACCGCGGGTGATTCCTCGGGTTTTCCCCTTGGTGTAATACACACATTTACTATGGTTACTATGACTTTACACTGAACCATGTTACTAAAGACGGGTAGGCCCTGAGGGGTACCCGGCGAGCTTAATAGCGAGTGATGTGGAGGCGAGTTGACCTAGAGGGTACCCACGAGATACTTACGAGGCGTGGTCGGGCATTCTTAGCCCTTGCCGCAAGTACTCAAGACGGGGCAATGGGGTCACATCTTTCGTGAGTCTCTGCTTGTTACCGTGCGTTCCTAATCCACTATGATTTGGATATTTGATCCAAGGGGCCTCTGGCCTGATAGGACTAACCATCACGTGGGCATGGTATGGGCGTTCTACGTCGTATGCATCAGCCGAAGCTTAATAGACGTCAGCGACTGAGCGGCGCGCGCCGGGTTGGACTGCGTAAGCACCAGCCTTTTTGAAGGAGGTAGCTAGGTCTGCTCACCAGCCGCATACGCAACATGCAGGAGTTCCCGGGGAGATGGCCCATGACCCCTGAGGGCATAGGTTTAGTCCGGCGTGCTGACCTCTCTATTAAGCCTAGGTCGGGTTGTGGCGTATTGTTTGGCCGAGGCCGGGCATGACCCAGGAAAGTGTGTCCGGCCGTAGTTAATCGAGCGTGGTGGGTAAGTTGGTGCACCCCTGCAGGGAAGAAAACATCTATCGATAGCCTGTCCTACGGTAACGGACACTTGGAGTTGTATCCCGATCGATACAACTAGAACTGGATACTTGAGATGAGACATGGATATGAGAAATGAATAGTATGGCTCTGGGATTGCTTTCTCGTAGGGAGTCGAGGAAGGATATCTGGCCGAGGTTGATAACAATTCTACTACTTTACTTTATGCTACTCTACTCCCTCCGGTTGTTGCAAGATGGTGGTTTCCAGAAGATGCTAGTCTTCGATAGGCTAGGCTTTCCCCTTCTCTTCTGGCATTCTGCAGTCCAGTCCACAGATACAACCCTTTTCATTGATATCGATGCATATGTAGTGTAGATCTTTGCTTGTGAGTACTTTGGATGAGTACTCACGGTTGCTTTGCTCCCCCTTTTCCCCCTTTCTTCTTCTTTCCGGTTGATGCAACCAGATGTCGGAGCCCAGGAGCTAGATGCCACCGCCGACGCTTACTACTACATGGAGGCCGCCGACGACCAGGAGTAGTTAGGAGGCTCCCAGGTAGGAGGTCTTGCCTTTTCGATCGTTGCTACTTTTGTGCTAGCCTTCTTAAGGCAAACTTGTCTAACTTATGTCTGTACTCAGATATTGTTGCTTCCGCTGACTCTTGTGTTTTCGAGCTTATGTATTCGAGCCCTCGAGGCCCCTGGCTTGTAATATAAAGCCTGTATTATTTTGATTTGTGTCTAGAGTTGTGTTGTGATATCTTCCCGTGAGTCCTTGATCTTGATCGTACACATTTGTGTGTATGATTAGTGTACGATTGAATTGAGGGCGTCACAAGTTGGTATCAGAGCGGACTGCCTATAGGAAGACCCCTTTCCAACTCCTTGGCCGAAGTTGAGTCTAGTCGTCCAAAACTGTTTTACTAACTTGGCTGTGTGGCTTACGGGCCCACGCCACCATTGGGTGGTATTAGGATCTTTTATTCCTCGTCTTTACTCTGGGACTCTGATCTCTCATCTATTCGGGTTAAACATTTTACTAAATCTGACATTAGGTTCTCGTACCCACTTCCTCCTAGAGAGCACCGACATTTCCGATGATCGCTTACTTCGCCAGAAGATTCTGCGGATACTCCTCGATATTTCTCGAGACCCTGTGCCAATTGCCTTGTAGTTCCTGACCATCGATAACCCCCCTGAATAACATCCTTGCCACTTGTACCTTCATCCCTAGTTGCTCTTGTTATTACAAGATACCACTAGTACTCTCCGTTGTTCCGAGAATCCTTTGTGCCTTGTACTTTGCAGCTTCTTTTCGAACTGCGGATAATTCACTTAACCGGGGTTCATTCATCCCCAGTTGTTCATTTTCTTTCCAAATACCTGAAAAGGCTATTTGATCTTTCAAAATGCTCTGCAACCTATTGCTCTTGATTCTCCTTGCCTGCTTGCATTAGGATTAATTCCATATGTCTAGCAATATTCTTTAAAATTCTTTGTGATTGTCATTCTGTTCCTATGGATTCAGCGTGTGTGCGAATACTCGCAATCATCAATCAATCCTTGGAAATTTTCTTTCTGGCTCAAACATCCTTCCAGGTATGAGCTGGTTCTTGCCCAATCTAGATTTGATCGGGTACACCTCTAAGTCTATTGAACTTACTCATCTTTTGATTAGAGCCGCTGCTTTTGATCCTTCATCTTGAAATCATAATTCCTTTGTACCCAAGCATCGAATTATTTAGATGTTTCTATAATCCAAAGCCTTTGCATTCTTTCTTCTTCTGATTGAGTACCGATATCCACATTAGATCCTATGTGGACCGCCAGATCCTTTGTTGGATTTTATTTGACAACGTCCTTCATATTCAATAACCTTTTGGGGCCTTTCCTCAGATACATAAAGCCTTTGGTAAATTGTATCATTTGCATTCTCAACCATGCTCTGCCATCGAGCTTGTGTTATTTTTCTCATGGAGTTTGTGGTATATGTTCCCAAGATGCCCCTATGGGTTGAACCTATGCCTTCCTTAATCCATGTGAACCCGAGAGTTTTCACGAGTCATACTCTTCTGGTGTTTTGCCTGATAACATTTCAACACTACAACTTCATTGAACGCAAGAAGTGAATGAAAGGTTATGCATTGGAAGAGTGGGAGTCGACCTTGAACTTTGTGTTCATGCCCATGGAAACGATGTAGATCTTATCATGGAAGCTTCTCGTAACAATAATTATTCCCTTGGTATAATTTGATCCTGTACTTGTAATTTTGGCCTTTGCGATCGTGGTTCCAACCAAGATTGTCTTCTTTGATCCCCTTTCTCGGACAAGTTGAAGTGCTTGCCTTCTGCATATCATTACACATGTCCAAACTCTAATATGGTCTACCTTCGAGTATTACCCCTGGTATCTCGAGAATATCAAATAATTGAGTTGCTTCCTATGAATATTCATCTAGTATTACTTCTCACCGATTTCAGATTTTCCCCAGGGTTCTGAGTTATCAGTCACTCGAGAACACCGATAAGAGAATCGATCCCGCACTCTAATTCAACAACTCTAAGTAATTTTTGTTGCTTACGAGTTTAATAATCCTTCAAGTCATTCCTAGCCTGCTCGGTTATATCATTATCATGATAAATTTTAACTGTGCTACCTGATCCTTCTTCCTGGAGCACAATTTTCGACGATGAGTTAAGCCTACATCGATTTTCCTCGTCATATCATTTTGTCTTGAATAGCAAGCTTAATTTCGATTTTGTGTCATACTCGTGGTTCCAATAACCTTTCGCTTCATCATTCCTTTGACTAGATGTCATCGTCGATCGATTACATCTTCATGAAATCTCTCGACAAAGGTGTCGTGATCATCATCAATATTCTGAGCTCTTCCAGGATATCAATTGAATTCATGATGAGAAATACAATCCTTGCCCCTTAATGATTTATGTTATCATCGACAACATTCTTGCCTTCCCCAACACAAACTTGTTCATATAATTTTGGTAATACATCCTTTTTGACATGTCGATGGATTGTTGATGAGCCTGTCGGCCACACCCTCATCTTTTCCTTGCTGAAATTCTATGACTTATTTTCTAAGTTGTTTCTGATGGAGTCTTTGTGTATTCGAAGTCTGACCTTTCCCTGATGACCATGTCAACACTATCCCGAAGCATGTGTGTGGTACTCCGATCAACAACAAGAACATTGGGAGCGCAATGCTAACTGTTCTTGATCAATTATCCAAACACCGTTGTATGGGTAAACCTCTTAAATTCCTTGCCCCTTTATCTAAATGGTTTAATACTTGCAGACCTATCATGCTCTGCCTTTCCTTGGGAAAGTTATACTCTAATACTTGGGTATAAACATCTTTCTTTTCCATTGGTCTGATTATCATAATAATCACATTTTCCTTTCCATTGTTTGTTTCACCTTTCTTGTAATCTAACTTGTCTGAGCAAAGATAAATCCCTACTTAAGTAAGCACATCGGTGTACAACTCTGTCAGTAAGATCCTGTTACTATTGTTGAAGACATTCTGGTAACCATCGATGGACGAGAACTTTGCCTATTGGTCCGCCCCTTCTTACGAGCAGGAAATGGTTCTCTTCGTCCCTCGCCCTTGGTACCAACGCTGTTGCCAACATAATCGGCAGGCTATTCTCTGACCTGCCTTGCTATCATGACCATGCAAAATGTTACCTATCTTGTTTTGAGCTCCATCCTTCCCGGGTCTTCCCCCTTACTCCACCCCTTAAATCTCGGGAAGAGATTTCTTGTAGTGGAGGAGATTTGTAACGCCCGGATAATCAAGCTACAGTAATCCCCTACTAATGATGCCAAGTCATCATTGTTACTATTGCTAATCTCAGTTTGTTTCAAAACCAATTCAAATTCAATTTTAAAATTAAAGTCAAACAATTAAAGTTTTCAAATGTCAAAACAAAAATGTTTGTTGGGTTGCAAATATTCACTAGGTAATTATCATGTGGCAACCGACATCATTTGGCTCTCCCTTTAACCCCTAAGAAAATATAAAGTGGTCTAATGGCAACTATTATGGGCTTTTAAATATAAACAAATGTTCCTATTTTTCCCAAACCACTTGAAAACTTTTGTGCTGTCTCAAAATATTTTCCACTAATTATGCGCCAAATTTCAAGTTGGCCTAAATTCATTTGCTATGGGAACTAAGTAGAAAACATTACCAAAGTATTAATACAGAGCATATAGAGAAGGGGCTAAGTGCACACTGTGCATTGGAAAGCCTAGTGCTACAGTAGCATGGCCCAAGCCCACCACGACCTTCTCCTTCTTCTTCTGTACAGAGAGACAGAGCCATGGCCTTGGCCTCTGGCCGGCCGTCCATGCGTCCGATGAGCTCATGTCGAGCATCCATGACACCCCGAGATGGATAAGATCGGCCCCCTCCTCCCCGAAACCCTAGCATCCCTTTTTTCCCTCTCGCACCCCTGCCTCTCCTGCTCGACGCTCGTGTGTTGCCGTCACCACCTCGCCATCGTTGCCGCGGCCACCGGCATCTCTGGCATGCGGGAGTACATCCAGAAGGCCCGCCGCGGCAAGCTTCGTCCGCCCCGGCAACCAAATCAAGCCAGGACACCCTCAAACCGTCGCCACCGGTCTTCTCCGCCACGGTCGCCACCGTCCTCCATCATTGTCGCGGCCACCGGAGCACCTGCCTCGACTCCTTCTTCCTCCTCTGCTCCGTCGTCGCAGTCGTCGGGAACCACCGCCTCGAGCCTTCCCCGAGCACATCTTTGCACACCTGCAGGCGCGATGTAAGCCCCTGCCTTTCCCCTCTTTCTCACGCGCGGTTTCGTCCCCGTAGCCGTCGCTAGAAACCTCACCGGAGCTCGGCTCCTCCGTGCAGCTAGTCGCCGTTCATCGTGGTTGTGCCTAGGCCCCGCGCTCGTCGCATCCGCGCCCGTGGATGCCCGCGAGCTCGCGCTGCCATGCCCCTGGACCACGCCCCTCCTTCAGCTCCTCGCGGTCCGTGCTCACTGAACCCGCTGCCGCCAGCCACGCTCCGGCCATGGCCTCGTCGTCCCGCGCTGGACGCGCGCAGGCGCAGCCCCTGTGCTGGCCACCGCTGCCCCTTCACCTACGCGCTGCCTTGCCGCTCGCTCGCTGCGCCCCCTGGCCAGTGTCGTGACCACCGGTGTGCCCGTGTGCGTGCATGTTGTGTGTGTGGTGTGTGTGTGTGCAGTGTGTGTGTGTGTGTGTGTGTGTGTGTGTGTGTGTTGAGTGTGGCCGTGCCCACCTCCGGCCGCCTCCGCTTCTGGCCTTGCCCACCTCCGGCTGCCGTTGCTCGCTGCCTGCTACTAGTGCAGCACTGCTACAGTAACATTCAGTTATTGTAGCAGCAGCTAGCTTTTATAAAACAGCATTGGTTAATCCCTTGAACAACCTCAAAACAGCAGCAAAACAAGCTTGAACATACATAAAATTTATATGGGCGTGTAGTACACTTGGCAGGGTCCAATTCTTTGCATTGGACCAAATACAAAAGTCGCCTAGATTCATTCCTATAAAAATGACAAAAGTCTATGTTCTGTTAACTCGAAAAACTGAAAAACAGATTATGGAATTGACATCCAGTAGCACTTTTCAAACGAAGATTTGGACATGCAAATGGGCACTAATGTAGAGGACCTTTAAACTGTCATTTAGATCACGGAAAGGTGATAAAAATTGGTAAAGGGCACTACGCCATAGGATGGTCAGAACTATAGTTATAGCCTTCGGAAAACAACCAAGTGATGTTTAAAACTGAGGATTTCTCAGACTTAGCCAATTTTCAGGGATTTCCAAATAACTGTTTACATCTTCGGTAATTCATAGAAAATAAACCATAGCTCGGATCAAAAAACTTTATACATGAAAGTTGCTCAGAAGGACGGGACGAATCTGAATACGCAGTCCGTTTACCTGTCAGATGCCTCTAACTATATGAACACGGAACATTCCCCCTCCAGTCATCCGTCTGACACAGGTCCGGAACCGGGAACACATTCCCGGTTGAATTCCCCCTTCACCTATATCATGTAGCCATACATTAGGTCACTCCCGACTCAACCTATTGGCTATTGCCATGTTATGCTTTGAGATGCTATGTTTGCTTATATTTACTGTTCCCCCCTCTTCTCTTCGGTAGACCCCGAGGCGGCTGCCGATGCCACTGTGATAGACTACGTCACCGACGACCCCTCCTTGCCAGAGCAACCAGGCAAGCCCCCCCTTTGATCATCCCGATATCGCCCGTTTCCTTTCTCTCATGCTTGCATTAGATTTTGCTACTGTAACTATTTGCTCCTATTCTGATGCATAGCCTGCTTTTGTAACCTGCTTATTGTTACCTACCTGCTTATCCTAAACTGCTTAGTATAGGTTGGTTAGTGATCCATCAGTGACCCTCACCTTGTCCTTGTTGCCCCTGCTTCATCATCGAGGACCCGATCAACGGGATCGAAGACCAGGCCCCAGCACCGCACATCACTTTCCCCTAGTTGTACGACTCTGCAGAGTTACCATCGAGTGCCGAGGGTGGAACCTCTTACATCACTCCTGATGAGATCTCTATATTGTAGCTATACGGTCGAGGTCATCGAGGGTGATTTCCTCCTTAACCACTTCCGTTACGGCTCTGTCGTGCAACCCCTCAAGTGTGAACCTCGAGGGTGGATCCTCTTACGTTCACCTTGATGATAACATCGAGTGGAATTCACCGGGGGTGATTCCTCGGGTTTTCCCCTTGGTGTCAGACACATAGTTACTATGGTTACTATGACTTTACACTGAACCATGTTACTAAAGACCGGTAGGCCCTGAGGGGTACCTGCGCGAGCTTAATAGCGAGTGATGTGGAGACGGGTTGACCTAGAGGGTGCCCGCGAGATACTTACGAGGCGTGGCCGGGCATTCTTAGCCCTTGCCGCAAGTACTCGAGACGGGGCAACGGGGTCACATCTTTCGTGAGTCTCTGCTTGTTACCGCGCGTTCCTAATCCACTACGATTTGGATATTTGATCCGAGGGACCTCTGGCCTGATAGCACTAACCATCACATGGGCATAGTACGGGCGTTCTGCGTCATATGCATCAGCCGAAGCTTAATAGACGTCAGCGACTGAGCGGCGCGCGCCGGGTTGGACTGCGTAAGTACCTGCCTTTTTGAAGGAGGTAGATAGGTCTGCTCACCAGCTGCGTACGCAACATGCAGGAGTTCCCGGGGAGATGGCCCATGACCCCTGGGGGCATAGGTTTAGTCCGGCATGTTGACCTAGGTCGGGTTGCGGCGTATTGTTTGGCCGAGGCCGGGCATGACCCAGGAAAGTGTGTCCGGCCGGAGTTAATCGAGCGTGGTGGGTAAGTTGGTGCACCCCTGCAGGGAAGAAAACATCTATCGATAGCCTGTCCTACGGTAATGGACACTTGGAGTTGTATCCCGATCGATACAACTAGAACTGGATACTTGAGATGAGACATGGATATGAGAAATGGATAGTATGGCTCTGGGATTGCTTTCTCGTAGGGAGTCGAGGAAGGATCTCTGGCCGAGGTTGATAACACTTCTACTACTTTACTTTATGCTACTCTACTCCCTCCGGTTGCTGCAAGATGGTGCTTTCTAGAAGATGCTAGTCTTCGATAGGCTAGGCTTTCCCCTTCTCTTCTGGCATTCTGCAGTCCAGTCCACAGATACAACCCTTTCCATTGATACAGATGCATATGTAGTGTAGATCTTTGCTTGCGACTACTTTGGATGAGTACTCATGGTTGCTTTGCTCCCCCTTTTCCCCCTTTCTTCTTCTTTCCGGTTGATGCAACCAGATGTCGGAGCTCAGGAGCCATATGCCACCGCCGACGCTTACTACTACATGGAGGCCGCCGATGACCAGTAATAGTTAGGAGGCTCCCAGGCAGGAGGCCTTGCCTTTTTGATCGTTGCTACTTTTGTGCTAGCCTTCTTAAGGAAAACTTGTCTAACTTATGTCTGTACTCAGATATTGTTGCTTCCGCTGACTCTTGTGTTTTCGACCTTATGTATTCAAGCCCTCGAGGCCCCTGGCTTGTAATATAAAGCTTGTATTATTTTAATATGTGTCTAGAGTTGTGTTGTGATATCTTCCCGTGAGTCCTTGATCTTGATCGTACACATTTGTGTGTATGATTAGTGTACGATTGAATCGAGGGCGTCACAGAAACCTTGCTCAATAATTCTCCAAATATTAGTAGAACTATGATTTAAATGACGTTTAAAGCGATACACCCAAGCGGCAAAATCCTCATTTTTCACAAGCTTAGGAGGAGGACTGATAACCCACAAGTATAGGGGATCGCAACAGTTTTCGATAAGTAAGAGTGTCGAACCCAACGAGGAGCTAAAGGCAGAACAAATATTCCCTCAAGTTCTACCGACCACCGATACAACTCTACGCACGCTTGATGTTCGCTTTACCTAGAACAAGTATGAAACTAGAAGTACTTTGTAGGTGTTGTTGGATAGGTTTGCAAGATAATAAAGATTACGTAAATAAAAAGTAGGGGCTGTTTAAGTAAAGACACAATAAAGTAAATATAGCGAGTGTGGAAAAGTGGTGGTAGGAGTTGTGAAATTGCCCCTAAGCAATTGACTACTTTACTAGACCGATAGCAAGTATTATGTGGGAGAGGCCACTGCTAGCATGTCATCCCTGACTTGGAATTCTATGCACTTATGATTGGAACAATTAGCAAGCATCTGCAACTACTAACGTTCATTAAGGTAAAACCCAACCATAGCATTAAGATATATTGGTCCCCCTTGAATCCCGTATGCATCAATTTCTATGCTAGGTTGAAGCTTCTGTCACCCTTGCCCTCCAATACATAGTCCTACCAACATACAACTAACCCTATGGTGTGATCCACGCGCGCGCTCATATGATGGGCACCAAAGGACAACAACATAACCACAAGCAAATTAAATCAACCATAGCAATTCATCAACCACCGATAGGACAACGAAAATCTACTCAGACATCATAGGATGGCTACACATTATTGGATAAAAATATGAAGCATAAAGCACCATGTTCAAGTAGAGGGTACTGCGGGTTGCGGGAGAGTGGACCGCTGTAGATAGAGGGGGGAAGGTGATGGAGATGTTGGTGAAGATGGCGGAGGTGTTGGTGTAGATCGCGGTGATGATGATGGGCACGGCAGCGTTCCGGCGCCACCGGAAGAGAAGGGGAGAGGGGGGCCCTTCGTATTATTCTTCCTTGACCTCCTCCCTAGATGGGAGAAGGGTTTCCCCTCTGGTACTTGGCCTCCATGGCATGGGAGGGGCGAGGGCCCCTTCGAGATTGGATCTGTCTCTCTGTCTCTCTCTGTTTATGCGTTCCCAGATTCTTCCCTTTCACTGTTTCTTATATTCCCGGAGATCCGTAACTCCGATTGGGCTGAAATTTTAACACGATCTCTATCCGGATATTTAGCTTTCTTGTGGCGAAAGAAGGGCCTCGACCGCCTTACAGGTGGCCCACGAGGGTCAAGGGTGCGACCAGGGGGGCAGGCGCGCCCCCTGCCTCGTGGCCACCTCGGGCATCGTCTCGTGTGGATTTTTCTTCCCAAAAATCATATATACTCCAAAAAAATCTCCGTCAGTTTTTATCCCATTTGGACTCCGTTTGATATGGATATTCTGCGAAACAAAAAACATGCAACAAACACGAACTGACACTGGAAACTGGATCAATATGTTAGTCCCAAAAATAGTATAAAAAGTTGCCAAAAGTATATGAAAGTTGTAGAATATTGACATGGAACAATCAAAAATTATAGATACGACGGAGACATATCAAGGACCAACATGATTCATATGCGTGGAGGGAACCAGTCCTCCATAGGTAAGGGGAGGTTCAACACGGGCAAAGATGCCACTCCCACTCTTACCACTAGGCAAAGGAACTTGGTCACTACTAGCTTCCCCCTTATTGGAGTTAGCCTCCGTCACCTTATTAGCGGGATTAACCACTTCCAACAGTGCGGTGGATAATTTAAAACCTTCAATAAACTCCTTAAGCATGCCTTTAACCTCGGTCGTCATGGAGGTTTTCAATGTATCCAAAGCCGCATTGAACTCCTCGCGAGAGACCGAGGATCCCCCATCGGCCGCAGACAAGGACGGACTTGCACCGGAGTGCTCCTCCCCCTCGTCTATGATGCCAACCATACTCTTCGGACAGAAAAGTCCTTAATAAAGAGACGAGGCTCTGATACCAATTGAAAGGATCGATATGGTTGACTAGAGGGGGGAGGGTAAATAGGCAACTAACAATTTTTAGCATTTCTTGACCAAATTAAACTTAGCATCAAAATAGGTTCTCTAGATGTGCAACTAGGTGAGCAACCTATATGATGCAACAACAACAAGCACACAAGCAAGCAAGGGATACAACACAATATAAGCTTGCACAAGTAAGGTAAGAGATAACCAAGAGTGGAGCCGGTGAAGACGAGGATGTGTTACCGGAGTTCCTTCCCTTTGAGAGGAAGTACGTCTCCGTTAGAGCGGTGTGGAGGCACAATGCTCCCCAAGAAGCCACTAGGGCCACAGTATTATCCTCACGCCCTCACACAATGCGACATGTCGTGATTCCACTATTGGTGCCCTTGAAGGCGGCGACCGAACCTTTACAAACAAGGCTGGGGCTATCTCCACAACTTAATTGGAGGCTCCCAACGACACCATGAAGCTTCACCACAATGGAATATGGCTCCGAGATGATCTCAACCGTCTAGGGTGCTCAAACACCCAAGAGTAACAAGATCCGCAAGGGATTAGTGGGGGGGGGGGTCAAATTTCTCTTGGTGGAAGTGTAGATCGGGGCCTTCTCAACCAATCCCTTGAAAATCAACAAGTTTGATTGGCTAGGGAGAGAGATCGGGCGAAAATGGAGGTTTGAACAATAATGGAGCTTGGGGAGGGAAGAGGTGGTCTTCTTGGGGAAGAAGACCCCCTCTATATAGTGGGGAAAAGATCCAACCGTTATCCCCTCTCTCAGCCTGCGTGACGCGGTACTACCGCACACGGAGGCGGTACTACCGCACAGGGTTGCGGTACTACCGCTGCAGGGTGCGGTACTACCGCTTGCGCGGTAGAGACCAGATGAGGGCCTGTTGCACAGGGCAACGAGCAGTAGAACCGCCGGAGCGGTACTATTGCGCGCCCCTATGGTACTACCGTAAGGCAGGTATCAACTGACAATGGAAATGCACAGAAGTAATAAATTACTTCCGTAACAACTTCCGCTGAGGTTGGAACTGTGCAAAAATCCAACACAGTAGTACGGGACAGACGTTGCGGTACTACTGCGTAAGGGCGGAAGTAAAAAATTACATCCGCGCCTACTTCCGCATGCATCAGCGTCAGGGCTAGAAGAAGCGGTACTACCGCTCACAGGGAGCGGTACTACTGCTGGCCCTGCGGTAGTACCGCTCCCTATGAGCCGTACTACCGCACGCCACAAAGTCTTTAGCACTTGGCAGCCTTCATATCGCAGAGACATGGATAAACGGATGGTGCTCCATCGAAGCGAAGGAAAGGTGGTGCAAAGGAACAGATGTGTACGTGTTGATCCACCCTAACCTTTCCGAAGCGGGCCCCCTCTTAATAGTATGGCTTTCCTACGACTCAAATCCACCAAAAAGAAACGAAGAGAACAGCCGTCTTCGATAGGCTCTGAGGGGCACTGAATCGTCTTGTGCCTAGACATGAGATATCTGAAATTCCACCGCACACGATTAGTCTGCAAATACATCGTCATCAATCATCAAAACCACTTAGGGAGAAATATGCCCTTACACCTGGGCTCCAACGAAACCCTCCCCATGAGCATGGCCAGAAGTGAGGCCGGAGCACCCCTAGCCATCTTGGCTAGTGCTGCGTGACGGAGCCCCCCCTCAGGAACCGGGCTCCTAGATCTCTCGCGCTGGGGTCAATCGTGGCCGACGATGTCGATGCACAAGGGAGGAAAGGCGCAATCCAACTTATGAAAATACATAGTCTCGCACCCTCTCATCACCTGGTAAAAAAATACCGATATACATACCCTATAACAGTAATATAATACACGTGGTCACCACTCCAAGAAACGTTCCCGCATAAATGTGGGTTAATTTGCAGATAACCATAATCATTCCTTCAGAAAGAGGCCATCACAATTACAAAAAAAAACCTTCATCATCTCCTCGCACACCAAACCAAATAATTTTATTTATGAAATTCTGACAACACTAACCGCGCAGCAAAGGGCCCTCAATCTTTCTAGTAGTAGTAATAATAATAATAATAATAATAATAATAATAATAATAATAATAATAATAATAATAATAATAATAATAATAATAATAATAATAATAATACATTATGAGTAATTAGTCCACCGAAATGTGTGATGTCCGATGGCATCAAGTTGTTGGAACATGGTTATAAACTCTACACTTTAAACACAGAAAAAAAACATTTCAAAGAAATTTTTATTAAATAACAGCTCATTAAATAAAGTCATGCATGTCTTGACGTCAAGGCATGTTTGGTTGATTTCCTGAATTTTCACAATGTGTACATTTGCCATTTCTTCATTCTCTCAAGAAAATGGTGTTGATTCAGAATTCTTCTAGTCACGCGGTGGCAAATTTTGATAGGTCTAAAGGCCGAACTATGGTATGGCTTGGATTTGGCTCACAGGATATTCTGAACGTTCTCAACCGTGATTGTAATCCTTTTTTTTTAGAACAACCGTGATTGTAATCCTTGATTGAGTAATACAAGAATTATACAGAATTTAGTTTGGTGTTGATTGCTTTATTGCCAAGCGCCAAGCAGACTAGAGAAAGCAAATTACTCGACATAGAGCAACTTCTCTTGCCTTGCGCACCACAGCAGATCAATGATTACCTTCATCCATGGCCCCCGATCGTGGTACATCAAGCAGCACGAATCGTAAAGCTGTGGTCTCCCGATCGTTCTGGAAGGCTCGAGGCCTCATCCGATCTCCCCAGAAGCTTCTAAACCCTCCTCACCATCCCCTCCCCCAAGAAAGCCTTCCCGCTCCTCCTTTACAAAACCCCCGTCTCCCTCCATTTCCCACCCCCGTCTCGCTCAGCCACAAGAATCCAAAATCATCACCCACCACAGAGCGAGAGAGAGAAGAGAGAGAAAGAGGAGAAAGAGACCATGGCTTCCGCCGTCGATTGCAAGGGCAAGGAAATCGCGCCGGCCAGCCTCCTCAAGTCCGGTGCTCCCGTGGCCTTCCGCTCGGTCCACTCCCCCGCCGTCACCGCCGCCCGCCGCCCGTACAACACGCAGGCCAAGGAGGTCAGCCGCTACGACGACGACGACGACGACGACGACTACAGCGGCCGCGACCTCGTCATCCCCAGCTTCTTCTCGCAGGGTATGCTTCCCTTCCCCACCTGTGGACTGGTGCGCCGTTTCCTTGCCTTCGCTCTGAAGTATCAACATCGCAGCGTTCTTATCTGCTTTTGCCGTCCTTGGTGCTGATTCTGCAGACGTGATCGACCCGCTCGGCGCGCCGACCAGCATGGCCCGTCTGCTGTCCCTGATGGAGGACGTCGCATCTCAGACCGGCGGCCTCTCCTCCACTGCTGGGGCTGGCGCGTCGCGGCTCGGACGCTGGGTGGCCAAGGAGGACGACGACGCGGTGTACCTCAAGGTGCCGATGCCGGGGCTGACCAAGGAGCACGTGGAGGTGCGCGCGGACAAGAACATCCTGGTGATCAAGGGCGAGGGCGAGAAGCAGCCCTGGGACGGCGACGACGACGACTCCGCGGTGCCGAAGTACAACCGCCGCATCGAGGTGCCCTCTGCTGACGCGTACAAGATGGACAAGATCAAGGCCGAGATGAAGAACGGCGTGCTCTGGGTCACCCTGCTCAAGGTCAAGGAGGAGGAGCGCAAGGACGTCTTCCACGTCAAGGTCGAGTAGTCCTTGTGGATGTGGTAGTGCTCATGGAGGATGGCCGGCGCGAGAGTGTGAGAGATGCCCTGTTTATGTGGTCATGTTTGGTGTCTTTCTTCCTTGTTTTGCTTCGTTGATCGTCTTGCATCGAGTAGGTGAAGTTGGCCGCGAACTCTGATAGTTTCCTCAAGTTTGGCATATGATGAACTGATTTGGTGGTGAAATTGGTCATGAAATTCTGTTGATTTCCTCAAATTTGGCATATGATGAACTCATTTGGTGCTGAAATTGGTCATGAAAACATGTTGATCTCCTTAAATTTGGCGTGCTGGACTAATTTGGTGGTGAAATTGGTCAAGAACTTTTCAAGTTTTGCCTGATGAACTGCTTTGATTGTCTTAAGCTAGTCTTGCCTCTATATCTTTCCTCGTTCTTCATCTGTACTTATTGCTTTAAACTTTCTGTAAAAAGCTGGGCATTCTTTGAAAAAATTGATTGATCTCCTCGATATTTGACGACATGGAGCTGGTGAACTACTTTGATTGTCTTCAGCTATTTTCCCCTGTTTATCTTTCCTCGTTCTTGATCTGCATTGCTTTAAGCTTTCTGTAAAAAGCTGGGCATTCATGCAACCTCTCTGAAAATTTGACTGATTTCCTCGAGTTTGACGTCACGGAGTTGGTGAACGGGCAGTTACGGGTTGATGATTTTTGCTTGCTATTCCGTGATTACTTTGTGGTTATCCTTGAGTTTAACTTCGTGTAAGAACAGCATCTGTTCCAGTTTGTGCTTACGGGTTCTTGCGTGAACAGACACATGAGATAGGCGTTTCTTTGTTTTGGTGGTTCCTGAATGTTTTGTATTTATCCTACAGTATGTGTTTACTTCTTCATATTATCAACTCTACTTTTGGTGGAGAAGTTGATCCTTAACTCTATCGATTTTCCAAAAAGAATAAAAACGTATGATGAACTACTTTGCTGGTGAAAATTCGTGATTAAACTTTGTTGATTTCCTCTAGTTTGAGGTAATGAACTGATTTGGTAGTGAAACTGGTCCTGAGCTTATTTTTTAGAAATGGTCAAGAACTTGTTGATTTCCTGAAGTGTGACGTGATTATTTGATTTGTGGTGAATGTGTTGTTTGTTCCGTGGTGTTGATCTTCTGTGTTACTTTGTCAGAACAGTAACAGTAACTGTTTGTGTTTGTGGTTGTGGCGTTGTTATGTGGACAGCTATATAAGACATGACATATTCCGTGGTGTTAAAAACAGAGTATGCACGAAGAAAAAGCAAGAGGCAATACACACAAGAAATTGGCACTTTTACTCTTCTATCCTTAGTTCAGTCCCAGCAAATGGTTTTATCTTTGGCTTTTGGCGCTGCAACTTTTTAGAATTTTTAGATTGGCGCTGCAATGGCGGGGGTGCCAAATCCATGAACTGTCGCTTGTAGGCTGAGGTAGTGAAGTTCCGCGAGCTGGACCTCCACCGGAAGATGCCGGCATGATCCAGGCGAAGAATGTAGGAGATTGCAACACCCTGAAATTTGGCCCTTTTTTGTCAAGATCAAGTTGGAGTTTATTTTATGCGATTTGGTTTGGATCTTCTTTGCACTGATTTTCTTGGGACCAAATCAAAAACATAACTCACATAACGTACTCTGGTTATCACCAACCCTAACCATCTGAATAGTTACTTCTCCCAAAAATTTCTCGAGAGTCTTTCTTTTCTAGAAAGGTTTTGAGCTTCCAAAAACCCTTGAGTTGTGAGGCAACTAGTTTTTCTATTGCTCTAATATTCCCAATAAATTTCTATTAATTCTTTGGGTTAAACTAAGACTAGAAATGCCACTAACCCACCAGGAGTTTTTTCTTATGAGCACACAGTTTCTGGACCCAATTCTGAGTTGTACAGCAAGTACCCTGTATATGGGTCCAAACAGTCTGTAAATTGGCACACTTGTACAACTTAGTACACGAACCCCCCCTAGACATCACCAACACACTGACCCTTACCTAATTTGCTTTGTAGCTGCTGTCAAATTTTGCCACAGCAAACTGTTTGGGATTTCAGAATGCAGTTCAGTGCACCTGGGGACACACGGAGACCACTCCTAGGACCTAATCTGCACGCCTCACACACCAGACATGGTGCTAAGCACCAAAAATGAGCCAGGGCCCTTGGGGTTGTGCGGATCACGCCACTAGCATGCAGAGAGCGCGCTCTGCACGCTAGCGCGCAACTGACCCGACGTCTTCATCACGTTTCGCCGACCACGGCTCGCCATCGCGCGCAGGACGTCAGGCACACCCCCTCTGCAAGCCCCCTCGACGCCCTACGACCAGCCCCCCTAGGCTCGCGGGAAGATGCGGCGCCGCTCACCTATGACGTCGTAGTCGTCGTCTTCCTCCACAGCCTGGACAGCCCCAGCCATGAGCTCCCAAGCACTCACCCGGAACCCACATGTCTCCCACTACGGCCTGGCAGAGGCCAGCGCAACCACAACTGATCCGAGCTTATCCATGGCGGTGCCATGTCCACAACACCCACGCCGCGGGTATAAAAGGCCCCTCGGCTCACACCTCACTCGCACCACCTCCTCCTCTCTCTCACATGTCACACAGGACATCGAGCATGCCCAGGACAGCATGCCGCCGCGGAATAGAGTGGAGCATCACCGCTTGGGCGCCCGGCTGGCAAGGCTTTTCCTCCACCTCTGTTCGCACACAAACACGTCACTGTATACCTCCAACGCCGAGGGTGATGCATCGCGGCTCATGTCGAAGGAGACCCGTGCAGAAGGCGGTACGCAAGCAATCCGGTGGGCGCTTTTGTAGACCCGAAACCCCACATGTCCGGGAGGTACCGCGTCTAGACGCGCAGAGGCTATAGGTTGCCCTAGGTCGACCTGATCGCCCCTAAGGCCTCGTGGATCGTCGCCCTACAAGAAGAAGAACGGACAAAGAATGAGAAGAAAGATACAAGGCAGAAGGTAAAAGTAAAGATAAAAGTGGTAGATTGATTGATCGATTGTGTGTTGTTCAATCGACCGTCACCTCTCATCTATTTATGGGCCGGTTGGACTTCTCTACAAGAAAAGGACTAAAACTTCCGCCCAAAACGTCAAAAACCCTAACCTAACTCAGACAGGAATCTTGCAACTTTTTGGATCAACTCGGAGCCTCCAAGTGGTTTCGCTCGGTCTCACCGAGTGGACGTGGCCAAGTTTCTGTAATCTTGTGTATCTAACTCCGAATATCTGAGTGGTTTCACTCGGAATTTATGAGTCAACTCGGTCACACCGAATCAAATTAGCTCGGTCATTTTGAAATGACTCTATTTCTGTTTCTGACCTTGTTTTGACTCCACAGGTTGCATACAACCTCGGCTTAAGACATTTTTATATCAAACTCAACCGTTTCGACGAGACACACAACTTTCATGTTCAAACTTGTTTTCCAGGCGAGGCCATCTTAATTGAGTATCATGCCATTTTATAATCTCATGTCAACATGAGCATCTCTGAATTTGTCACAACTTTTGCACCCGAGCTCCGTTTTGGACCATCTTCGTATCCATCTTGATCTTCTTGAAGAGAGCCATCCGAAAGTGACTTCCAATCTTAAGTTTCAATTAATCTGGACATAGGTTAAGCCACTTTTATGATTGTGCCACTTTTGAGCGTCAGCAGCTCCCCCCTGTTTTTTGACGAAGCTGGCGTGCCGAAAAATAACTTGTACCGTGCTTGCTCTAAGGATGATGTCAACACTCCATCGGCCATTTAAATGTTCTTAGGACAATAAGTATGTTGTTGGGGAACATAGTAATTTCAAAAAAATTCCTACACACACGCATGATCATGGTGATGCATAGCAACGAGAGGGGAAGAGTGTTGTCCACGTACCCTTGTAGACCGAAAGCGGAAGCGTTATGACAACGCGGTTGATGTAGCCGTACGTCTTCACGATCGACCGATCCTAGTACCGAAAGTACGACACCTCCGCGATCTGCACACGTTCGGCTCGGTGACGTCCCATGGACTCACCATCCAGCAGAGTGTCGAGGGAGAGCTTCGTCAGCACGACGACGTGATGATGGTGATGATGATGCTACCGGAACAGGGCTTCGCCTAAGCACCGCTACGATATGACCGAGGTGGATTATGGTGGAGGGGGGCACCGCACACGGCTAAGAGATCAATGATCAACTTGTGTCTATGGGGTGTCCCCTGGCCATGTAGATAAAGGATGGAGGGAGGAGGAGGCCGACCCTCATAGGGCATTCCCAAAGTGTGCAGTCCTACTAGGACTCCCTAGTCCTAGTAGGATTCCACCTCCCACATGGAATAGGAAAAAGGGAAGGGAGAAGGAGAAGGAAGGAAGGGGGTGTCAGTGTCAAAATCGGCGGATCTCGGGTAGGGGGTCCCGAACTGTGTGTCTAAGGCAGATGGTAACAGGAGGTGGGGGACACAATGTTTACCCAGGTTCGGGCCCTTTCAATGGAGGTAATACCCTACGTCCTGCTTGATTGATCTTGATGATATGAGTATTACAAGAGTTGATCTACCACGAGATCAGAGAGGCTAAATCCTAGAAGCTAGCCTATGGTATGATTGTTGTTGTTCTACGGACTAAAACCCTCCGGTTTATATAGACACCGGAGGGGGCTAGGATTACATAGAGTCGGTTACAAGGGAGGAGATCTACATATCCAAATCGCCAAGCTTGCCTTTCACGCAAAGGAGAGTCCCATCCGTACACGGGACAAAGTCTTCAATCTTGTATCCTCATAGTCCAATAGTCCGGCCAAAGTATATAGTCCGGCTATTCGAGGACCCCCTATGCCCGGACTCCCTCAGTAGCCCCTGAACCAGGCTTTAGTGACGATGAGTCCGACGCACAGATTGTCTTCGGCATTGCAAGGCTGGTTCCACCTCCATATACTCCATAGAAGATTTTGAACACAAGGATCGTGTCCGGCTCTGCAAAACAAACTCCACATACCACCGCAGAGAGTATAACATTCCACAAATCTAATCTGCTGACAACCACAACGCGACGTCCTGTCGCGGCCCGGCCATTACGAACCGTTTTTTCCAGCCTGCCATTGCACGCATTGCGAGTCAGTTTTATTGGCATGTCTCGTCGAAGTAGAGATTGTGTTCCCTTATCACGGGATCCTCATAAATACGAGTGTGGGTAACCCAATCATGATTGTTAGTACGACTCCTAGATTTTAGGCAAGTTCCAAACGGCCACGCGGAGGATGCTTGATATTCGCCCTCTTTATAAAGGGACCAAAGCTTATCCTTTTCTTCTCACGCTTAATCCCTCCCTTCCCCCACCCCGAGTTCCAACACCCAAGTCTCAGGCAAAGCGCTTCGGACCTTCAATCATGTCCGGATCCAACCTTCAGGGCCGGTGGATGGCTTCCTCTATCACAGAGGAGGACATCAAGAAGCTAAGGGAGGTCAGGTATTTGACCGCCGAAATCTCGCACAGGCTGTCTGCCCGAGGGCAGGTCATCCCCACTCCCGAACCCAATGAGAGTGTCGTATTTGTTTCCCACTTCCTCCGAGGGCTAGGCTTTAGTCTTGATCCCTTCGTCAGAGGGCTCATGTTCTATTACGGGCTCGATTTCCACGATCTAGCTCCGGATTCCATCCTTCACATCTCATCGTTTATCGTTGTATGTGAAGCCTTCCTCCGCATCACCGCACACTTCGGCTTATGGCTCAAGACCTTCAATGTGAAGCCGAAGGTGATCGATGGGAGACACGTAGAATGCGGTGGTGCCACAATAAGCAAAGGCGTCGATGCCCCATGGTGCTACCTCTTGAGCACTGCGTTGGTTTTCCCCAAAGAGGAAGGGATGATGCAGCAAAGTAGCGTAAGTATTTCCCTCAGTTTTTGAGAACCAAGGTATCAATCCAGTAGGAGGCTATGCGCGAGTCCCTCGTACCTGCACAAAACAAATAAATCCTCGCAACCAACGCGAATAGGGATTGTCAATCCCTACACGGCCACTTACGAGAGTGAGATCTAATAGATATGATAAGATAATATTTTTGGTATTTTTGTGATAAAGATGCAAAGTAAAATTAAGGCAATGTAAAAAGCAAAGGAAATAACTAAGTAGTAGGAGATTAATATGACGAAGATAGACCCGGGGGCCATAGGTTTCACTAGTGGCTTCTCTCGAGAGCATAAGTATTCTACGGTGGGTGAACAAATTACTGTTGAGCAATTGACAGAATTGAGCATAGTTATGAGAATATCTAGGTATGATCATGTATATAGGAATCACGTCCGAGACAAGTAGACCGACTCCTGCCTACATCTACTACTATTACTCCACTCATCGACCGCTATCCAGCATGCATCTAGAGTATTAAGTTAAAAACAGAGTAACGCCTTAAGAAAGATGACATGATGTAGAGGGATAGACTCATGCAATATGATGAAAACCCCATCTTGTTATCCTCGATGGCAACAATACAATACATGCCTTACTGCCCCTACTGTCACTGGGAAAGGACACCGCAAGATTGAACCCAAAGCTAAGCACTTCTCCCATTGCAAGAAAGATCAATCTAGTAGGCCAAACCAAACTGATAATTCGAAGAGACTTGCAAAGATAACCAATCATACATAAAAGAATTCAGAGAAGATTCAAATATTGTTCATAGATAGACTTGATCATAAACCCACAATTCATCGGTCTCAACAAACACACTGCAAAAAGAAGATTACATCGAATAGTTCTCCACAAGAGGGGGGAGAACATTGTATTGAGATCCGAAAAGAGAGAAGAAGCCATCTAGCTAATAACTATGGACCCGTAGGTCTGAGGTAAACTACTCACACTTCATCGGAGGGGCTATGGTGTTGATGTAGAAGCCCTCCGTGATCGATGCCCCCTCCGGTGGAGCTCCGGAACGGGCCCCAAGATGGGATCTCGTGGAGTTGCGGTGGTGGAATTAGGTTTTTGGCTCCGTATCTGATCGTTTGGGGTACTTAGGTATATATAGGAGGAAGGAGTACGTTGGTGGAGCAACAGGGGGCCCACGAGGGTGGAGGGCGCGTCTGGGGGGGGGGAGGGGGTAGGCGCGCCCCCTACCTCGTGGCCTCCTCTTTTGTGTCTTGACGTAGGGTCCAAGTCTCCTGGGTCTTGTTCGTTGAGAAAATCACGTTCCCGAAGGTTTCATTTCGTTTGGACTCCATTTGATATTCCTTTTCTTCGAAACCCTAAAACAGGCAAAAAATAACAATTCTGGGCTGGGCCTCTGATGAATAGGTTAGTCCCAAAAATAATATAAAAGTGGATAATAAAGCCCAATAATGTCCAAAACAGTAGATAATATAGCATGGAGCAATCAAAAATTATAGATACGTTGGAGACGTATCAAGCATCCCCAAGCTTAATTCCTGCTCGTCCTCGAGTAGGTAAATGATAAAAACAGAATGTTTGATGCGGAGTGCTACTTGGCATAATTTTAATGTAATTCTTCTTAATTGTGGCATGAATATTCAGATCCGAAAGATTCAAGACAAAAGTTCATATTGTCATAAAGATAATAATACTTCAAGCATACTAACTAAGCAATTATGTCTTCTCAAAATAACATGGCCAAAGAAAGTTCATCCCTACAAAATCATATAGTTTAGTCATGTTTCATTTTCGTCACACAAGAATGCTCTCAGCATGCACAACCCCGATGACAAGCCAAGCAATTGTTTCATACTTTAGTAATCTCAAACCTATAAACTTTCACGCAATATATGAGCGCGAGCCATGGACATAGCACTATGGGTGGAATAGAATATAATGAGGGGGGGTTATGTGGATAAGACAAAAAAGGAGAAAGTCTCACATCAACGAGGCTAATCAATGGGCTATGGAGATGCCCATCGGTTGATGTTAATGCAAGGAGTAGGGATTGCCATGCAACAGATGTACTAGAGCTATAAATGTATGAAAGCTCGACAAAAGAAACTAAGTGGGTGTGCATCCAACTTGCTTGCTCACGAAGACCTAGGGCACTTGAGGAGGCCCATTGTTGGAATATACAAGCCAAGTTCTATAACGAAAAATTCCCACTAGTATATGAAAGTTACAAAAACAAGAGACTCTCTATCATGAAGATTACGGTGCTACTTTGAAGCACAAGTGTGGCAAAGGATAGTAACATTGTCCCTTCTCTCTTTTTCTCTCATTTTTTGGGCCTTCTCTTTTTTATGGCCTTTCTCTTCTTTTATATATATTCCTCACTTGGGACAATGCTCTAAAATGATGATCATCACACTCTATTTATTTACAACTCAATGATTACAACTCGATACTAGAACAAAAGATGACTCTATATGAATGCCTCCGGCGGTGTACTGGGATATGCAATGGACCAAGAGTGACATGTATGAAATAATTATGAATGGTGGCTTTGCCACAAATACTATGTCAACTACATGATCATGCTAAGCAATATGACAATGATGAATGTGTCATGATGAACGGAATGGTGGAAAGTTGCATGGCAATATATCTCGGAATGGCTATGGAAATGCCATAATAGGTAGGTATGGTGGCTGTTTTGAGGAAGATATAAGGAGGTTTATGTGTGAAAGAGCGTATCATATCACGGGGTTTGGATGCACCGGCGAAGTTTGCGCCAACTCTCGATGTGAGAAAGGGCAATGCACGATACCGAAGAGGCTAGCAAGGATGGAAGGGTGAGAGTGCGTATAATCCATGGACTCAACATTAGTCATAAAGAACTCACATACTTATTGAAAAAATATACAAGTCATCAAAAACCTCGGCACTACGCGCATGCTCCTAGGGGGATAGATTGGTAGGAAAAGACCATCGCTCGTCCCCGACCGCCACTCATAAAGAGGACAATCAAATAACACCTCATGTTTCAAATTTGTTACATAAAGTTTACCATACATGCATGCTACGGGACTTGCAAACTTCAACACAAGTATTTCTCAATTTCACAACTACTCAACTAGCATGACTTTGATATTATTACCTCCATATCTCAAAACAATCATCAAGCATCAAACTTCTCTTAGTATTCAAAACACTCATAAGAAAATTTTACTAATCTTGAATACCCAGCATATTAGGATTTTAAGTAAATTACCCTGCTATTTAAGACTCTCAAAATAATCTAAGTGAACCATGAGAGATCAATAGTTTCTATAAAACAAGTCCACCACCGTGCTCTAAAAGATATAAGTGAAGTACTAGAGCAAAACTATATAACTCAAAAGATATAAGCGAAGCACATAGAGTATTCTAACAAATTCTAAATCATGTATGGTTCTCTCAAAAGGTGTGTACATCAAGGATGATTGTGGTAAACTAAAAATTAAAGACTCAAATCATACAAGACTCTCCAAGCAAAACACATATCATGTGGCGAATAAAAATATAGCTCCAAGTAAAGTTACCGATAGAAGTAGACGAAAGAGGGGATGCCTTCCGGGGCATCCCCAAGCTTTGGCTTTTAGGTGTCCTTAGATTATATTGGGGGTGCCATGGGAATCCCCAAGATTAGTCTCTTGCCACTCCTTGTTCCATAATCCATCAAATATTTACCCAAAACTTGAAAACTTCACAACACAAAACTTGAAGTAGAAAATCTCGTGAACTCCGTTAGCGAAAGAAAACAAAATACCACTTCAAGGTACTGTAATGAACTCATTATTTATTTACATTGGTGTTATACATACTGTATTACAACTTCTCTATGGTTTATAAACTATTTTACTAGCCATAGATTCATCAAAATAAGCAAACAACACAAGAAAAACAGAATCTGTCAAAAACAGAACAGTCTGTAGTAATCTGTAGCTAGTGCAAGATATGGAACCCCAAAAATTCTAAAATAAATTTCTGGACTTGAGTAATTTATCTATTAATCATCATTAAAAATAATTAACTAAATATAACTTTCCAAATAAAAATGGCAGCAGTTCTCGTGAGCGCTAAAGTTTCTGTTTTTTACAGCAAGTGTAACAAGACTTTCCCCAAGTCTTCCCAACGGTTCTACTTGGCACAAACACTAATTAAACACAAAAAACACAACCAAAACAGAGTCTAGATAAATTATTTATTACTAAACAGGAGCAAAAATCAAGGAATAAAAATAAAATTGGGTTGCCTCCCAACAAGCGCTATCGTTTAACGCCCCTAGCTAGGCATGACAAGCAAGGATAGATCTAGGTATTGCCATAATAGTAAGATAGTTTATGAAAACTCATTTCATATTCTCTACGTTCGGCAGCAAGTTTTCTTTGAGGCAAACAAAACTAATCGAAAGGGCTAAATTTAATGGGACAAAAGTCCCCAAGGTCAACCTTGGGAGGTATAGGTTCCTCCTTTGGTCCTTCATAGTGCATAACCAATTCATCATTATAAGCATTCTTTTGACAAAACTTTGTGATCCTATTTTCAAGAGAATATCCTAGTTCATTATTTCGAATAGCCAAATCATCATTAAGTTCAGAAATTCTATCAACTAAAACATTGGTAGGAACCCTTTTTCTAAGATTTTCATTGAAAGCAACATAGTCTAAAGATTGAAAACGCATTATTTCTTCTTGATCAAAGAGGATAGCCTCTATGGGAGGACGGCAAGCATCCACCCCATAATGTGCAAACATTTCTTTGGACTCTTTTATTATGAATCTAAACTCATGAGCCAAAAAGATAGTAGCGACACGCTTAACAGAAGAATGCTCAATATTAGAAAATTCCAGGAAAATCCTTTGTATGCAAGGATGCATGTGCATGAATTGTCTTTCAAGTTCAACTACAAGCATGGCAATAGCGTCCGCAAGACTACTAGTTATATGAAGGATAGAACTACCCATAGAAGGTAAAGCACCGACACAAGTAAATAAATCTTGAATAACTCCTTTTCCAATAATATTACCACTACCAACACAGAACCTTTTTGTATGTAAGATGGGTGGTTCTTTAGCAGGTGCATCACTATTTTTCATGATATTATTATCGACAATAGTTTCCCCAATTTCAGGCATAGAGGTAGAAGGTAAAGGACTAGCCATAATGACAAGCAAGCAAACTAACACACAAGCAAACAAAAAGCAAGCTGGAAAAAAAGGCAAACAGAGAAAGAGAGGGAGGATAGAGAGAGAGGGCGAATAAAATGGCAAGGGTGAAGTGGGGGAGAGGAAAACGAGACGCAAATGGCAAATAATGTAATGCGGGAGATAAGGGTATGTGATGGGTACTTGGTATGTTGACTTTTCCGTAGACTTCCCCGACAACGGCGCCAGAAATCCTTCTTGCTACCTCTTGAGCACTGCATTGGTTTTCCCCGAAGAGGAAGGGATGATGCAGCAAAGTAGCGTAAGTATTTCCCTCAGTTTTGAGAACCAAGGTATCAATCCAGTAGGAGGCTACGCGTGAGTCCCTCGTACCTGCACAAAACAAATAAATCCTCGCAACCAACGCGAATAGGGGTTGTCAATCCCTACACGGCCACTTACGAGAGTGAGATCTGATAGATATGATAAGATAGTATTT
Organism: Triticum dicoccoides; assembly: GCF_002162155.2. NCBI lineage: Eukaryota > Viridiplantae > Streptophyta > Magnoliopsida > Poales > Poaceae > Triticum > Triticum dicoccoides. The sequence goes on from NC_041392.1 coordinate 139,395,348, forward strand.
TTGGTATTTTTGTGATAAAGATGCAAAGTAAAATAAAGGCAAAGTAAAAAAGCAAAGGAAATAACTAAGTGGTAGGAGATTAATATGACAAAGATAGACCCGGGGGCCATAGGTTTCACTAGTGGCTTCTCTCGAGAGCATAAGTATTCTACTGTGGGTGAACAAATTACTGTTGAGCAATTGACATAATTGAGCATAGTTATGAGAATATCTAGGTATGATCATGTATATAGGCATCACATCCGAGACAAGTAGACCGACTCTTGCCTGCATCTACTACTATTACTCCACTCATCGACCGCTATCCAGCATGCATCTAGAGTATTAAGTTAAAAATAGAGTAACGCCTTAAGCAAGATGACATGATGTAGAGGGATAGACTCATGCAATATGATGAAAACCCCATCTTGTTATCCTCGATGGCAACAATACAATACGTGCCTTGCTGCCCCTACTGTCACTAGGAAAGGACACCGCAAGATTGAACGCAAAGCTAAGCACTTCTCCCATTGCAAGTAAGATCAATCTAGTAGGCCAAACCAAACTGATAATTCGAGGAGACTTGCAAAGATAACCAATCATACATAAAAGAATTCAGAGAAGATTCAAATATTGTTCATAGATAGACTTGATCATAAACCCACAATTCATCGATCTCAACAAACACACCACAAAACGAAGATTACATCGAATAGTTCTCCACAAGAGAGGGGGAGAACATTGTATTGAGATCCAAAAAGAGAGAAGAAGCCATCTAGCTAATAACTATGGACCCGTAGGTCTGAGGTAAACTACTCACACTTAATTGGAGGGGCTATGGTGTTGATGTAGAAGCCCTTCGTGATCGATGCCCCCTCCGGCGGAGCTCCGGAACAGGCCCCAAGATGGGATCTCGTGGATACAGAAAGTTGCAGCGTTGGAATTAGGTTTTTGTCTCTGTATCTGATCGTTTGGGGGTACGTAGGTATATATAGGAGGAAGGAGTACATCGGTGG
>NC_041392.1:139396669-139677524 GCF_002162155.2 Triticum dicoccoides
CCTCGTGGCCTCCTCTTTTGTGTGTTGACGTAGGGTCCAAGTCTCCTGGGTCTTGTTCGTTGAGAAAATCATGTTCCCGAAGGTTTCATTCCGTTTGGACTCCGTTTGATATTCCTTTTCTTTGAAACCCTAAAACAGGAAAAAACAACAATTCTGGGCTGGGCCTCCGGTTAATAGGTTAGTCCCAAAAATAATATAGAAGTGGATAATAAAGCCCAATAATGTCCAAAACAGTAGATAATATAGCATGGAGCAATAAAAAATTATAGATACGTTGGAGACGTATCACATGGCCATAGGGTTCCTTCCCGGAGATGTCCAACTTATGGCAGCGGGAGTGGTTTTACATCACAGCTCCCCGAAGTACTAAGTGGGTGGCTGCCCCCGCCTTCCGTTCGGGCCCCCCACCACAACTGGCGTCATGGGTTAACAAGGGGCTAGATTGGGGGCCGGTTAATGACGTGCCGACATTGCAAAGTCGCATCTAAGATCTCCTCAAGAGGGATGTCAGTCTCATCAAAGTAATGCAAGTTATGCTAGTTCATCGGGTCCTGCCATGCCAACGTCGATCTCTCCGTATGTCGGAGTTCAACCCGGAAGGACCGCGAACTATTCAGCAGTTCTTCAGTGTGACGCTCGAAGAGATGTATGGATTGTTCTTCGGATCACGAATAAAGTGTCTGGACACCACCGAGGATGTGGGTCTCAACTGTAATCATCCAGATACCCAGGTAAGTATTTCCACGACCGAACACACTGTCTTTTAATTGGACATAGCGTAATTCTGAAAAATTGCTCTTGGCCAGGACTGGATAAGAAAGGCAAAAATGATCAGGTGTTTGACCCCCCTTCCCGAAGGCTCGCAGGGTCCTGTACTAGCCAGGATGCTGGAGTACACACCTTATCAAGTGCCCTTGGGGGAAGATAAAGGAATATCAAGTGCCCTTCCCGACAGAGTTCGTCTTCGGGGGATCTTCTTCCGGAGATGATGGAGAGCGAAATGCCTCCCCTGTCTCCCCGCCTCTTAGGGCGGATGACCCTGAGGTGTCATCACGGAGGGTTTCTCCTGATCCACCAAGGCCAGAAGGTAACCCTTCGGCCACCCTAAGTCCGGAGTATTCGGCTTCTAAGGAGAGCAACATAAAGACTCTGGGATTGTCCGGTGCACAACCGGACGTACTGATGGGTCTTTTGGAGCAAGCAGCAATCTCAGAGGAGCATCATACATTAATGGGTACGCTGGTTGAGAGGATCTCATCCGCCAAAAGTGGGTTGCATGAAGCTTTTGCGAGCATGCTAAGAGGCTTTGAGGTACACAAAGTAATATATAAATTTTTTGACGGTACCGCACACGCTAGGTGTGCTCTATACTGATAGTAGCCCCTGAGACTCTGGCTGCTGTCCAGAGGCGGCAAACAGAGAATCATAGTCCCAAGTAATGATTGCATCGCTATCATGTGCAGGTGGCTGACGGTCCGGTGGCTGGCCGGACTGCCGAGCTTGCTAGACTAAGCCAACAACTTGACGCGGCAGATGCCGACATTGCGCTTGTGAACAAGCGGCTTGACGAGGCACAGGGTATGTATTTTTGGGTGGTCAACAAATATTAAGAGGAGCATGATGCTAGAATATATAATATGCTGTGACTGCAGATGGAGCTGCTGCCGTGGAGATCCTTCGGGCGGAACTTGCCCGAGCCAAGGAACAAACCAGGAGAAGTGATGCGGCCGCCCTAAAGGCGGCCGAAGATTTAAGAGCCGAACAGGCTGCTCATCACGAGAACGAAGATAAAATAGCAAGATGGCTGTTGAGCTGCAAGATGCCGCCGGCCGATATGAGCTTCTTAAAAAGGAAAGCATAGCGAAAGCGGCTAACCTGAAAAAGGCCATGGAAGCAGCCAAGGAGACAGCTGGAGATATCGCAGCTGGGAAACCCTTTTTGTTGCGGACGAAGTTTGGGGACCCGAAGTATGCCCCTCTCGATCGGTTATGGAGTATTGCAGACGCATACTCGAATTTAGCAATGAGTGCCATTGATGCGACTGAGTTTTTCAAAGACCGGGAAGGTCATGAAGTGGAACAATTGTTCTGGTCGCAGTTCAGTACTCCCACACGTCCATTGTTGTTAAATGAACAAATGACCGAGTGGGCCGAGCTCCATAGGTTGTCCGGGCTTGCCATGAGATATGTTATAGATCATCTTTGGCCTGAGGGGCTGAGGCCAAATAGTTATTTTGGTTTAGTGCAACAATTCCTTGGTGCTGTGCTGCGTATCGACGCTGTAAAGAGGTCGACATGCATAGAGGGTGCGCGGATGGCTCTAGCCCGTGTTAAAACATAGTGGGCAGAGATGGAGGCCACCGCTATTGCGACCCGAGGTCCTGCCGTAGGCCAGGTCCCAGCCGGGCACTATTTTGAAGAAGTCCTAGAAGGTGCTTGTTCAATAGAGGCTCAATGCTTGAAGAGTATCACGTTCGAGTGACATGTGTAACAATTGTAGAAACAATGTTTATTTTGACTATAAAGGCTTTATTTTATACTTTTGCCTAAAAGTAGTATGATGCCTCCTGTGCGGCCGTTTATGTATGTAGATAACCTGAAAGTTTGCAGTCGTCGGCTTCATCCCCCACGCACATAATGCGGGGGTGTTTGGGAAAGCGCGTATTCACACTTGATCCAACGTCTTGGTCCATGAAGGAGGTGATAGCGCGGCGAACAAGGCAATCGGACTATATAGTTTTAACACTTTCACTTAGCCATAGGAGTTTGACGGCGGGGCTACTATATAGCCCCTGGTACTTCCGCGTTCGTCCGTATACGGTGCGCGTACATACATGACCAGGAAACCGATCCTTCATTAATGCGGAGGAATCGCGAAGATTCCGATTAGTCATCGAGTGGTTGACCAGTCTCACGCGCTATCATGACAGTCAGTTTTCGCCTTTCTCTGCTGAGGTGCTCATCCGGATGAACCAGGGCACAATCGCAGCAGTTCTCCCGGTGCCGCATTAGCCGATAGAGGGAACGTAAGGTAGCAAAACATGGGAGCCGGGCAAAACCAACTATTGACCAAAGGAATGATTCGGAGCTGATGCATATAAGGCCAAACTCGCGACGCCGAACACTCCCTAAGGTATTCAGACTTTACAACATATGCTGGGCTGAGTAACGCCCTCGATAATAAACCCTTTATTTCCAGGTACATGCATTAGTCTGATGTGACGAAATGTCAATAACGCCATCATCCCTCTCGGTTTTATTGAGTATTCGGAGGGTGTGAAGCAACAAGAGACAGTAAAAAAGGTTTAGTGTCGGTGTCAAAACCGGTGGATCTTGGGTAAGGGGTCCCGAACTGTGCGTCTAAGGCGGATGGTAACAGGAGGCAGGGGCATGATGTTTTACCCAGGTTCGGACCCTCTTGATGGAGGTAAAACCCTACGTCCTGCTTGATTTATTCTTGATGATATGGGTATTACAAGAGTAGATCTACCACGAGATCAGAGAGGCTAAACCCTAGAAGCTAGCCTATGGTATGATTGTATGTTATCCTATGGACTAAAACCCTCCGGTTTATATAGACACTGGAGAGGATTAGGGTTACACAAGGCTGGTTACAAAGGAGGAGATATACATATCCGTATTGCCTAGCTTGCCTTCCATGCCAAGTAGAGTCCCATCCGGACATGAGACGAAGTCTTCAACCTTGTGTCTTCATAGTCCAACAGTCCGGCCAAAGGATAGAGTCCGGCTGTCCGGAGACCCCCTAATCCAGGACTCCCTCAGTAGCCCCTGAACCAGGCTTCAATGAGGATGAATCCGGCGCGCAGTATTGTCTTCGGCATTGCAAGGAGGGTTCCTCCTCCGAATACATCACGGAAGAATTTGAATACAAGGATAGTGTCCGACCCTACAAAATAAGTTCCACATACCACCGTAGAGAGAATAATATTTCCACAAATCTAATCTGCTGACACGTTTTGGCAACATGACATTATGCCATGGCCCGGTAATTATTCGAACCGTTTCCTTTAACTAGCCCCGCACACAACGCGAGGCAGTTTCTTGACACGTCTTGTCAAAGCAGAGATCGTTTTCCCCTTATTACGGGATTCTCATCGATACGGGCGTGGGTAACCCAACCACGCCATCGATTATGATGCTTGGGGGATAAGCGAGTTTTACCAGGCTAGTGGGGGCGCATAGTTTCGGCTGCCCATATAAAGGGACAAGGATTCACCTTTTCATCCACGCCTTCTTCCTCCTTTGCTCATCCATTTTCGCACACTCGAGCTCCAGCGCCCAAGTCCGCATTTCCCACCTCAACCTTCTCCAACCATGTCCGGAGTGGGAGGCAGGTGGATGGTCTCCTCTGTTATGGAGGGACACATCAAGAAGCTGAGGAGAGCCGGATACCTGCCCGACGACATCGCGCACCGACTCCCAGATGAGGGGCAGCTCATCCCCACCCCAGGCCCCATGAGAGGGTAGTGTTCCTTACCCATTTACTCCGCGGACTGGGATTCCCTCTCCACCCATTCGTCCAGGGGCTCATGTTCTACTACGGCCTGGATTTCCACGATCTGGCCCCGAACTTCATCCTTAACATATCGGCGTTTATCATCGTGTGCGAGGCCTTCCTCCGCATCAAGCCCCACTTCGGCTTATGGCTAAAGACCTTCAATGTCAAGCCAAAGGTAGTGAGCGGCCGCCAGGTGGAGTGTGGAGGCGCCATGGTGGGCAAGATGCCCAACGTCACATGGCTCGAGGGCTCCTTCGTGGAGACCGTAAAGGGGTGGCAATCGGGGTGGTTCTATATCATCGAGCTGCGGGACCCTGCATGGGCAGTGGCCCCCCGAGTTCTGATATGGCATCCCCACGCGGCTCACCTCCTGGCAAGAGAAGGGCCTGTCCTGGGGTAGTTCGAGAGAGCTAATCAGACTCCAAACATGTATCCAAAACATGGTGAACAAGAAGCTCAAACTCGTCAACGTAGTCCAGGTCATGCTCATCCGCCGGATCCTCCCGTGTCAACAACGGGCTTTCAATTTGTGGGAGTTCGACCCGGCCCAGCACCAAACTCTGAACAGGCTCTTCAATACAACACACGAGGATGCCTGGAGGGTGCTATTCAAGGGCGCCGAGGTTCCCCCTCCCACTACCGAGGATCGCGGATTCTATGCGAAGCGCCAAGCCAGCGCGGTAAGCTGTTTTACCTCTTACAGGATACTTGTTTTTCATAGTTTGACTCTATGCGGGATCTAAGCTCCTGTACCTTTGACAGGACTGGCAGGAGGCCTAGCAAACGCTCTCCTGATGGAGATGCTGACTCCGGCTCCTTTCAAGGTGCCAGAGAAGACCAAGAAGGCCAAGGGAACCCAAAAGAGTTCCCGACGCCAGGTGTTATTGGACTCATCATCCGATAACTCTGCGGCACACTCCTCCCTCGAAGACGAGGAGGAAGAAGAAGATGCTCCCCCTTCAGTTGGGGGAGACAAGAAAAGGAAGGCCGCCCCAACCGGGGGGCCGAAGGGTCCAAGAAGGGAAGGACTCTCCTTCCGGACTACTCTACCACCGCCACCGAAGGCGAAGATGAGTAGCTGCCCGGGGCCAAGCCCCTGGGGAAGTCGCAAGTATTCAGATACCAGAGTAACTCATAGCATTCCTTTGTCGCACTGCTTCTCCTAACGCCTAATTATGACTATGCAGACCGCCACGAGCCCGTATCGATGTATCGTCGGACGGCTCCCTGGGCTCGTCTGATATGGATAGCAATCCACTTCCGACCGCCACCTCCCCTTGCCCTACGGACAACACCAATGTATTGTCTCAAGAGGCACCGGGTTGGGGGGAGACAGTCCCGGAGGCGCCTCAAGGCGACCTTCCGGACTCCAGGAGCAGAGGGGACAAGGCCCCCGAGGGCTCCGAGTTCGGCCCTCAACCGAACACCGCGCCGGAACCTCCAGCGGTTCCGGATTCGGGCAGGCGGCCCCCTTCCAAGAGGGGCAAGACGCCTGTGCCGGTGACCTCTGTCCATCCAGAGGCACCGGAAAATCTGCTGGGAGCGTTTCGCAGCGCTTCCATCGACGAGGAGCACCGTACTATTATGAGTGTGGTGGTCCAGAAGGTTCAGTCCGCCAAGAGTGGACTGATTGAAGCCTGTGCCAGCCTTCTAACAGGCTTTGAGGTAAGTGTTTGAAATATAAAAAAAATATTACCGCATAGACAGTAGCCCCTGATGCTTTGTTCGGTGTTCAAAAAGAAAAGTCGAATAAGTATGTCTATATGCGTATGCAGGCTTCGCTGCTGGCCGCTGCCGCATAGACTGCGGAGGTTGCCGCATTGAAGCAGGACCTCAAGGCGTCCAAGAAAGAGCTTGGTCTTGCAAAGAGGCAGCTCGAGGAGAACAAGGGTAAGTAGTACCCTGTCTATAGATATGTATATATAAAAGAAGACGCGATTGCAAAATGACAGGATCATCATGAATTTGCCAGGGGCCATGACCAAGGTGGCGACCCTGAAGCAAGCGCTATCGGAGGCCGAAAACAAAGCGGCCAAGGAGCGCACCGAGTAGGAAAGGCATGAGGCACGAGTGATCGAGGTGCAGCAAGAGCTCCAAGCTCTCGTGACGAAGCACGAGGCGTTGGAGCGTGACTCGAAGACGCGAGAGTCCGAGCTTGCCGCGGCCCTCGAAAGCGCGAAAAATGCCAAGGCTGAAGCCCAGAAGGCCCTCGAGGAGAGTGATGCGATGAAGAAGATAGCGGCGGGTAAGGCATTCTATATGCAAAGCAAGCATGTGAAAGTAAATTACATGTTACTTACCCGAATCCAGAGCTCTCCAGGAGCATTCGCAGATTTGCCCCGCAGCGTGTCAGATGCCGCGACTTTTTACCAAGCCGAGGAGGGAAGCTCAACGGAGAAGTTGTTCTGGGTCCAATATACTGGGACCGAACACCCGGTGCCTATGAGCGACCAGTTAAAGCAGTTGGTCGAGCTACACAAGGCGGCCAAATAGGCCATGAAGGGCTTTATAGTCCGTTTGTGGCCTAGCGACGCCCTTCTGAATAGCTACTTCAGCCGGTTCGGCCATGAAGGGCTTTATAGTCCGGCTGTGGCCTGGCGACGCCCTTCTGAACAACTACTTCAGCCTGGTGAGGCGGCTTGTGGATGCCTGCCCATGGTTGGAAGTCGTCAAGCAGTCCGTCTGCATTGAAGGTGCACGCCGGGCTTTCGCCTGTGTGAAGGTGCAATGGGCCAAGCTAGACGCCGTGAAGCTGATCAAGGAAGGGCCACCGTGGGCAAGGAGCATCGCCACCCCAAGATGTACTATGAGGGTGTCCTGAAGGGTGCCCGTCTCGTTGCGGACGAGTGTACGAAAGATGTAATATTTGAGTAAACTTGCTCGTGTGATCCTGTATGATGAAAACTTGTTTCATATGCGCTATGCAATGCTTGTTTGAATTTAAAATATTACCTTCTGTTTGGCTGTTTATCCAATCTGAGAGATGGCTAGTCCTCGGCTTCTGCCCCCATGCCGCGAGTGCTGGGGTGTTCGGGATAAACCTAAGCACTCTTGTTCCCATTTTTGGGTCCCTCGAGGGAGGTGCTCAGCATAGCGAACAAGGCAACCGGACTAATAATGCTTATCACTCTCACTTAGCCATGGAATTCTATAATTTTAAATTTCAGCGAAGCCCGTGGTATTCGGAAGGCCGAATTCGGGGCGTGATACACGCCTTTAAGCCGGACAGGACCGGCTCCTCGCTCTAAGCGGCATAATTCTTTAGGGACTCGAAACCTCGCCGAACAGCGACCAGTCTCTCGCCTTATCATGACAGTCAGTTTTAGCTTTCTCTACTGAGGTGCTTAGCCCAGCAGAACCGGGGCACAATCGCAGTAGTTCTCCTAGTGCTACCTTAGCCGATAGAGCGGAACGTAAGGTACCAAAACATAGGAGCTGGGCAAACCCAACATTTGACCAAAGACATGATTCAGAGCTGATGCATATAATGCTATAAGTTCGGGGTGCCGCACTTGTGAAAGTGTTCGGACTTCTCACACCATAATGTGGGGTACTTAAGCCCCTGGTGTATTGGTCGTACCAAAGTGTACGGTTGCAAGGCATCATTAATGAACACACACACACATATATATAATAAGGATGCAATAATAGTCGTAATGTTATGCATTGTTTATTCAAAAAGGTGCGTTAAAGCAGAATGATATAGATAGTGCAATAAGCAAAAAGGAGGACTATGTCCCTTCCAAGGGCAAGCTGAGGAATAGTATTAAAGCAAATATTTCACTCGTTTATCGTAATCCACCTGGGAGTTTCGTGGTGTGACGTAGCTTTCTACCTCCTTGGTTGCTGCATCATGTGTTCGGCAATCATGCTGCCGGACAAGGTTCCAGAGATTAAAGTCCTGAAAGAGAAAAATAACAAAGCAGGAAGCCCCTAGTGCGGTTTAAGCCGCGTATTGGGGCGTGCCGTAGTTGTGCCCCCTCCCCTCCTGTGCCCATGGTATTTTTAATGCGTAATTATGTATGTGTGGCACGAATTTCGCCGTTTGGCTTGGGCAGGGGTGGGGGCCACATTGCTACGCGAGCTCAGATCGTGCCAGGCGGTCTAGTTGCCAATTACTCCGAGCGTGCTTGAAGGTGTCCCGGTCTTGAAACGCCGAACTGGTGGATTGCCTTGAGAGGCTGCTGTGCACTTCTGCTGCGAGGGCCGCAGTGTGCTCCTCCGTGCGGAGAGAGCGCTCTGTGTTTCCATTAACTGTGATGACCCCCCGAGGTCCTGGCATCTTGAGCTTGACGTATGCATAATGTGGTACCGCATTGAATCTCACAAATGCGGTTCGCCCGAGCAGTGCATGATAGCCACTACGGAACTGGACTATATCGAAGATTAGTTCTTCGCTTCGGAAGTTATCCGGGGATCCGAAGACCACTTACAGTGTAATTGAGCTTGTGCAATGGGCCTCTACACCTGGAATGACGCCTTTAAAGGTCGTTTTATGGGTTTGATCCTTGAGGGGTCTATACCCATTTTGTGCACTGTGTCCTGATAAAGCAGGTTCATGCTGCTGTCGCCATCCATAAGGACTCGAGTGAGGTGAAATCCGTCAATGATTGGGTCTAGGACCAGTGCGGCGAATCCGCCATGACGGATACTAGTGGGGTGGTCCCTGCGATTGAAGGTGATCGGACAGGAGGACCATGGGTTGAACTTTGGGGCGACTGGCTCCAACGCATATACGTCCCTGAGCGCACGCTTCCGCTCCCTCTTGGGGATGTGGGTTGCGTATATCATGTTCACCATCCGCACTTGTCGGGGGAACCTCTTCTGTCCTCCGGTGTTCAGCTGTCGGGGCTCTTCTTCGTCATCGCTGTGTGACCCCTTATCTTTGTCTTCGACAATTAACTTGCCGGCCTGCTTGAACACCCAACAATCCCTGTTGGTGTGGTTGGCTGACTTATCGGGGCTACCGTGTATTTGACACGAGCGGTCGAGTATACGGTCCAAACTGGACGGGCCCGGAGTGCTTCTTTTGAATGGCTTTTTCCGTTGACCGGGTTTAGAGCCTTTGAATCCAGCATTGACTGCCGTATCCGAGGTATTCTCGCTGTTAATGCGGCGCTTATGTTTGTTGTGACGTGACCTGCTATTGCCGTCCTTGGTATCCGAAGTACCATGGTTCTTTGATATGTTATTACTGCGAGCCAGCCAGCTATCTTCTCCCGCACAAAAGCGGGTCATGAGTGTCATGAGGGCTGCCATAGATTTTCGGCTTTTCCTGACCAAGGTACCGGGCTAGCCACTCGTCGCGGATGTTGTATTTGAAAGCTGCTAGGGCCTCTGCATCCGGACAGTCGACGATTTGATTTTACTTTGTTAGGAACCGAGTCCAGAATTGCCTGGTCGATTCTTCTGGCTGCTGAATTATGTGGCTCAAGTCATCAGCATCTGGTAGTCGCACATAACTGCCCTGAAAGTTGTCGAGGAATGCGGCCTCCAGATCTTCCCAACAGCTAATGAACTCTGCTGGCAAGCTGTGAAGCCAATGCCGCGCTGGTCCTTTGAGCTTTGGTGGGAGGTATTTGATGGCGTGTAAGTCATCACCGTGGCCCATGTGGATGTGGAGGAGGAAATCCTCGATCCATACCACAGGATTTGTTGTGCCGTCGTATGATTCAATATTTACGGGTTTGAAACCCTCTGGGTTTTTATGATCCATGACTTCGTCTGTGAAGCATAAGGGGTGTGCGGCGCCTCTGTATTGGGCTATATCGCGACGCAGCTCCAATGGGTCTTGCCCGCTGTATTCGGCCCGGCCGGATTTACTTTTACTGTATTCGGCGTGACGTTTATCGTCTTGCATAGTGGCACGCCCTCGTGATCCGTAGATCGATCTTGCATGTTTTGCTTTGTCCTCCAATACGTCTCGCAGGTCTGGCGTATTTCCCCATGCCTTTTTATTTGAATGGCATCGGGGTGCAGGCTGGGTTTTTGGCTGGAATGCCTCTCTATCGCGGCCACGAGGTGGCCAATCAGCCGCGTCATACGCTTCTTCCTCCAGTCGGGGTAGCAACCTGCATTTTGGGTAACTCTTGGAGGGGCGCTCGAGTTTATATTCCTCGGCCACGAGGACTTCAGTCCATCTGTCAGCTAGCAGATCTTGATCAGCTTGAAGCTGTTGCTGCTTTTTCTTAAGGCTATTTGCCGTGGCTATAAGCCAGCGCTTGAAGCGCTCTTGTCGACGGGATCCTCTGGCATGACGAATTCTTCATCGTCGAGGCTTGCCTCGTCTTTGGAGGGGGGCATGTAATTATCATCGTCCGCCTCTCCATCTGCCGCTCTCTCTGGAGGGCTGGCTCCTCCGTCCTCCTGCTCTAAATCTTGGTGGAGGGGATTGTTGCCATCTTCGGCACTATCCGGAGTGTTATTGTCTCCTGTGCCGGTATCAACACTTTTGCTTTGGCGGGACTTAGAGCGGCGCCGCTGACGTCGGCGCTTGGGTTGCTTCTTGGAGGGGTCATCCTCCACTGTCTCGTCGCCATTACCTTCTTTGGGTGTATCCACCATGTATATATCGTATGATGAGGTGGCTGTCCAATGCCTTGTGGGCAGTGGTTCCTCTTCGTCTCCCGCATCATCGTCCATACTGTCGATGTCTTCGGAGTCTAAGTCGAGCATGTCGGTTAAGTCGTCGACCGTGGCTACTAAGTGGGTGGTGGGTGGGCAGCAAATTTCTTCGTCGTCCGCATCCCAATCCTGCCGGACATAGTTCGGCCAGGATCCTCCTGACAAGGAGAGAGACCTTAATGAGTTTAGTATGTCGCCAAAGGGCGAGTGCTGAAAAATATCCGCGGAGGTAAACTCCACGATCGGTGCCCAATTGGATTCGCTAGGAACGGGCGCAGGCGGCTCGGAGTCCGTGGTCGGAGAAGGATCCGGCAGTATGATAACACGGCTCTTGTGCAGGGTAAGGTCGATGTTCGGCTCGATCGCCACTGATGGTCGCCACTGATGGTAAGGCCTCCGTGGCAGGTGTCACATCCCTAGTTCTGACAATGCCTAGTGCATGCATTAGAGTGTTGCACCATGTTTAAATTTCATTTAAATTTGAAATGGGGATTGTTGAAACCCTAGCACCAAATGAAATTTAACTAGGTTCAATAAAAATATTTTCAATAACCCAGAATGCCCTTTGGAAATGTTCATAATTTCTGTTAAAGGTGAAAACCTCTTCCAAAAATGATGAACATATTTATAGGCTATTCCTGGATTTTTGAATTAAATTATATAGTATTTGCATTTGGGCATTTAATTGCTAATAATATTTTAAGTGCTCAAATAATCACAAACTGAAATGTTTACTGTTGGAAATATTCCAAACAGTGGCCACAGTCAGTTGCATGATTTTTGGAAATGCTCTGGCATTTTTAATAAATCCAAACACAATTACAGAAAATAGAAAACAGTAACTAAAATAGAAATAAAAGAGAGGAGAGAAACCTTACCTGGCGCTCACCTGGTAGCCCACCTGGCCCAGCAGCACGGCCCAGCCCGCCACCGCTACTCCCCTGTCGTCTTCCTCCTCGCCAGAAGGACGCGGACACCGCGACGCCGCCGTGCGCGCCACCTCCACCCTGCTCTGGCCACCTCCTGCTTCCTCCCTGAGCCCTCTGGTGACGCCACGCACTTCCCCTCGCCCCCTGCACCTCCCCTCTCTTCCCCTGGACCCCGTTCCCTCCTCTGCTTCCCTCCCTGCACGCGCCCGAGCGGAGCCCATCGCCGCCGACGCCGTTACCGGGGCCACAGCCACCCCCTCGCTCCCACTATGCATCCCTGAGCTCCGCCCTGACCCCGTGAAGCTACCCACGCGACGCACGCGACCAGAGGAGGCCGCAGTCGACCGGAGCATCGTCGTCTTCACCTCCGGTGCCCGGAGATCGACTCCACCGATTCGGCGCGTCCAGAGCCTCCCCGGCCCCGCCGTCTGCACCGTCTGACTCGCCGTGAGCCACTTACCTTATTCCCTAACTCCTTGTGCTCGCCCCCGTGATGTAGCGTCGTTCCCCACGAGCCCGAAAGCTCACCGCCGCCGGCCATGCCGCCGTCGTGGCTACAGACGCCGTAGCTCGTGCCTGGGCGCGTCATAGCACTCGGTTTGCTCCCAGGAGCCCGTAGCGCCCACCAGCCCCTCCTCCCGTGCCCCCGAACGCCAACCCCGACCTCGCCCGAGCTCCGGCCGCCGCCTCGGGCTCCACTCCGGCGAGCTCCGGCCTCCCCAGCTCATCCCACATGCTCCACTGGATGCGGACGATGACGGGCTACGCCCCGGTGGTCTCCGCGCGCTTTTCCGCCGCCTGTAGCCCATTCCGGCGAAGCACCGCCGCGCGGTTTGGTCGTCGCCGGCCGAACTCCGGCGAGGCTGACGTGGCGGCTTATTTAGCGCTAATCCCCATCATTAGCCACCCCACCAGCCGCTGACAGTGGGCCCTAGAGCCAAGTCAACCCTGGTCAGTGCAGGTTTGACCCAGGGTTAACCCCAGTGTCACTGACGTGTGGCCCCACACGTCAGGTTTGACCTGGTCAGCCCTGCTGACGCCTCTGTGACGTCACGCTGACGCAGTAAATGATTTTCTGGATTTAAAAAAATATTCAGGAAATTCCAGAAAATACCTAAAACTTCTAAAAATCATAGAAAATTAACCGTAACTCCAAATTAAATAAATTATATATGAAAAATTATCAGAAAAATTCAAGGAATCCATTTGTACCATTTCCATGCATGTTAGAACAACTTATCACTACTGTTTAGGGCAAATGAAGTGAAGGGCATTTAAATATCCACATATGGAGTTTGAATTTGAATCTTGGGTTCAAACCAACTCCATTTAATCTGGTTTTAGTTGCATTAGCCCAACACACATTCATTTGCCATGTCATGATCATGCATCATATTGTGCATTGCATTGATTGTGTTCCTTTCTGTGTTGTCGGTATTGTCCCCTCTCGATAGACGTGTACCGATGATGTGATCGTTGACACTGATGAAGACTCAATGTTATCTTCAGAAGTGCCAGGCAAGCAAAACCCCCTTGTTCATTCCGATACAATCCCACTCTCTCGCTCCTGCTCTCGTTTACTGCATTAGGACAACACCGATTCAACTGTTACATGCTGCGGTAGTTGAACCCCTTTATCCTCTGCATGACCTGTCATTGCCACAGTAAATAGATGAAACCCACTAGCATGAGTAGGAGTTGTTTGAGCCTTGTTGTGCCTACTCATTCATGTTTGTTTGTCATGCCTGCTACTGCTTAGAGTTGAGTCAGGTCTGATTCATCGGGGATGAATTAGAGGTGTGTGAACATGTCCTACTGTGTGTGAGCTAAGTGTGTGAACACGATTTGGTAAAGGTAGCGGTGAGAGGCCATGTAGGAGTACATGGTGGGTTGTCTCATTGAAACCGTCCTTAGGAACTGAGTCCTGTGTTTGTGATCCATGATTCAGCTACTACCATACATTGGGCCCTGAAATATGACCCCGCTCGACTTCTTATTCACCCTTGTCCTCTGTCCAGGAGTTGCAAGTAGTTTCTGGTGTTTGTAGTATGCTGGAGGCCGTGGACAGCGCTGACCGTAGGGGTGGGCTGTGATGCGGTAGGTACGTGGCACGGTGTACCGGATGCCCGTTTGGTATCTCGGGAACCCTGTTCACATCGTTTGGGGCTGTGAGCGAAACTTCGGCCGGATCTCCTCATGGATGGAACCCGAATAGGCGATAAACCTGGACTAGAGACTTGAGTGTTTAGGTAGGTCGTGGTCTACACCCACGTCGGCTTTCGCTTGAAGTCTGCCGAGCACATGTCGTGTGCAGACGCTAAGTGGTGGAAACATGTATGAAGAAGTACACCCCTGCAGGGTTAACATCATCTATTCGAATAGCCGTGTCCGCGGAAAAGGACTTCTGGGTTGCTTATATCAGTTCATAGACAAGTGAAAGTGGATACTTTAAAATGCGCAAGATAAGCGTGAGTACTATGGATGGCGGTCTCGTAGGGAGACGGGAGCGGATCCATAGTGGTGTATTGATATGGTGAATATGTGGACTCGTGTGCGCCACCTCAAAAGAGTCGCTTGCAGTCGTAGTTTAGGATAGCCACCGAGTCAAAGCTGGCTTGCTGCAGTTAAACCCCACCATCCCTTGTTGAAAATGATGCATATGTAGTTAGTTCTGATGTAAGTCTTGCTGGGTACATTTGTACTCACGTTTGCCTATTTTATGTTTTTGCAGAGAGACTTCAGTCTCACTAGTAGTTCCACGTGGACTTCGACGTTTAGCTTGTTACCTCAGCTACGATCTTGTGCCCTCGGCAGGATCTGATCGATAGTCAGGCTTCTCAGCCTTTTTCATTTATAGATGTCTGTACCCAGACATGATAGCTTCCGCTAGTGCTTTGATTTGTATGCTCTGATTGTTGGGTCATGAGACCCATGTTTGTAATATCTCGCTCCTCGGAGCCTATTGAATAGATTACTTGAGTCATAGAGTCATGTTGTGATGCCATGTTGTATTTGCACATATCGAGCATATTGTGGGTATGTTATTGAAATGCTTGGTATGTGTGGGATTTGACCATCTAGTTGTTTATCTTTAGTAGCCTCTCTTACGGGGAAATGTCTCCTAGTGTTTCCACCGAGCCATGGTAGCTTGCTACTGCTCCGGAACACTTAGGCTGGCCGGCATGTGTCCTTCTTCGTTCCTGTGTCTGTCCCTTCGGGGAAATGTCACGCGGTGAATACCGGAGTCCTGTTAGCCCGCTACAGCCCGGTTCACCGGAGTCCTGCTAGCCCAGTGCTACAGCCTGGATTCACTCACTGATGACCGACACGTTCGATGCTGGGTCATGGATGCCTGTCCCTGTAAGTCTGTGCCGCTTTGGGTTTACGACTAGCCATGTCAGCCCGGGCTCCTTATCATATGGATGCTAGCGACACTGTCATATACGTGTGCCAAAAGGCGCAAACGGTCCCGGGCAAAGGTAAGGCGACACCCGTGGGAATACCGTGCGTGAGGCCGCAAAGTGATATGAGGTGTTACATGCTAGATCGATGTGGCATTGAGTCGGGGTCCTGACAGCGTTGGTATCAGAGCCAGGCTGCCTGTAGGATTACCAAGCCAAACTGGTCGAAGTTGAGTCTAGAAATTCTTTAGTTATATAAGGGAATTGATTGTGGGATGGAACGTAAGGCTCTTTTACTCCTTATACCTCATGCCCTTCTGATCTGAGTCATCTTATCTTTCCTGCGGGGATTAAGAACTAGGCTATCTCTTCTTTCTATTAGGATCACGTGTTACTAATCAGTAGACTTATAAGATTGTTGGATTTAAGTCTCAGTTCAGTTCCTACTACTTCCGTATGTTAATTGTTGATCTCGGAACCTTGATATTGTGCTTCTGAGTGGTTATGCCACCATTTTTGTGATTGTCTCAAATCTTTTCTGAGCATTTACAGCCGTTATGCTGTCCGAGTCATTCCAGGTTTCTAAATAGTCTGATGCATTTGCAAAATCCTTTCCCTCTGGTTTCGATGTTCCTTTATGCCAGCTCAATCACACTAATTGTTGAGTTGAGGTACTCCGTTACCTTGGCATATATGTTGGAGATATTATTATGACCCTAGGTGTCTTAGGGGATCATCTAGTGGTCTAGCCATGATTTGTGTCCTAGTGTGAAGATTCTGGCCTTTATTCTCGGAAGCATCCCGTGATGCTACTTAGTAGTAGGTATTCTACTCCTGGGTTCTGAACCCGAGATTCACTCTACCTACTTCATGTTGATAGTAATTGCTAGTGCCTTTAGGATATTAGTAACCTTTGCGATAGTCCTTGAAGTCCGTGGTATCTTCTTCTTCCAAATACCATGAACTACTTATGGTAGATGTTTATTGGATAAAAAAAAATCACAATTAGAGTACTCTTGAGGAGTTCTCCATTCATAAATCGTGACTCTGCCAGTTCTACCTTTCTGCATGGGTTGTCCGGAAGAAATATGTTGAACTTGGTTCGACATACTAATCTATGCATCCACAACTCAGAAAGTTATATGTTCCTTTGAGTTGTTCTCTTTAGTTGCATTCTGACCCTCGTCTATCAATTGATAGTCAAGAGTATGCGTGCGTTCGTTCATCGATGCCTATGACTCTTGTGGTCTGTCAAGCCATTCTATTCTGGAATGACTAGGAGAAACAAACTCCAGTACCTCTTCCATATCTAGGATTGGGTCAAAGTAGTTGTATTCCGCAGATCAAATGCCAATCCAGCTTTTGGTTCTGCTCTACCTTGGAGTATTACATATTTTATATCGAGATTGTTATAGGAATTGCACACCATCCCATGAACTCTTGGTACAGTGACACTTCTTGCCATCACTGTTCATTCCTCGGCCCTCGTGTTGATGCAACCGGAATACCGACAAATGAATTGTGATGTGTGAAATCAATACTGCTAGCAACTCTGTTGCTTGGTAGTTAAAGGATAATAATTTCATTCTTAGTATGTTGGTTTTCGAATCATCCTTCTAAGACTGATCGTGCTACCTAGTCCTTATTTCGTTGCACCCTTCGATTGATGAGTTAGGATCTTGTCAAGTCCTCACTCATTTGATCATATCGTCTTGCCCTCAAAAGCAAGATTGTTCTCGAGCTTAGTAACATACCGGTGGTTCGTGACTTTCCAAATATCTTCTTGGAGGTGTTACCGGGTTGTCACCTGACCGCTATGTTGAGTTCGTGATCAAGTTGGTTTCTTGTGAACCACCTTCTCTCCAAGAATCGGTGTTAGATATCCCTGAGCTAGTTGGTTAAGCTAGACAACAACTTGGAGAGTTGGAAGATAAAAGCTTGTCTGACTTAGTTCGTTCCAAAGGGATATTCTTGTGTAGTGTGTGTTGAAGAAAGATGATATCTTCATCGATTGGTCCTTGTGATCAGTTGCTGGACCTATTGTCTTATCAATCCTTTGATTTGAGTGTGGGCTATCGTCAAATCAAATCAGTACCAACGATGCTCGTAATGTTGTCTTATTCGTGGTTGATCCCTCGAGCATACACCATTATATCTTTTGGGTCTGACCAATGCTATCACCGTGTTCACTTAACTATGGAATTCCTTTTAAAAGGAAACCCAGATGAATTGTTGTTGTGCCCATTGACAACATCCTTGTCTTCTCCATAATTTTGCTGAACATTAAGCTAGTGTTGGAAACTTTTGAAAGCATTTGTTCATGCTAGCTCATGAAGCATATGTTTGGATGAAGGTAGTGACTTCCTTTAATTCATGTGCATCTGATGCAAGTTGCCGCCGTGGATTCGAGAAAGTCAATGTTGCTTTCTTTGGAATCATTCCAAATCAGTCATGCACACGTGCGAAGAATGCTGTGGTTTGAAGACTTGCAACCTTCAATCTATATGTATCCCTAGCACACCAAGCCACTGACTGATTTGTTCAAGGAGAAGGAGTATCTTCATAAGAGCTAATCCGGACTTATGAAAGAACTTTGATACCCTCGTTGATGGTTCCCCCTCCTGAACTCGGTAGTGTTTTATTATAAGACTACCACGTGGTCATGCTTGTCTGGGATAACGTGTTCACATGTTTGTAGCAGAACCAGCTCATGTTTTGGAGCTTGCTATCGTAGTTCATCTCCCGAGAATCCCGCAACGTCATCTCGTCGATTTGTGTTGCAAACTTTCATTTTTCTTCCTAAGACTCGATGAGTCTGGAATATCCTGACACCAACCAGATCTGAATCTCAGGCAGATATGATGGTTTGGAACATTTCCCAAGAACTATAATATTGGTCCCTCGATAACCGGTAAAGTGGATGTCGTGGCCAACACACCCAGCCGGAAGACCTATTATTATAGTATCATGATTGAGGAAGTTGGCCACCTCCCCATAGGGATTTCGTAGGATTTACTCCCTAGTTGCCCCTATGGATTTTTGTGTTCCCGAAGTCCGACCTTTTTACTTGATGTTTTAGATATCAAACCATATCTATGAATGGGATACACTAGTACATCAAGGAGAACATTAGAAGCGGAGTGCTAAATGTCTCTCGGTCGATCATCCAGATTTTATTTGCTTGGCCTCGCTAAGGTGAAATCTGAGAAAGTGTTATCCTCCTTCGCATCTGCATCGTCCATCGCTATTCGTCATGGTAGCAAGTTGTGTTGCCGGACCCTTGACACGGATGTTGGTAAAACCTTGATGAATATGGAAATGCTCAAGTTCTTGAGAGCATGCACAAGCGTTACGTGTTATCATCGGCTCTAACTGGGATTACTCTCAGTTTCCTCGGCAATGCTATGACCTCTTCAAACAGTGAATTCACTCCCTATTGTTGGGTTCTTCCCCAGTTACCAGAATCATTCCTAGCATTTGCATTTTGTTCCTAGCTTGCACCGCCAATGTGCCATTCTACCATGGGTCTCTTCCATTTCCGGTGATAAGCAAATTCATCCATTACGTTGTCTTCAACAAGGTAATCCACATCATCCAAGTTTGAGTATGCCATTCTACCGACCCCCTCCAAACGATCACTCGAGAATTGTCTTAGGCTGGTTTAAAGAGTTTCAATGATCTCTGAATCAAAAGTAATTCTTTTTGCCACTTAAGGGAATATCTCTACGAGTCACCTTCCCTTAGGTGCATCATTATGGTGTCATGTCAACTTAACTCCTCGCTACGTTGACAATCGTTTACCACCTTCTTAGGTGTGGAATCGTTGTCTACCTAGTGAACCTTCGTCATCTGTTCCACTCCATTTCTCTAGAGGTGTGCTTCATCTCTCAGCTCGAGAGATGTTGCTATGTCTCATTCCGTGAGTTAATCCTGAGTTGTTCGATCTTCGAGAAGATCGACCCTTCTAGAGTCTCCTTCTTCCCTTCATGTCATGTTGACAGGATTTCTCAGAGCAAGACTTCAAGACAATAATGGTGTTCAAATCAACGTTCCTATGAAGTGCAACCTGGATCGTGAAGATTGTACTAGTTGCGTTCCCCTTCACCTTACCCTACGCTTGAATCTCGAGACGAGATTCTTGTTTAGTGGGGGTGAGTTGTCACATCCCTAGTTCTGACAATGCCTAGTGCATGCATTAGAGTGTTGCACCATGTTTAAATTTCATTTAAATTAGAAATGGGGATTGTTGAAACCCTAGCACCAAATGAAATTTAACTAGGTTCAATAAAAATATTTTCAATAACCCAGAATGCCCTTTGGAAATGTTCATAATTTCTGTTAAAGGTGAAAACCTCTTCCAAAAATGATGAACATATTTATAGGCTATTCCTGGATTTTTGAATTAAATTATATAGTATTTGCATTTGGGCATTTAATTGCTAATAATATTTTAAGTGCTCAAATAATCACAAACTGAAATGTTTACTGTTGGAAATATTCCAAACAGTGGCCACAGTCAGTTGCATGATTTTTGGAAATGCTCTGGCATTTTTAATAAATCCAAACACAATTACAGAAAATAGAAAACAGTAACTAAAATAGAAATAAAAGAGAGGAGAGAAACCTTACCTGGCGCTCACCTGGTAGCCCACCTGGCCCAGCAGCACGGCCCAGCCCGCCACCGCTACTCCCCTGTCGTCTTCCTCCTCGCCAGAAGGACGCGGACACCGCGACGCCGCCGTGCGCGCCACCTCCACCCTGCTCTGGCCACCTCCTGCTTCCTCCCCGAGCCCTCTGGTGACGCCACGCACTTCCCCTCGCCCCCTGCACCTCCCCTCTCTTCCCCTGGACCCCGTTCCCTCCTCTGCTTCCCTCCCTGCACGCGCCCGAGCGGAGCCCATCGCCGCCGACGCCGTTACCGGGGCCACAGCCACCCCCTCGCTCCCACTATGCATCCCTGAGCTCCGCCCTGACCCCGTGAAGCTACCCACGCGACGCACGCGACCAGAGGAGGCCGCAGTCGACCGGAGCATCGTCGTCTTCACCTCCGGTGCCCGGAGATCGACTCCACCGATTCGGCGCGTCCAGAGCCTCCCCGGCCCCGCCGTCTGCACCGTCTGACTCGCCGTGAGCCACTTACCTTATCCCCTAACTCCTTGTGCTCTCCCCCGTGCTGTAGCGTCGTTCCCCACGAGCCCGAAAGCTCACCGCCGCCGGCCATGCCGCCGTCGTGGCTACAGACGCCGTAGGTCGTGCCTGGGCGCGTCATAGCACTCGGTTTGCTCCCAGGAGCCCGTAGCGCCCACCAGCCCCTCCTCCCGTGCCCCCGAACGCCAACCCCGACCTCGCCCGAGCTCCGGCCGCCGCCTCGGGCTCCACTCCGGCGAGCTCCGGCCTCCCCAGCTCATCCCACATGCTCCACTGGATGCGGACGATGACGGGCTACGCCCCGGTGGTCTCCGCGCGCTTTTCCGCCGCCTGTAGCCCATTCCGGCGAAGCACCGCCGCGCGGTTTGGTCGTCGCCGGCCGAACTCCGGCGAGGCTGACGTGGCGGCTTATTTAGCGCTAATCCCCACCATTAGCCACCCCACCAGCCGCTGACAGTGGGCCCTAGAGCCAAGTCAACCCTGGTCAGTGCAGGTTTGACCCAGGGTTAACCCCAGTGTCATTGACGTGTGGCCCCACACGTCAGGTTTGACCTGGTCAGCCCTGCTGACGCCTCTGTGACGTCACGCTGACGTAGTAAATGATTTTCTGGATTTAAAAAAATATTCAGGAAATTCCAGAAAATACCTAAAACTTCTAAAAATCATAGAAAATTAACCGTAACTCCAAATTAAATAAATTATATATGAAAAATTATCAGAAAAATTCAAGGAATCCATCTGTACCATTTCCATGCATGTTAGAACAACTTATCACTACTGTTTAGGGCAAATGAAGTGAAGGGCATTTAAATATCCACATATGGTGTTTGAATTTGAATCTTGGGTTCAAACCAACTCCATTTAATCTGGTTTTAGTTGCATTAGCCCAACACACATTCATTTGCCATGTCATGATCATGCATCATATTGTGCATTGCATTGATTGTGTTCCTTTCTGTGTTGCCGGTATTGTCCCCTCTCGATAGACATGTACCGATGATGTGATCGTTGACACTGATGAAGACTCAATGTTATCTTCAGAAGTGCCAGGCAAGCAAAACCCCCTTGTTCATTCCGATACAATCCCACTCTCTCGCTCCTGCTCTCTTTTACTGCATTAGGACAACACCGATTCAACTGTTACATGCTGCGGTAGTTGAACCCCTTTATCCTCTGCATGACCTGTCATTGCCACAGTAAATAGATGAAACCCACTAGCATGAGTAGGAGTTGTTTGAGCCTTGTTGTGCCTACTCATTCATGTTTGTTTGTCATGCCTGCTACTGCTTAGAGTTGAGTCAGGTCTGATTCATCGGGGATGAATTAGAGGTGTGTGAACATGTCCTACTGTGTGTGAGCTAAGTGTGTGAACACGATTTGGTAAAGGTAGCGGTGAGAGGCCATGTAGGAGTACATGGTGGGTTGTCTCATTGAAACCGTCCTTAGGAACTGAGTCCTGTGTTTGTGATCCATGATTCAGCTACTACCATACATTGGGCCCTGAAATATGACCCCGCTCGACTTCTTATTCACCCTTGTCCTCTGTCCAGGAGTTGCAAGTAGTTTCTGGTGTTTGTAGTATGCTGGAGGCCATGGACAGCGCTGACCGTAGGGGTGGGCTGTGATGCGGTAGGCACGTGGCACGGTGTACCGGATGCCCGTTTGGTATCTCGGGAACCCTGTTCACATCGTTTGGGGCTGTGAGCGAAACTCCGGCCGGATCTCCTCATGGATGGAACCCGAATAGGCGATAAACCTGGACTAGAGACTTGAGTGTTTAGGTAGGTCATGGTCTACACCCACGTCGGCTTTCACTTGAAGTCTGCCGAGCACATGTCGTGTGCAGACGCTAAGTGGTGGAAACATGTATGAAGAAGTACACCCCTGCAGGGTTAACATCATCTATTCGAATAGCCGTGTCCGCGGAAAAGGACTTCTGGGTTGCTTATATCAGTTCATAGACAAGTGAAAGTGGATACTTTAAAATGCGCAAGATAAGCGTGAGTACTATGGATGGCGTTCTCGTAGGGAGACGGGAGCGGATCCATAGTGGTGTATTGATATGGTGAATATGTGGACTCGTGTGCGCCACCTCAAAAGAGTCGCTTGCAGTCGTAGTTTAGGATAGCCACCGAGTCAAAGCTGGCTTGCTGCAGTTAAACCCCACCATCCCTTGTTGAAAATGATGCATATGTAGTTAGTTCTGATGTAAGTCTTGCTGGGTACATTTGTACTCACGTTTGCCTATTTTATGTTTTTGCAGAGAGACTTCAGTCTCACTAGTAGTTCCACGTGGACTTCGATGTTTAGCTTGTTACCTCAGCTACGATCTTGTGCCCTCGGCAGGATCTGATCGATAGTCAGGCTTCTCAGCCTTTTTCATTTATAGATGTCTGTACCCAGACATGATAGCTTCCGCCAGTGCTTTGATTTGTATGCTCTGATTGTTGGGTCATGAGACCCATGTTTGTAATATCTCGCTCCTCGGAGCCTATTGAATAGATTACTTGAGTCATAGAGTCATGTTGTGATGCCATGTTGTATTTGCACATATCGAGCATATTGTGGGTATGTTATTGAAATGCTTGGTATGTGTGGGATCTGACCATCTAGTTGTTTATCTTTAGTAGCCTCTCTTACGGGGAAATGTCTCCTAGTGTTTCCACCGAGCCATGGTAGCTTGCTACTGCTCCGGAACACTTAGGCTGGCCGGCATGTGTCCTTCTTCGTTCCTGTGTCTGTCCCTTCGGGGAAATGTCACGCGGTGAATACCGGAGTCCTGTTAGCCCGCTACAGCCCGGTTCACCGGAGTCCTGCTAGCCCAGTGCTACAGCCTGGATTCACTCGCTGATGACCGACACGTTCGATGCTGGGTCATGGATGCCTGTCCCTGTAAGTCTGTGCCGCTTTGGGTTTACGACTAGCCATGTCAGCCCGGGCTCCTTATCATATGGATGCTAGCGAC
This sequence comes from Triticum dicoccoides, assembly GCF_002162155.2. Taxonomy (NCBI): domain Eukaryota; kingdom Viridiplantae; phylum Streptophyta; class Magnoliopsida; order Poales; family Poaceae; genus Triticum; species Triticum dicoccoides. The sequence continues at coordinate 139,420,255 of NC_041392.1, forward strand.
ACTGTCATATACGTGTGCCAAAAGGCGCAAACGGTCCCGGGCAAAGGTAAGGCGACACCCGTGGGAATACCGTGCGTGAGGCCGCAAAGTGATATGAGGTGTTACATGCTAGATCGATGTGGCATTGAGTCGGGGTCCTGACAGTAGGGTCCATCCACCCGTCCATGGACGGCGCAACTGGCTCCGAATTGAGGGTCGGAGCGGCTGCCGGTGTGATCTCTTGAACACTGTCCGATGGTAGAGCTAAATCGTACTCATCGTGACCGCGTGGCGCACAAGGCTGAGGCTCGAATCCGTCGAAGATCAAGTCTCCACGGATATCGGCCATGTAGTTTAAGCTACCAAATCTGACCTGGTGGCCAGGGGCGTAACTTTCGATCTGCTCCAGATGGCCAAGCGAGTTGGCCCGCAGTGCGAAGCCGCCGAACACAAAGATTTGTCCAGGGAGAAAAGTCTCACCCTAGACTGCATCGCTATCGATGATTGTAGGAGCCATCAAGCCTAACGGCGACGACACAGAGGAACTCTCAATGAAAGCACCAATGTCGGTGTCAAAACCGGCGGATATCGGGTAGGGGGTCCCGAACTGTGCGTCTAAGGGGATGGTAACAGGAGGCAGGGGACACGATGTTTTATCCAGGGTTGGGCCCTCTTGATGGAGGTAAAACCCTACGTCCTGCTTGATTTATTCTTGATGATATGGGTATTACAAGAGTAGATCTACCACGAGATCGGAGAGGCTAAACCCTAGAAGCTAGCCTTTGGTATGATTGTATGTTGTCCTACGGACTAAAACCCTCCGGTTTATATAGACACCGGAGAGGGTTAGGGTTACACAAGGTCGGTTACAAAGGAGGAGATATACATATCCGTATTGCCTAGCTTGCCTTCCACGCCAAGTAGAGTCCCATCCGAACACGAGACGAAGTCTTCAATCTTGTGTCTTCATAGTCCAACAGTCCGACCAAAGGATAGAGTCCGACTGTCCGGAGACCCCCTAATCCAGGACTCCCTCATTTACGCAGGGTCTTAATCTAAAAGAAACCTTTGAGCGGGGCCCTGCTGCACGTCTGCGTCTGTGTCTCTATTGTGCTGTATCCTGGAAGGGTGTAGCACGCTTATCATCTGTGAAAGAGGAAAAAACCTATGAAAAAGTCTTCGTGCAAAAAATTGGTTATTCTTATTAAAATGAAATCTAAATAGGGTTAAGCTGAACTGTATTCGTTTTGGTATGCGGGAAGCCCCTAGCACCACCTGTGGGGCTGTATCCATCTACCCAATCTCAGGTTTATTTGAGCTGTTACAGCTAGTAGTGCGGCAGACTCGTCGAACCGTATTCGTGGTCTTGACGACCAATTATTTATTATTGTTGGAGAGGCCGTTCAGTGTTCGGCTGCTAGAGCCACCACACGTTCCTCCGCATGCAAGGAGCGCTCTACGTTTCCGCTAATTATGATGATGCCACGTGGACCAGGCATCTTAAGCTTACTATAAGCGTAATGCGGTACTGCATTAAAACGAGCGAAGGCCGTTCTTCCGAGTAGTGCATGATAGCTGCTTCAGAATGGAGCGATGTCGAAGGTTAATTCTTCGCTTCGGAAGTTGTCGGGAGAACCGAATACAACCTCTAGCACTATAGAGGCTGTGCAGCGGGCCTCTAGGCCTGGTATTACTCCTTTAAAGGTAGTGTTGCTTTGGCTAATTCTTGTCGGGTCTATCCCCATTTTGCGGACGGTATCCTGATATATCAGATTAAGACTACTGCCGCCGTCCATGAGGACTCCTGTGAGATGATATCTGTCAATTATTGGGCCTAACACCAAAGGCAGCCGATCCACCACGCCGGATACTAGTCGGGTGATCCCTGTGATCAGAAGTGATCGGGCAGGCCGACCAAGGGTTGGACTTGGGGGTGACGGGCTTCCCTACACATATGCCTCGGAGTGCGCGTTTGCTCTTTGGTATGTGAGTTGCGCAAATCATGTTCACTATTTTAACCTCTGGTGGGAATTTTTTCTGTCCCCCAGTGTCCGGCTGGCGGGGCTCATGCTCGTCTTCGCTTCATGTCTTCCTCCCCTTGTGTCCGATGTTTAGCTTGCCGGCCTGCTTGAAGACCCAGCATTCTCTATTGGTGTGGTTTGCAGGTCTGTCGGAGGTGCCATGAATTTGACATAATCTGTCTAGAATCTTATTTAGGCTGGACGGTCCTTCTTTGCTGCCTTTAAATGGCTTTTTTCGTTAACTGGGTCGAGAGCCCCTGAATCTGGCATTTACCGTTGTGTTGTCTGAGCTGTCTCCATTATTTTGACGCTTGCTTTTATGGCATCGTGGTTTCCCATTACCATCCCTGGCTTCGAATGTGCCTGGGTCGCTGGTGCCGCTATGGGCCAGCCAACAGTCTTTGCCCGCGCAAAAGCGGGTCATAAGGCTTGTTAGGGCTGCCATTGTCCTTGGTTTTTCCTGCCGAGGTGTCTGGCGAGCCATCCGTCCCGGACACTGTGTTTGAAAGCCGCTAAGGCTTCGGCATCCGGGCAGTCGACGATCTGATTCTTCTTAGTGAGAAATCTGTTCCAAAGCTTTCGCGCCGACTCTCCGGGTTGCTGAATTATGTGACTTAAATCGCCTGCATTCGGAGGTCGGACATAGGTCCCTTAAAAATTAGCCCTAAAAGTGTCCTCAAGCTCTTCCCAACTCCCAATTGAATTTTCGGGGAGGTGACGGAGTCCTAGATTAGGGGGTCTCCGGACAGCCGGACTATCTCCATTGGCCGGACTATTAGACTATGAAGATACAAGATTGAAGACTTTTTCTCGTGTCTGGATGGGACTCTACTTGGCGTGGAAGGCAAGCTAGGCAATACGGATATGGATATCTCCTCCTTTGTAACCGACCTTGGTGTAACCCTAACCCTCTCCGGTGTCTATATAAACCGAAGGGTTTTAGTACGTAGGACAACAACGACAACATACAATCATACCATAGGCTAGCTTCTAGGGTTTAGCCTCTCTGATCTCGTGGTAGATCTACTCTTGTACTACCCATATCATCAATATTAATCAGCAGGACGTAGGGTTTTACCTCCATCAAGAGGGCCCGAACCTGGGTAAAACATCGTGTCCGCTGCCTCCTGTTACCATCTGGCCTAGACGCACAGTTCGGGACCCCCTACCCGAGATCCGCCGGTTTTGACACCGACATTGGTGCTTTCATTGAGAGTTCCTTTATGTCGTCGCCGTTAGACTTTTCTCCCCGGACAGATCTCCATGCTCGGCGGCTTTGCACTGAGTGGGCCAATTCGCTTGGCCATCTGGAGCAGATGGAAAGTTATGCCCCTGGCCACCTGGTCAGGTTTGGAAGCTTAAACTACACGGCCGATATCCATGGAGATTTGATCTTCGATGGATTCGAGCCTCTGCCTTGTGCGCCACGCTGTCACGATGAGCATAACTTAGCCCTCCCGTCGGACAGTGTTAAGGAGATCGCACCGGCAGCCGCTCCGACCCTCAATTCGGAGCCAGTCGCGCCTTCCGTGGACGGGTGGATGGACCCCGCCACGAAGGCCTTACCCTCAGCGGCGATCGAGCCGAACATCGACCTTGCCTTGCATGAGAGCCGTGTTGTTAAACTGCCGAATCCTTCTCCGGCCACGGACTCCGGACCGCCTGCGCCCGTTCCTATCGAATCCGATTGGGTGCCGATCATGGAGTTTACCTCCGCGGATATTTTTCAGCAGTCGCCCTTTGGCGACATACTGTACTCATTAAGGTCTCTCTCCTTGTCAAGAGAATCCTGGCCGAACTATGTCCGGCAGGACTGGGATGCGGATGACGAAGAAATTCGAGGCCCACCCACCACCCACTTGGTAGCCACTATCGATGTCTCAACCGACATGCTCGACTTCGACTCCGAAAACTTTGACGGCATGGACGACGATGCGGGAGGCGAAGAGGAACCACCGCCCATAGGGCGCCGGACGTCCACCTCATCATATGACGTATACATGGTGGACACACCAAAAGAATACGACGAGGAACGGAAGGACGCAACGAAGGCTTGTCCCCTCGAGAAGCAGTCAAAACGGCGGCTTAAGCGCCGCCCCAAATCCCGCCTCGGCAGAAATAACGATCATACAGAGCCAACGTTGGAGCAGGGCGAACCACTGCCGGACCACGACAATATGGAAAATCAAACTGAACAAACCAATTCTGTCAAAGATAATAGTCCGGATGACATAACGCCGAACAGGTACCTGGAGCAGCAGAATGCCCGTCAAAAGCTTGTTTCCACCGCGAGGAGTCTGAAAAAGCAGAAGAAAAGGCTCAAGGCTACGCAGGACACACTCCAAATCAGATGGAGTAAAGTACTCAACACAACAGCGAAGTATGGTTGTAATCGCCCCACCAAGAGCTACCCGAAGTGGAAGTTGCTACCCGAATTCGATGAGGAGGCCCCAGATCCCCCACAACCAAAAATCAAAACAGCCACCTGGCCGGATAGACGACCTCACGGCCAACATGGAGCGGCAAACAACGCCACTCACAAGCCAATAAGCGATCCACACGAGGGCTCGCACCAAAAGGATGGCGCAACCAGATCCATCTATGGACCACGCAAGCGCGCCCCAGCATATGATGTAACACAACAAACATCAAAACAACGCGGTACACCCAGATACAGGGGTGCTGCACACCCCCTATGTTTCACCGATGAGGTGCTGGACCATGAATTTCCAGAGGGATTCAAACCTGTAAACATAGAGGCATATGACGGAACAACAGACCCTGGGGTCTGGATTGAAGACTACATCCTCCATATCCATATGGCTCGAGGAGATGATCTCCATGCCATCAAGTACTTACCCCTCAAGCTCAAAGGGCCAGCTCGGCACTGGCTCAAAAGCCTCCCAGAAAACTCCATTGGAAGCTGGGAAGAGCTCGAAGACGCTTTTCGGGCAAATTTTCAAGGGACTTATGTCCGACCCCCGGATGCGGACGATTTGAGTCATATAACTCAACAGCCCGGAGAGTCAGCCCGAAAGCTTTGGAACATGTTTCTTACTAAGAAGAACCAAATAGTTGACTGCCCGGACGCCGAAGCCTTGGCAGCTTTTAAGCATAGCGTCCGCGATGAAGGGCTTGCCAGACACCACAGCCAAGAAAAGCCGAGAACAATGGCAGCATTAACAAGCCTCATGACCCGCTTTTGCGCGGGTGAGGACAACTGGCTAGCCAGATGCAGCACCAGCGACCCAAGCACATCCGAAGTTAGAGATGAAAACGGGAAATCACGACGCAACAAAAATAATAAGCGTAGGAATAAAGAAGGCAGCCCGAAGAGCACGGCGGTAAACGCCGGATTCCAAAGCTCTCGGCCAGGTCAACAAAAGCTGCCCTCTAAAGGCACCAGAGATGAACTGTCCAGCCTGAACAAAATTCTAGACCAAGTATGTCAGATCCATAGCACCCCTGGTAAACCCACTAATCATACCCACAGAGAATATTGGGTCTTCAAGCAGTCCGGCAAGCTCAATGCCGTACACAAGGGTGAGGATACACCAAGCGAAGATGAGGATGAGCCTCTCAAGCAAGACACTGGGGAACAAAAGAAGTTTCCATCAGAAGTCAAAACAGTCAATGTATTACACGTGACCAAGGGAAGCAAAGCGGCCCTCCCAGATAAATATGCCCAAGGGCCTATCACCGCGAAACCCTGCCACTGGTCGTCTCAACCGGTCACTTTCGACCATCGTGATTACTCAGCAAGTATCCGGCGGGCAGGATGGGCTCCCCTGGTATTAGACCCAATAATTGACGGATACCACTTTGCACGAGTCCTGATGGATGGTGGCAGCAGTTTAAACCTGATATACCAGGATACAATCCGTGAAATGGGGATAGACCCAACGAAAATTTGCCATAGCAACACTACCTTTAAAGGAGTAACGCCAGGCCCACGGGCTCACTACGCGGGCTCCCTGCTACTAAAGGTTATATTCGGCTTCCCGATAACTCCCGTAGCGAACATTTAACCTTCCACATTGCTCCGTTCCAATGCGGTTATCAAGCACTACTTGGACGCAAAGCTTTAGCTCGCTTTAATGCAATACCGCATTACGCTTCCCTCACGCTCAAGATGCCCGGTCCACGTGGCATCATTACAGTGAACAGAAGTATTAAGAGATCTTTGTGCGCCGAAGAGAATGCGACTGCCTTGACAGCCGCACACTAAAAATGGCCTCACCAACTAAAGCATTTGATAGGTCGTCAAGACCACGAACGCGGTTAGACGAGTCCGGCGCTGCTATATGTAATTTGTACTGGATTGATGGCCACACCCCTATTAAAAATACAAGGGGCTCAACGCGCGCAGACAAGTGGCAATTTCTACTCATTTCTAGTTATACATGGTTTCTTTAAAAAACCAACTTTCTGCACGACAACTTTTTCACCTAAGTTCCTCTCTTTTACAGATGACCATCATGCTACACCCGTCCAGGATACGGCACAACGGAGACACAGGCGCAGACGTGCAGCAGGGACCCGCTCGAAGGATTCTTTTTAGATTAAGACCCTGCGTAAACCTATTTTACTATCTCTTGTTGATACACATCCACCGAATTCTCAGCACAATTGAGAACGATGCTGACATCTTGGCATGTGGCCACGTCAAAATAATGCACGTACCTGGACACAAGGGGCTTCTTACAAAGGGCACTATTTAGGCCCGGTTTATACCATAAAGACTGAATACCTTCGGGAGTGTTCGGCGTCGTGAGTTTGCCTTATATGCATCAGCTCCGAATCATTGTCTTTGGTCAAATGTTGGGTTTGCCCGGCTCCTGTGTTTTGGTGCCTTACGTTTCGCTTTATCAGCTAATGCAGCACCAGGAGAACTACTGCGATTGTGCCCTGGTTCATCCGGACGAGCACCTCAGTAGAGAAAGCCGAAAACTGACTGTCATGATATAGCGTGAGACTGGTCAACCACTCGATGACCTATCGGAATGTTAGAATTCCTCTGCCTTAACAAAGGTCCGTTTTCCAACCAGGCATGTACACACCCCGAGATCGGGAGAGTGCGGAGCCACCAGGGGCTATCTAGTAGCCCCACTGTCAAACTCCTATGGCTAAGTGAAAGTGTTAAAGCATTATAGTCCGGTTGCCTCGCTCGCTGCGCTATCACCTCCTTAATAGGACCAAAACGTTGGGTTAAGTGTGAACACGCATTTTTTGCGAGCACCTCCGCATTATATGCGTGGGGGCTGAAGCCGACAACTGCAATCTTTCAGGTTACACACATGTATACATAAACGGCCGCACAGGAGGCATCATATTACTTTCAGGCAAAAGTATAAACACAGCCTTATAAAATTTCATAATAACATTGTGTTTACAATGGGAATACATATCACTCAAACATAATATTCTTCAAGCATTGGGCCTCTATCAAACGAGCACCCTTGAGAACCTCCTCGAAATAGTGATTGGAAGCCACTCGGCCTATGGCCGAACCCTGCGCCACAACAGTGGTAGCGTCCATCTCCGCCTAGTATGCTTTAACACAGGCAAGGGCCATCCGCGAGCCTTCTATGCATGCCGACCTCTTCATCGTATTAATGCGCGGCACCGCACCAAGGAATTGCTGCACTAAGCTGAAATAGCTGCTCGGCTTTGGCTTTTCCGGCCATAGCTGATCCACGACAGACCTCATGGCGAGTCCAGACAACCTATTTAGTTCGGCACACTTGGCTAGCTAATCAGTCAATGGAAGCGGATGCTCTGGAACGTTGAATTGCGACCAGAACAGCTTGTCCACCTCACGATCTGTTTGACCTTGGAAGTATTTGGGCGCATCGGCAGCGCTCGCCGCCAAGTCCATATATGCATCCACCGAACTCCACAGCCGATCCAGAGGGGCATACCGTGGATCTCCGAACTTCCTCCGTAGCATGAAGGGCTTCCCAGCCGCAATATCCCCGGCTTCCTGCAGCTCCTCCTTCTTCGCTTTCATAGCAGAGCGGGTGTCTTTGTCCGCCATCGTGGCCTTCTCAAGGTCCGTTGCCTTCGCTCGGTTTTCTTTTTCAAGGAGCCGGCAACGGTCGGCAGTGTCTTTTAATTCTACGGCCATCTTGGCCATCTTCTCTTTGCTCTCGCAATGTGCGGCCTTCTTGGCCTTCAACTCTTCAGACGCCTTCAAAGCAGCCGCATTACTAATCCTGCTTGTTCCTTGGCTCGGGCAAGTTCTGCCCGCAAGGTTTCCACGGTGGCAGCTCCATCTGCAGTCACAACATAATTAAAGATACTGGCATCATGCTGCTCTTACTACGTGGCATTCACCAGGAAATAACACTTACCCTGTGCCTTGTCAAGCCTCTTGTTAACAAGCTCGATGTCGGCGTCTGCCGCATCCAGTTGCCGTTTTAATTCGGCAAACTCACTAGTCCGGCTAGCCACCGGAGCTTCCACCACCTCCACATAAAGGCAGTCTAGTTATTGCCTAGGACTATGATCCTCTGTTGGCCGCCGTTCTCGACGACAACCAGAGTCTCAGGGGCTAGTATCTACACAGGGCACACCTAACATGTGTGATACTATCACATATTATCTCACGTACCTCAAAGCCTGTCAGTAGACTCATAAAGGCTTCATGTAATCCACTTTCGGAGGACGAAATTCTCTCCATCACCATACCCATCAGCGTACGGTGTTCTTCTGAGATGGCCGCTCGCCCCACCAGCTCCCTCAGAACATCCGACCGCATACCAGATGGTGCCGGACTCTTTTGTTTGCTCTCTTCGGGAGCCGGACGCTGGGGACTTCGGGGGTCTATGGGATTATCTTCTGGCCTCACCGGATCCGGAGAGGCCCTCCGTGACGACACTTCGGGGTCGCCCGCTTCTTGAGCGGAGGAGTTCGAGGGAGGCGTTTCGCTCTCCATCATCTCCGGAAGAAGATCCCCGAAGACGAGCTCAGCTGAGAGGGGCTAAGGCCCGAACTGCAAGATATATGCGGCGGTTATTTTCTCAGAAGAAAGATAGTGTACCTTCACTATTAAAGTATTTTTTGGATCACTTATGACTCGTTGGAGGGCTGATCCCCCCGCGGACTTTGTGCGGCAAGAGCACCCCCCGAGGCAGGACCCTCTGTTGGAGACTTCTTCTCCCGTTTGGAGGCCTCAGCTTCCGGATCCTCGGAAGCATTCCTTTTCCTCCCCCGGTTATCCTCCTTCATGGAGGCGCTCATTCCCACGGTTGGAACTGGCAGTGATGGGGGCCCGCGTCTGCCCGTATTATTCCCCTGTATCTTCCTTCGAGGGCTCCGGGCAAGGTGCAAGCTCGAGCATCTTTTCCAAAACCGGATTTTCCAAACCCTCAAGGAGGGGGCCGAACACCGAATCATCTTCGCCTTTGTTAGCCAGTCCTGGTCAAAGAGTGATCTCTCGGAAATAACTTCATAAATAAAAGACGGTGTGTTCGTCTAGAGGATTGCTTACTTGTTCGGCGGCGCAGTTACTGCTCAGGCCCACGTCTTCGGTAGTATCCGGACACTCTATTTGAGGTCCGAAGAATGACTTGTACATCTCCTCGTGCGTCAGGCCGAGGAAACTTTGAATGGCACGCGGTCCTTCTGGGTTGAACTCCCACAAGCGAAGGGGCTGGCGTTTGCAAGGCTGGACTTGACGAACCAACATAACTTGCATTACCACAACCAAATTAAAATCTCCCTCGAAGAGATCTTGAATGCGGCTTTGCAGTATCGGCACATCCCTGGCTGGATCCCAGCTCAGACCTCTGCTAATCCATGACATCAGGTGTGGTGGGGGGCCCGAGCAGAAAGCGGGGGTAGCCGCCCACTTGGCACTTCTAGGAGCCGTGACGTAAAACCACTCCCGTTGCCATAATTCGGACACCTCTGGAAAGGAACCTTTCGGCCACGGAGCTCCTGCCATCTTGCCTATTGACGCGCCTCTGCACGCTGCATGTTGCCCTTCGATCATCTTCGGCTTCACTTTGAAGGTCTTGAGCCACAGGCCAAAGTGAGGGGTGATGCGGAGGAAGGCCTCACACATAACAATAAATATTGAGATATGGAGAAAGGAGTCTGGAGCTATATCGTGGAAATCTAGCCCGTAATAGAACATCAAACCCCTGACGAAGGGATCCAGAGTGAGGCCTAGACCTCGGAGGAAGTGGGAGACGAACACGACGTTCTCATCGGGTTCGGGAGTGGGGACAACCTGCCCTCGAGCAGGCAGCCGATGCAAAACCTCGGCGGTCAGGTATCTGGCCTCCCTCAACTTCTTGATATCCTCTTCCGTGATGGAGGAGGGCATCCACTGGCCTTGAAGGCTAGATCCGGACATGATTGAAGATCCGGAGCACCTGACCTGAGCTTTGGGTGTTAGGACTCGAGGCGGGGGAGGGGTTCGATTGAGCACGAGAGGGAAAAAGCGAAAACCTTGTCCCTTTATAAAGAGGGTGAACATCAAGCATCTCTCCGTAGCTGTTTGGGACTTGCCTATAATCTAGGAGTCCTAGACACGGTTGGGTTACCCACGACCGTAGTAATGAGGATCCCGTAATTTGGGGAACACGATCTCTGCTTTGACAAGACGTGTCAAGAAACCGCCTCGCGTTATGTGTGGAGCTGGTTGAAGAAAAACGGTTCGAATAATCACCGGGCATGACATAACGTCATGCTGCCAAAACAAGTCAACAAATTAGATTTGTGAAAATATTATCCTCTCTATGGAGGTATGTGGAACTTATTTTGCAGGGTCGGACACTATCCTCGTATTCAAATTCTTCTGTGATGTATTCGAAGAAGGAACCCGCCTTGCAATGCCGAAGACAATACTGCACGCCGGACTCATCGTCATTGAAGCCTAGTTCATGGGCTACTGAGGGAGTCCTGGATTAGGGGGTCTCCGGACAGCCAGACTATCTCCATTGGCCGGACTGTTAGACTATGAAGATACAAGATTGAAGACTTCGTCTCGTGTCCGGATGGGACTCTACTTGGCATGGAAGGCAAGCTAGGCAATACGGATATGGATATCTCCTCCTTTGTAACCAACCTTGGTGTAACCCTAACCCTCTCCGGCGTCTATATAAACCGAAGGGTTTTAATCCGTAGGACAACAACGACAACATACAATCATACCATAGGCTAGCTTCTAGGGTTTAGCCTCTCTGATCTCGTGGTAGATCTACTCTTGTACTACCCATATCATCAATATTAATCAAGCAGGACGTAGGTTTTTACCTCCATCAAGAGGGCCCGAACCTGGGTAAAACATCGTGTCCCCTGCCTCCTGTTACCATCCGGCCTAGACGCACAGTTCGGGACCCCCTACCCGAGATCCGCTGGTTTTGACACCGACAGGAGGCTTTTCAACCAGTGCCTAGCTGGTCCTTTCAACTTCAGGGGTAAGTATTTGATGGCGTGGAGATCATATCCACGAGCCATGTGGATATGAAGGATAAAGTCCTCGATCCAGACCCCTGGGTCTGTCGTTCTGTCATATGACTCTATGTTCACTGGTTTGAATCCTTCTAGAAATTCATGATCCAGCACCTTGTTGGTGAAGCATAGGGGGTGTGCGGCACCCCTGTATTTGGGTGTGTCTGACGGCTGTAGTGTTTGGTTTTGATTCCGAAATGTTATCCTGTCAGTATAGTCGTTTGGACGGTGATGATTCTGTGTCGGAACGCGTTTCCTAGATCCGTAAATGGACCTGCTCAAACCAGCTTTTTTGCGTAGGTGCTCACATAGATCGTGTGCTGACTTGTGTGTGTCATCGTTAGCCGCCCTGTCGCGACCACGGGGTGGTCTGTCTGGCTGATCAGCCATTTTATTTTCCGGCTGAGTGGGCTCTAAAGCCTCGTCGTCAAATTCAGGCAACAACTTGCGCATTGGATAGCTTTGTGTATGGCGACTACCGACGTACTTTTCTTCCGTGTCAAGCACTTTATTCCATTTGCTGTTGAATGTATTCTGCGCGGCCTTAAGCCTTTGCTTCTGCTTCTTTAGGCTCCGTGCGGTTTCAATGAGCCTTTTAAGAAGGTTCTCTTTTTCCAAGTGCCCTCCGGGATGATGTGTGCGTCGTCGTCCGGACTGTTCTCGTCTCTGGAGACAGGTTGTTGAGTTTTACCCTCGGGATCGTCATGATTGGATAACGGCTCCGTACTATGTTCACCGTCCGCCGGCTCACCCAGCTCCATTGCTGGGACCATGTGGTCGTCTTTGGGGTCGACCGGGGTATTACTCTTTCTTGCACTGTTATCGCTGTTTTTGCCGAGGCGGGATTTGGAGTGGCGCCTACGCCGTCGCTTTGGTTGCTTCTCAAGGGAATTTTCCTTCGCTGCTTCCTCCCGTTCCTCGTCATCATTTTCTTTGGGTGTATCCACCATATATATATATATATATATATGTATGTATATATATATATATCATGTGATGAAGCGGCAGTCCAACGCCCTATGGGCGGTGGTTCCTGTTTGTCTCCCACATCGTCGTCCATACCGTCGATGTCTTCGGAGCCGAAATCGAGCATGTCGGTTAAGTCGTCAACAGTGGCTACTAAGTGGGCGGTGGGTGGGGAACGCATTTCTTCGTCGTCCGCTTACCACTCGAGCCGGGCATAGTTCGGCCAAGGGTCTCCTGACAAGGAGAGAAACCATAATGAATTCAGCATGTTGCCCAAGGGCCAGTGCTGAGAGATATCCACGAAGGTAAACTCCATGATCGGTGCCCAATCGGATTCGATAGGCATGGACGCGGGTGGTTCGGAGCCCGTGGCCGGGGAGGAATCCAAGTGTCCGGCAACACAGGTCTCATACGAGGTAAAGTCAGTATTCGGCTCTATCGCCGCTAAGTGTGTGGCCTCCATGGCGGGGTCCATCCACCCGTCCTCGGACGGCGTGATCTGCTCCGGATTGTGGGCCGGAGTAGCTATAGGCGTAATCTCCCAAACACTGTCCGACGATAGAGCTAAATCATGCTCATCGAGACTATGCAGCGCACCTGATATGGGTTCGATTCCGTCGAAGATCAAGTCTCCGCGGAAGTCAGTGTTATAGTTCAAGCTTCCAAACCTAGCCTGACGGCCAGGGGCGTCGCTCTCGATCTGCTCCAGATGGCCAAGTGAGTTGGCCCGCAATACGAAGCCGCCGAATACGGAGATCTGTCCGGGAAGGAAAACCTCACCCTGGATCGCATCGTTGCCGATGATCGAAGGAGCCATCAAGCCTTTATTGTGATGGCACAGTGGAACTCTCAATGAAAGCACCAATGTCGGTGTCAAAACCAGCGGATCTCGGGTAGGGGGTCCTGAACTATGCGTCTAAGGCGGATGGTAACAGGAGGCGGGGGACACAATGTTTACCCAGGTTCAGGCCCTCTCAATGGAGGTAATACCCTACGTCCTGCTTGATTGATCTTGATGATATGAGTATTACAAGAGTTGATCTACCACGAGATCGGAGAGGCTAAATCCTAGAAGCTAGCCTATGGTATGATTGTTGTTGTTCTATGGACCAAAACCCTCCGGTTTACATAGACACCGGAGGGGGCTAGGGTTACACAGAGTCGGTTACAAGGGAGGAGATCTACATATCCGAATCGCCAAGCTTGCCTTCCACGCAAAGGAGAGTCCCATCCGGACACGGGACGAAGTCTTCAATCTTGTATCCTCATAGTCCAATAGTCCGGCCAACGTATATAGTCCGGCTGTCCGAGGACCCCCTAATCCCAGACTCCCTCTGGGTGCGCCCCCTTTCCCTTGTCCAATTCGGACCAGTCCATGGGGAAGGGGCACGGCCACCATTGAGTCCTTTCTCTCCTTTCCCGTATGGCCCATTAAGGCCCAATACAAGTTCCCGTAACTCTCCGGTACTCTGAAAAATACCCAAATCACTCGGAACCTTTCCAATGTCCGAATATAGCCTTCCAATATATCGATCTGTACGTCTCGACCATTTTGAGACTCCTCGTCATGTCCCCGATCTCATCCGGGATCATCAAATCACATAACTCATAATACAAATCGTCACAGAACGTTAAGCGTGCGGACCCTATGGGTTCGAGAACTATGTAGACATGACCGAGACTCATCTCCGGTCAATAACCAATAGCGGAACCTGGATGCTCATATTGGTTCCTACATATTCTACGAAGATCTTTATCGGTCAAACTGCATGACAACATACGTTGTTCCCATTGTCATCGGTATGTTACTTGCCCGAGATTTGATCGTCGGTATCTCAATACCTAGTACAATCTCGTTACCGGCAAGTCTCTTTACTCGTTCCATAATGCATCACCCCGCAACTAACTCATTAGTCACTGTCGGTGTTCTGGGAATGGGGGTCCCCAGACTTGCCTGCCTGCGGCCTGCGGCGTGGCTCAAAGGGGGGCCCAGCACGGCCCATCTTCACCAACACAAACCCAAGATCCTCGCGAGGGGCTAAGCCTCGCGGGGAGGACGACGTGAAGCTTCCTCAGGCACGGCCTCGTCAGGCTGGCTCACGAGGAGGCGGAGAGATCAAGGCGGGGTACCTCACGAGGTGCCCATGACGCAAGCCATGACAACTCAGGGCGCCAGGCGGGTGCCAGCCCGCGCAGCGTCCTCCTTTCCTCTTTGGTGCAAAGGGAGCAAGCGCAGCCGCTGAGTACCGAGGCATCAGACAAAGGTTGCCATTTCGGTGCAACGAGACCAAGACCAGGAGGACTACGAGACGGAGGTCACCGTGGAGCCCAAGATAGCGTCATCACCAGAGCTTTGCGCAGGCGAAGACTACTTTTGTCAGGATAGCTGATACTTGCTGTCCCCCTTCAAATTAGCCCCCAGATGCACGCCGCCCGACCAGGTCCCCTGGGGCCTGGTTCGTCGCGCATCTCTCCCCGAGCGGAGACAAGGTACGAAGGCCGTTTGGGCATCAAGGGGGACTCCTGAGCATCGCGACTCAGGAGCCTAACTGGTCACGTAGCCCCTCACTCTGTGGCCCCATCCTGGTTTCCGGTCGGGACCATCGCTGGGTGAGGCATGCGCGCGGCCAGGCTCTGCAGATGTAGAACGGTGGATCCACCCGCATCACACCTCCCTACTTGCTGTTCGTGCACCAAGGGGGACTCCTGAGCATCGCGACTCAGGAGCCTAACTTGTCACGTAGCCCCTCACTCCTTGGTCCCGTCCTGGTTTCCAGTCGGGACTATTGCTGGGTGAGGTACGCGCGGGGCCGGGCTCTGCCGGCGTAGAACGTAAGCAAGTAGGAAGGAAAAGCGCTAATTTCAAGGAATTCAAAAGCAAATATTACAGTCCACACTGTTATTTCAATGCCAAACACAAGTTTAAACGCCTCCTCGAGGCATGATACATGTGTAGGAATTAAAAGCAGGCCAGGAGCCACGACGGAGTCACTTGGCGGCGGGGGAGCAGCGCGGAGCGGGTTCGCCTCACGGAGCAGCGGGGTCAGCAGCGCCTTGCTCCGGCTTGGTGCTGATGGCCCGGAACTTCCCCAGCAGAGCCTCCGCGCGAACCTTCATGGCCTCAGCAGCGGCACGCTCACCGCTCACTGGCTCCAGCAGGCTGTCGAGGTCGACACCGGGATCGTGAAGGTAGATGTGGGTGAGGACCCGCGTCAGTGCTGCAGAAGACAGGACACGCGCCTCGGCCTCGGCCATGGGGCCAAGGCCAAGGGCGACATCTTCAAGAGCATGAACCAAGAAGGGAAGCAGCTTGGCGGGGCCGTCGTCGGCGCCGGCCAGCAGGCTCTCCAGGCCGCTGTCATAAAGCGTCCTCAGCGAGGAGCGAGCCTTCGCCTCCAACTCCGTGAAGGCCGCGCGGTCCTCGGCAAGAACCAGGGCGTTGCCGTCCAGCTCGGCCTTCCTCGCCCCCAACTCCTGCTCCAGCGTGCCTAGGCGGTCGCGACGCTTCCTGAGCTTGGCCTCCTGGCCCTCGACGGCTGCCTCGCGAGCCTTCACGCCTTATTCCTGCTCTTGGCGAAGGCGGACCTCTTTCGGGAGCCAATCCCGCAGGCCTTGCAGCTCGTCCTCCAGCGCCTTGCAGCGACCGCGGACATCGACCACCTCCCCCAAGGTTGCATCACGGGCAGCCTTCGCCTCTAGGACGGCCTACTTCTCCTCATCGCATGCCGTCGAGGCCTGAACCAGTGCCACCCGAATTGAGGCGTCGAAGCGAACCCATCCAGAAGCCAGCTCCAAACGCCCGGCCACCAAGCGGGGGTCGGCGCCAAGAAGATCCTACCGCAGTTGGTCCAGCTCAGCAACAGCACGATCTAGAACGGCAGAAGGAGTCGGAGAGACAGCGGCCGGTGGAGTAGGAGGAGAAGGCGGCAGCGCAGCCGCAACATCCTGAGGCGGAGTCTGCCGCGCCCCGACAGCTGTAGTGGCGGCGGCAGGCAATGGCACCTCGGGAGCCACTTGGGCTGTAGGGGCTGAGCTCGCCCTAGCCGGCTCAGCCAAACCTTGCGAGGACGACCGGGAAGGAGAAGCCTGTGCGTCGCGGTCACCTTCCTTCGCGGGCAGAAGTGCCACCACGGATGGAACCTTGGGAGCCCCCTTCGGCTTCTTTGCTACGGGCGCCAACCTATCCAAAGATGCGGACGTCAAGCCTCAGAAGCAGAGCAAGAGATAAAGACAAGAATCGAATGCTTACGTGACGTCGCCAGCGAGCTCAAGCGGCCTCCGGCCAAATTTGAAGCCTGAAAGCCGGCTCGAAGGGTCAACCTCGGGAAGCTTGGAGGCGGAAGGTGCGTCTGCGGTTCGCCCCGGGGCCGGTGGAGACCTGCGGGAGATCAGCCCGATCCTGTCCCTCTTCGGGATTGGGGGCGAGCTCCCGCCGTCCTGCTCATCGTCGTCTTCGTCGTCATCCTCGTCGTCATCATTCGGAGAGAGGCGGAGAACGCGTGACCTGCACCGGGGGAGGGGAGCCCTCGACTCTCTGTCAGTCGCCTCGGAGTCAGGCCCTCTTCCGCGCTCCCCTCCCTCTTCCTCTTCGCTGGAGTCGCCGGAGGGCACGTCCACCGGTTCCTCGGGAGCTTCCAGGGGCACTAGCCCATCCCTGTTGAAGACGGGCATGGACTTCACCACCCGCTCCCAGTCATTGCGGAGGAACAAGGGCGTAGGAGCAGCCTCCAGCCTCGCCACATTGCCCCGACCAGAGATTGGAGAACCGCAGCCAGGTCTCCGTTGGCCAAGGCCGCAGGGTTCGGATGGGGCCTCCACATTGGAAGCGAGTACTGCGGAAGCGGAGCCAGCCGGTGCTCCAGGAATTCCCTCAGCAGCGACGCGCCAGTCAGCTTCGCCGCCGCCATGTTGGTCGGCCTCAGATCCGCGTCCATCTTCTCCAACACCATCTTCGCGCGGGAATCCGCGAGCTCCGCTCGACCCCAGTCGCTGGAGCTCGTGGGCTACTCCGTGGGCAGGATCAGTCGAGGGTGGGTGCGCCCAGCATCCACCAAGATCCACTTGCTCCTGAAGCCCTCAATCCTCTTCCCAGAGTTCGAGATGGCAATGGCGCCGCTGGACGCGACGAAGCTCGCGCACGCGGAAGCGGTCCCACGAGAGGTCCGGAGGTAGAAGTAGTGGTGCAGCAAGGCCACTGAGGGCTGCACCCCAACATGTGCTTAACAATAATAAGCAAAGATTGCCAAGAGAAGGACGGAGTTGGGATGGAGATGTAGAGCCTGTAGCTTATAATGGCGGAGGACAGAGAAGAAGAACTCAGAGAAGGGAGGCACCAGGCCAGCAACAATGGCACTTACGAAGAGCGGATAGAAGGTGCTCCTTTGACCCTCAGGGGTGGCGGAGCCGGCCTTGAACACCTTCTCCCCGTCGATGCCCCACGCCGTCGCCATCCGGCGCAACCGGGTAAGGCCCGCCTCCGACACGTTCGGCGAGTCCAGGGCAGACGAGTACCAAGCTGCGGCCGGGGGCTGACGAGGCGCCATCGCTCCCTAGGCCGCGCGACCAGAGCAGATCTGGAAATCTCGGAGAAAGGAAGGAGAGGCGCAAGAAAGGGGATCTGAGCAGCAACCGGAGAAAGCAAGAAGCAGGGCCTAGGTGGATGCCACTCCTTTATCAATTCGCGCGGTTGCTGAGGCGCCCACGTCCAGCCAACCGCCACGCGGCGCCCAAGGCCGCAGGCTGTTAGGGCCCGCGGCGCTTCGCTCTTGCCCTTCCGCTTCCCTGCACGGCCAAGTCCGGGCGCGCCTTTGGCCCGGGGGCTACTGTCGGCGTTCTGGGAACGGGGGTCCCCAGACTTGCCTGCCTGCGGCCTGCGGCGTCGCTCAAAGGGGGGCCCAGCACGGCCCATCTTCACCAACACAAACCCAAGACCCTCGCGAGGGGCTAAGCCTCGCGGGGCGGACGACGCGAAGCTTCCTTAGGCACGGCCTCGTCAGGCTGGCTCACGAGGAGGCGGAGAGATCAAGGCGGGGTACCTCACGAGGTGCCCATGACGCAAGCCATGACAACTCAGGGCGCCAGGCGAGTGCCAGCCCGCGCAGTGTCCTCCTTTCCTCTTTGGTGCAAAGGGGGCAAGCGCAGCCGCAGAGTACCGATGCATCAGGCAAAGGTTGCCATTTCGGTGCAACAAGACCAAGACCAGGAGGACTACGAGATGGAGGTCACCATGGAGCCCAAGACGGCGTCATCACCAGAGCTTTGCGCAGGCGAAGACTACTTTTGTCAGGATAACTGATACTTGCTGTCCCCCTTCAAATTAGCCCGCCATTGTTGGCTCCCTTCCCGCTCAATATTTGGGGAGAGGACCAGGGCCTCTATAAATAGGACCAGCCACCCACATAGCTGGGGGGGAAGACGAAGACAAGAGGCAAGGACGAAAAAGAGGAGAAAGGTCTCTGAGGGTTGAGAGGTAGGAAGGAAGAGGCTCGTTAGAAAGGTTGGAAACAGAGAGAGTGAGAGAGAGAGAGAGAAAGGTGACTGAACTCCTCCGAGCAGTTCATCGCCCCAGCCAAGAACAGACCCTCGCGAGGCTGTTCTTCCTTGTATTGTTCTTCATCATCAGCCCAAGAGGCAATCCACACACCACACACTGGAGTAGGGTATTACACCACAATGGTGGCCTGAACTAGTATAAACCCTGTGTCTCTTGTGTTGTTCTTTCCTTAGTTTAGATCCTAGCATGGCGGAGGGGTGCAGGTAGGAAGGAGGCGAAATCTCCGCGCGCACCCCAGTGTTCGAACCTCAAGGGTCTGCCGGAACCCGAAATCTGACAGTCACATTGCTTGCAAGGCTTATAGTGATGTGCATTACCGAGAGGGCCCAGAGATACCTCTCCGATAGACGGAGTGACAAATCCTAATACCGATCTATGCCAACTCAACAAACACCATTGGAGACACCTGTAAAGCATCTTTATAATCACCCAGTTACGTTGTAACGTTTGATAGCACTTGTAACACCCACGATGCGGCTATGCCGCAAGAGGGATAAAGAGATAAAGAGTTGGCTTACAATCCCATTTACACATAGAGGCATAACCGCATAGTAGGCATGCCGCAAGAGGGGTAATCTTTACACATCCCATTTACTAAATAAGAAAGGGATAAAGAGTTGGCTTACAATCGCCACTTCACACAATACATCCATATAGCATTACATCATCCAGAATACAATCAAGGTCTGACTACGGAACCAAATAAAGAAAGACAACCCCAAATGCTAGATCCCCGATCGCCCCAACTGGGCTCCTCTACTGATCGTCCAGAAAGTACACATAGTAACGTCCTGAATCCTCGTCGAACTCCCACTTGAGTTCGGTCGCGTCCCCTGGACTGGCATCATCGGCACCTGCATCTGGTTTTGGAAGTAATATGTGAGTCACGGGGACTCAGCAATATCACACTCTCGCGATCAAGACTATTTAAGCTTAAGGTAGGAAAGGGGTAGTGAGGTGGAGCTGCAGCAAGCACTAGCATATATGGTGGCTAACTTACGCAAAAGAGAGCGAGAAGAGAAGCAAAGCACGGTCGTGAACTAGAAGTGATCAAGAAGTGATCATGAAACTACTTACGTTCAAGCATAACACAAGAACCATGTTCACTTCCCGGACTCCGCCGAGAAGAGACCATCACGGCTACACATGCGGTTGTTTCATTTTAATTAAGTTAAGTGTCAAGTTTTCTACAACCGGATATTAACTAATTCCCATCTACCAATAACCGCGGCACAACTTTCGAAAGTTCAAAACCCTGCAGGGGTGTCCAAACTTAGCCCATCACAAGCTCTCACGGTCAACGAAGGATATTCCTTCTCCCAGGAAGACCCGATCAGACTCAAAATCCCGGTTACAAGACATTTCGGCAATGGTAAAAACAAGACCAGCAAAGCTGCCCGAATGTGCCGACAAATCCCGATAGGAGCTACACATATCTCGTTCTCAGGGCACACCGGATGAACACTACGTACAACTAAAACCAAACCTCAAGTTTCCCCAAGGTGGCGCTGCAAGTGGCTCTGGTTTGGACCAACACTCAGAGGAGCACTGGCCCGGGGGTTTAAAATAAAGATGACCCTTGAGTCCGCGGAACCCAAGGGAAAAAGGCTTAGGTGGAAAATGGTAAAACCAAGGTTGGGCCTTGCTGGAGGAGTTTTATTCAAGGTGAACTGTCAAGGGGTTACCATTATCACTCAACCGCGTAAGGAACGCAAAACCAAGGAACATAACAACGGTATGACGGTAACTAGGGTGGCAAGAGTGGAACAAAACACCAGGCATAAGGCCGAGCCTTCCACCCTTTACCAAGTATATAGATGCATTAAATTAAATAAGAGATAATAATGATATCCCAACAATATCCATGTTCCAACATGGAACAAACTTCATCTTCACCCGCAACTAGCAACGCTATAAGAGGGGCTGAGCAAAGCGGTAACATAGCCAAACAACAGTTTGCTAGGAAAAGGTGGGTTATAGGCTTGACATGGCAATATGGGGGGCATGATATAGCAAGTGGTAGGCATCGCGGCATAGCAATAGAGCGAAACAACTAGCAAGCAAAGATAGAAGTGATTTCGAGGGTATGGTCATCTTGCCTACAAAGTTCTCCTAGTTGACGAAAGCTTGATCCTCGTAAGCGTACTCAATGGGTTCCTCGATCATGTAATCGTATCCCGGCTATACCCAAAGCAAGAACACAAGCAAAGTAAAACACAATCAACCATGGTGCGATGCGCAAGCACCATGATGCAAAACATGACATGACATGCGGGATGTGATATGCAATGCATATGCATGCTTCGGAAGGGAAAGATTAAACCAGGCCTCTACTTGGCAAACCAAGTGTGCCGCTGGAAAGATGAGTTGATTTCGGTCAAAATTGATATAAAGATCACCGGAATCGTATGCATGGTTTGCAAATGGCAAGCAAAAAAGAATGGCACAATTCTGCGATTAACAACACGATGCCATCTAGAATGCAACAAGAAACTAAGCTACTGCACTCCAACATAGAAACAAAGCACATGGCCGTGATCTACTCAAGATGATTGAAAGAAGATGAACACTGAGCTACGGCTAAATCACACAATAGCAGGTTCAAACAAGCATGGCAAAAGTGCAAAAGATATCAGCTTCAGAGACTTAGTGAAAATACTAACATGCCATGAACTAACATTAGGAAGCAATGTTTAGAGCAAGGAAACAACATGCTACAGGATCAGATCATAGCAATACAAGGCATGGCATGAATCTACTCAAAGCATAGCACAAAAGTCCCTTACCGACCATAAGCCAAAAAGGATCAGAAGATATGATGGCACCCATGTAAACATAGCAAGTTTCATTAATAGATTCAGACTTAGCAGAAAACTGGGCATGGTAAAAACAGAGTTATGAAGGCCTCTTTGTGAGCTCGATTCACTCATCACAAGGCATTGCATGACAAACTAAGCATACTACCAGCAAGAAGACCTGATCAAGAACCTAACCATGGCAAGAAAAATCTCATAGCATGCATGGATCAACTACAACAACCTTGGCAAAATTGATTAACATGTAAACAATCTGCCAGGAACATTTTATAGCAAAAGTAGAGCAAGATTGAGTCATGCTAGGGCACTCCATAATTGCAAACAGGGGCATGGATGGATAGAGCACAACCATATGTCCAAATCACCCTTACTGGATATACTCAAAACAAGCATGGATCACACTGTAGCGACATGAATACATGGCATAAAAATAATAGCAGGGAAATGACTTAGTGAAATTCTAAGTCCCTGAAATCAGCAACATCACGAGAGCTACTTTGCATGCATGTGCTAGTCACCACATTGATCACAAAATTACATGTCATACACCCCTGTAAAGATGGCATGGCATAGCCCAAAACACATGTAGAGCTCAAGTCCATTAGCAGCACACAACAATTGTAGCAAAAATGACAATAACTCATACTCTGCTAAGAATCACCACCTAACATTTTATAGCACTCTTGCATCAACGATTTGGGCATCAAGATGGACTCAAACAAGCATGACATAATGGAGCAAAATGAAGAGCACATCCTGATGAACATTTTGACATATCAGGCATGCAAAACAGATCTACGAATGAGGAGTTATGGCATGTTGAACATGGCTATAAAATGTCATAGATCTTGGACTTAGCAGTTTTCCAAAAGAAAAAAAGATGTGAGCGCTAGATAACTAAATGATGCACATGGCGCTGGATAAAGGCAATGCTCACCATGGGCTTCGGCCCAGGATTTGGGTGCGCAGCTGGGCTGTGGAGGTGAACCGGGCCGGGTCGTGGGAGCAGTTGGGCCGGCCCAGCGGAGGAAGGCCGCGGCCCACGGGAACGGGCATCCTCCTCCTCCCGCGAGCAGGTGCAGGAGGCAGGGCGAGGAGGTGGCGTCCAAAGGTGACGGCGCCCGGCGACGAGAGCGGGGAGAGCCGGGCCACACGGGAACTGGCAGATCCGGGCCTGGGGACCCCGGATCTGACGATACTTGAGGACGAGGAGGCCGGCGGCGAGGTCGGGAAGCTCCGGGCGGCGGCGTTCCCGGTGAGAGAGAGAGATTCGGTGAGACAGAGAGAGAAAGAAGTAGGAGGAAGAAGGAGAGCGGCGCGGGCCTGGCCTGGCAGGACGGGGTCGGACGCGGTCGTCGGCGGTGGCGTTGGGTTGCCGGTCGGTGCGAGGAGGCGGGAGGAGCAGAGGCTCCGGCGGACGGCGATGGAGAATCCCGGCGAGACGGGCGCGGGCGGCGGCGCGCTCAGGGCCAGATGGGCTTCGGCGGGCCAGAGATGGACCTGGAGGGCCCGCACGGTGGGAGGCTACGGCTGGCACTGTTGGGGCGCAGAAATCGAGGCGGATTAGGGTTAAGGTGCTATCTCTCTCAGATTTGGATGGGGAATGAGTATTTATATGCAGAAGGAGTTTGGAGTGTCCAAATGAGGTGCGGTTTTCGACCACGCGATCGTGATCGAACGGCCGATAGGATGGAGAGGGTTTGGATGGGTTATTGGGCCACTTTAGAGGGGTGTTGGGCTGCAACACACGCACGAGGCCTTTATGGTTCCTCGGTTAACCGTTGGAGTATCAAACGAACTCGAAATGGCACGAAACTTGACAGGCGGTCTACCGGTGGTGTACCAAGGCCGCTTGGCAATCTCGGTCCATTCCGAGAATGTTTAACTCCCGCTCACAAAAAGAGGCAAAACGGGGCGCCGGAGGATGTAGGAGTGTAGGATTGCAAAATGGACAACGGGGAAAATGCTTGGATGCATGAGACGAACACGTATGCAAATGCGAAGCACATGATGACATGATATGATATGCATAAGAAGGACAAAATCCAAAACGAAGACAAAAACCCAACCACGAAGGGAAAATCATATCGCATCTCCGGAAAAGGCAAGAGTCGGAGTTACAAATATGGTAAGTTACATCCGGGGTGTTACAACACTCCACCACTACGAGAGGATCTCGTCCCGAGATCTAGGATGGCACCGGAGGGAAAAGGAAGAGGAAAATAAGAGGTAAAACTAAGTTGCTTCTTTGACAAACAAGTGAAACCAAAGAACCTTGAGAGGTTAAACCATTTTGAGAAAAGAATACAACGGAGATGAACAAAGTTGACAACTCTCCGTTCGAAAAGGGGAACGAGGAAGAACAAATTCGAACAGCACTCCGGTTGAAAAGAGATACAAAGCTTGATAAGATGAAAAGAACTTGAGCAGAGGACACAACACTCCGGTTAAATGGATAAGCATGAAATAACACGATCCTCACAACTCAAGATGATGATTAAAGAGAGCAACATCACAATGCCTCCGGAAGAAATGAAAGAATGGAATTAAAGGAACGGAGAAGAAAACAACATATTCTACCTCAAATGAGCTTGAAAAAAATCTTCAGGAGAAGGGTCGAACGGAGTTGTTGGAAAAACCAACAACGAAAAGAGTAAGCTTGTAGTGGGATTATGGAAAACTTCTCAAAACTATGAGGTGAAATTATGCCACTAAAGAAAAAAATTAGATTGGATTGATATGAACAAGGAGACGAGAAACTTATTTCACCGGGGGGATAAATGAAGAACTTGGGTAATTTATAAGCACCATAAATAGCAACAATCCTTAGGGAAAGCTTTAGGTGAAATATACCCCAAGATAACTCCAATGAAGAGATTGGTGGGTTTAATTATCTCATTCTTAACAACTTGTGAATCATGAAACACAAAGGGAAATTGTCAAGAATGACATAACACCACCTGAAAAGATAAGATAGAAAGAATAGCACTTCGGAATGCAAGATGAAGAATACTTGAGCTCCTCTAAAAAGACTCTTGATGAACGCTTTGAGAAGGAATTAAATCCTTGCTGAACCATCATGTAGAACCTCCATGAAGAACTCCGGTAATAAAAGGATGATAAAAGAAAGAGAAGTTGAAAACACAAGGTGAGTCCTTGTAATGATTAGATGGAGCTTCGCGATGAGATAAAGCGGAAAACACCTGGAACTCCGAAAAATAAAAGATGAATCAAGTGAAACCGAGAATTTGATGAGCCTCCGAAATAAAGAATTGAATCACCTCAAGGAAATAAGAATAAGATTTATTGTATGCTTATCCTTCATAAAATTAAATTGATGGCACACAAAGGATTTGGCATACTAGTCATTCTTATTGGAAAGGATTGAGGAAAGATATAGCGCAAACTTGAGAAGGTCTTCGATGAGCCACCGGTAGGATTGAAACAACGAATAAATTGATATTATAACGAAGGAATATAAATCTTGAACGAACCACCGTAAGGATTGAACATGAACAAAGATACTTGAGTGAATCAAGATGCGAGAGAACGAAGAGATCACGAACTAATTAGACAATACTTGAATGGTGCACCGGTAAGATTTGGAGAACAATAGCTGAAAGCTGAGAATGAATAATTATGAGATGATGGGCTCCGGAGAATCAAACTGAAAGACTCTTGAATTTGCTCCGGATGGGTGAAAACAATTCTCACAATTAAAAACAATTATGAGAGGATGGCATCAAGCTTGAACTTCGCGTCTTTGGAAGAATGGGTAAGATTTGGAGGAGAAACTCTTCTTCGGTCTTCAAATGCAGAGAATGACGATGAGAAACACCACCACGAATTGTTGAGATACTCCGGGATGAAAATTAGAAAGGATGAAAAGACTTTGAAAGATCTTGGAGAAATGCATTTGACTCATGAAAATTCATTCTCACGTCAAACTTTAGGAGATTTGAGAATAACTCCAGGAAAATTAGAAGACTCAGGTAAGATCCTGGGAAAAAAACCTGTGGGTTAGGGCCCACTCAAGAGAAAACATCGTTGAAGAGATTGCTTGAAAGGGAGATAGCACTGGTTGATTTAAATGGCTTGAATGAGATATCATCCTCAAAAGAACTTGAGTGAATTGAGAATGGAAACTTGAATCTTCTGAGATATCGTCAGCACTCCGGACAAATGAATAGCTTGAGGTGAATAATTAATTGGCGCACCGGAATGATAAAGCATTTGAAACAAGGAAAGGAATGTGATCAACACCAAAAGCTTGAATTGAACCCACCGGAGGAGAAAAGAGAACGAAGAATGATAAACTTGAAGCTCCGTTAGCATCTTCCTGAGAATCACCGGATAAAACATTGACGGAAAAGAATAGAGAAGCTTTCCACCAATAAAATGGATACTTGATTAAGATATATGAGTCCTTGAAGAAAAGGGTGGGTGGGTGGGAAAACAAAGGCAACTTGTGCAGATGGAGCGAACACCGTTGGGAAAACCGAGAGGTGATCTTGTGAAAGTGGAAATGATCGGATCCACTTGAAGAGAAACATGCCGGTTGAAAAAGATTGACATGACAATCCCGATTATCAAGAAGGATTGGTATTCACATAGAAGTGTGAGAACACCACTTAGGGAAGCTATGGAATCAACACTTGACATCGAAGCAACTCGAATACCACAACTGAAAACAAAACAAAGGATTGGCTTGCAGAATAAGCCGGAAACAAACATATGATAGATCCCATATCATATCATGTGACTGTTGAAAGGATATCCTACGAACTACTTGAATTCCCACTTATAAACTCCCGAAACTTTCTAGTTATGCAATCAGGTGTTGGGGATACAAGGGAAGCATAATATCTCACCCAAAACTAGCAAATCCTACATCCAGCTGTATCCATCCTTCAACACATAACCAACAAACCTTCGGAAATCATTTACCTCAACCTTCGAAAAGCATCCATTATACGAGTTATGGCAATACTCCCGAACTCCCGCTCAGTACTGGGTGGCGTCGAGGTTATCTCACCAACAACTGCATAAAGGAGATTTTTGATGTCAGCGAACTCAGGTATTCCAGAACTGCAATGATAAAATTGTGACGACAACACCTCGGAGCTCAACTCCCCGGGACACTGCCACAACCCCTAAATGTCAGAAGGCACCAAGAATAATGTTCTCGTCACAAAACCATCGGAATGATTCCAAGATACCCGCGTGATCCTAAAAAATATTTTAGTGAAATTTTGAGAAGAGAAGAGTCAAAACACTACGTCAGGAAGCATCACCAGAGCGACGAAGGGCCTGAGGAGTAAAAAGGATCCTACTTTCCGATATATATAATCCTATAAGACTCAAAACATTTTTCTAGACTCGACAACGTCAGCGATTCGATCAAGCAGGGGGATCCTAAGTCGGGGAAGGTTCTGATTACCAACTTGTAACACCCATGATGCGGCTATATCTCCCACGTGTCGGAGCACAACTTAGAGGCATAACCGCATAGTAGGCATGTCGCAAGAGGGGTAATCTTTACACATCCCATTTACTGAATAAGAAAGGGATAAAGAGTTGGTTT
Organism: Triticum dicoccoides; assembly: GCF_002162155.2. NCBI lineage: Eukaryota > Viridiplantae > Streptophyta > Magnoliopsida > Poales > Poaceae > Triticum > Triticum dicoccoides. The sequence continues at coordinate 139,447,636 of NC_041392.1, forward strand.
ACAATCGCCACTTCACACAATACATAAATATAGCATTACATCATCCAGAATACAATCAAGGTCCGACTACGGAACCAAATAAAGAAAGACAACCCCAAATGCTAGATCCCCGATCGCCCCAATTGGGCTCCTCTATTGGTCATCTGGAAAATATACATAGTAACGTCCTGAATCCTCGTCGAACTCCCACTTGAGTTCGGTCGCGTCCCCTGCACTGGCATCATCGGCACCTGCATCTAGTTTTGGAAGTAATCTGTGAGTCACGAGGACACAGCAATCTCACACCCTCGCGATCAAGACTATTTAAGCTTAAGGTAGGAAAGGGGTAGTGAGGTGGAGCTGCAGCAAGCACTAGCATATATGGTGGCTAACTTATGCAAAAGAGAGCGAGAAGAGAAGAAAAGCACGGTCGTGAACTAGAAGTGATCAAGAGTGATCCTGAAACTATTTACGTTCAAGCATAACACAAGAACCGTGTTCACTTCCCGGACTCCGCCGAGAAGAGACCATCACGGCTACACACGCGGTTGATTCATTTTAATTAAGTTAAGTGTCAAGTTTTCTACAACCGGATATTACCAAATTCCCATCTGCCCATAACCACGGGCACGGCTTTCAAAAGTTCAAAACCTGCAGGGGTGTCCCAACTTAGCCCATCACAAGCTCTCACGGTCAACGAAGGATATTCCTTCTCCCAGGAAGACCCGATCAGACTCGGAATCCCAGTTACAAGACATTTCGACAATGGTAAAACAAGACCAGCAAAGCCGCCCGAATGTGCCGACAAATCCTGATATGAGCTGCACATATCTCGTTCTCAGGGCACACCGGATGAACACTACGTACAACTAAAACCAAACCTCAAGTTTCCCCGAGGTGGCGCTGCAAGTGGCTCTATTTTGGACCAACACCCAGAGGAGCTTGGCCCGGGGGTTTAAAATAAAGATGACCCTTGAGTCCACGGAACCCAAGGGAAAAAGGCTGAGGTGGCAAATGGTAAAACCAAGGTTGGGCCTTGCTGGAGGAGTTTTATTCAAGGCGAACTAACAAGGGGTTCCCATTATCACCCAACCGCGTAAGGAATGCAAAATCAGGGAACATAACACTGGTATGACGGAAACTAGGCGGCAAAAGTGGAACAAAACACCAGGCATAAGGAGGAGCCTTCCACCCTTTACCAAGTATATAGATGCATTAAAGTAAATAAGAGATAATAATGATATCCCAACAATATCCATGTTCCAACATGGAACAAACTTCATCTTCACCTGCAACTAGCAATGCTATTAGAGGGGCTGAGCAATGCGGTAACATAGCCAAACAACGGTTTGCTAGGAAAAGGTGGGTTAGAGGCTTGACATGGCAATATGGGGGCATTATATAGCAAGTGGTAGGCATCACTGCATAGCAATAGAGCAAAACAACTAGCAAGCAAAGATAGAAGTGATTTCGAGGGTATGGTCATCTTGCCTACAAAGTTCTCCGAGTTGACGAAAGCTTGATCCTCGTAAGCATACTCAATGGGTTCCTCGATCACGTAATCGTCTCCCGGCTCTACCCAAAGCAAGAACACAATCAAAGGAAAACACAATCAACCACAGAGCAATGTGCAAGCACCATGATGCAAAACATGACATGACATGCGGGATGTGATATGCAATGCATATGCATGCTTCAGAAGGGAAAGATTGAACCAAGCCTCTACTTGGAAAACCAAGTGTGCCGCTGGAAATATGAGTTGATTTCGGCCGAAATCTATATAAAGATCACCGGAATCGGATGCACGGTTTGCAAATGGCAAGCAAAACAAGAATGGCACAATTCTGTGATTAACGGCATGATGCCATATAGAATGCTACAAGAAACTAAGCTACTGCACTCTAACATAGCAACAAAGCACATGGCAGTGATCTACTCAAGATACTTGACAAAATATGAACACTGAGCTACGGCTAAATCACACAATAGAAGGTTCAAACAAGCATGGCAATTGTGCAAAAGATATCAGCTTCACAGACTTCGTGAAAATATTAACATGCCAGGAATTAACATCAGGAAGCAATGTTTAGAGCAAGCAAACAACATGCTACAAGACCAGATCATATCAATACAAGGCACGGCATGAATCTACTTTAAGCATAGCACAAATGTCCCTTACTGACCATAAGCCAAAAAGGATCAGAAGATATGATGGCACCCATGTAAACATAGCAAGTTTCGTTAACAGATTCAGACTTAGCAGAAAATTAGGCATGGCAAAAACAGAGTTACGAAGGCCTCTTTGCGATCTCGATTCACTCATCACAAGGCATTGCATGACAAACTAAGAATACTACCAGCAAGAAGACATGATCAAGAAGCTAACCATGGCAAGAACAATATCATAGCATGCATGGATCAACTACAACTACCTTGGCAAAATTGATTAACATGTAAACAATCTGCCAGGAACATTTTATAGCAAAAGTAGAGCAAGATTGAGTCATACTAGGGCACTCCATAATTGCAAACAGGGGCATGGATGGATAGAGCACAACCATATGTCCAAATCACCCTTACTGGAGATACTCAAAACAAGCATGGATCACACTATAGCAACATGAATACACGGCATAAAAATAACAGCAGGGAAATGACAGTGAAATTCTAAGTCCTTGAAATCAGCAACATCACGAGAGCTACTTTACATGCATGTGTTAGTCACCACATTGATCACAAAAATACATGGCATACACCCCTGTAAAGATGGCATGGCATAGCCCAAAACACATGTAGAGCTCAAGTCCATTAGCAGCACACAACAATTGTAGCAAAAATGACAATAGCTCATACTCTGCTAAGAATCAGCACCTAACATTTTATAGCACTCTTGCATCAACGATTTGGGCACCAAGATGGACTCAAACAAGCATGCCACAATGGAACAAAATTAAGAGCACATCCTGATGAACATTTTGATGTATCATGCATGCAAAACGGATCTATGGATGAGGAGCTATGTCATGCTGAACAGGGCTACAAAATGTCACAGATCTAGGACTTAGCAGTTTTCCAGAAAAAAAGATGTGAGCGCTAGATAACTAAATGATGCACAGGGCGCTGGATAAAGGCAAGGCTCACCATGGGCTTCGGCCCAGGATTTGGGTGGCAGCTGGGCTGTGGAAGTGGACCGGGCCGGGTCATGGGAGTAGTTGGGCCGGCCTAGCGGAGGAAGGCCGCGGCCCACGGGATCGGGCGTCATCCTCCTCACGCGAGCAGGCGCAGGAGGCAGGGCGAGGCGGCGGCGTCCAAAGGCGATGGCGGCCGGCGACAAGAGCGGGGAGGGCTGGGCCACACGGGAATGGGCGGATCCGGGCCTGGGGACCCCGGATCCGGCGATACTTGAGGACGAGGAGGCTGGCGGCGAGGTCGGGAAACTCTGGGCGGCGGCGTTCCTGGTGAGAGAGAGAGAGAGATTCAGTGAGACAGAGAGAGAAAGAAATAGGAGGAAGAAGGAGAGCGGCATGGGCCTAGCCTAGCAGGACGGGGTCGGACGCTGTCGTCGGCGGCGGTGTTGGGTTGCCGGCCGGCGCGAGGAGGCGGGAGGAGCAGAGGCTCCGGCGGATGGCAGCGTAGAATCCCGGCGAGACGGGCGCGGGCGGTGGCGTGCGTGGGCCCAGATGGGCTTGGGTGGGCCAGAGATGGACCTGGAGGGCCCGCATGGTGGGAGGCTGCAGGTGGCACTGTTGGGGCGCGGAAATTGAGGCGGATTAGGGTTAAGGTGCTATCTCTCTCAGATTTGGACGGGGAATGAGTATTTATACGCAGAAGGAGTTTGGAGTGTCCAAATGAGGTGCGGTTTTCGACCACGCGATCGTGATCGAACGGCCGAGAGGATGGAGTGGGTTTGGATGGGTTATTGGGCCACTTTAGAGGGGTGTTGGGCTGCAACACACACGAGGCCATTACGGTTCCCCGGTTAACCGTTGGAGTATCAAACGAACTCCAAATGGCACGAAACTTGACAGGCGGTCTACCGGTGGTGTACCAAGGCCGCTTGGCAAATCTCGGTCCATTCCGAGAATGTTTAACACCTCTCACGAAAAGAGGCAAAAGGGGGCGCCGGAGGACATAGGAGTGTCGGATAGCAAAACAGACAACGGGGAAAATGCTTGGATGCATGAGACGAACACGTATGCAAATGTGAAGCACATGATGACTTGATATGATATGCATGACAAGGACAAAATGCAAAACAAAGACAAAAACCCAACCAAGAAGGGAAAATCATATCGCATCTCCGGAAAAGGCAAGAGTCGGAGTTACAAATATGGTAAGTTACATCCGGGGTGTTACAGCACACAAGGTGTTCCTCCGGTATTCGGGAGTTGCATAATCTCATAGTCAGAGGAACATGTATAAGTCATGAAGAAAGCAGTAGCAATAATACTGAACGATCATTATGCTAAGCTAACATATGGGTCTTGTCCATCACATCATTCTCTAATGATGTGATCCCGTTCATCAAATGACAACACATGTCCATGGCTAGGAAACTTAAACATCTTTGATTAACGAGCTAGTCAAGTAGAGGCATACTGGGGACACTCTGTTTGTCTATGTATTCACACATTTACTAAGTTTCCGGTTAATACAATTCTAGCATGAATAATAAACATTTATCATGATATAAGGAACTATAAATAACAACTTTATTATTGCCTCTATGATATATTTCCTTCATATATATCGGTCAATACTTCTTTGAACCTTTGATGCAAACTTGGTTGAAACATTCACAACTTCATTAACAATTTGGTGATAAAGTTCCATAGATATATATCTCGAAGCCATCCTCTGAACCATATTGTTCACCCTTTTGATTTAATTTTTTAGATAATCAAGAATAAACTTCCTCTAGTCCTTGCTTTTGCCTGCATAAAATTTTGTTAGTGGCCGAAGCGGTCGGCTTCAGTTCAGCCTTACCAATTTCGACGAGACTAAGCATCGGCTATTGATAGATATGCAATACACTATGATCAACATGGTAGCCAGATGGTTATTGTGCCAACTCTCTCCAATTGTCATGTCTAGATATATGAACAATTTGAAAGAAAACCCAAGGATAATATTACATCTAAACATGCCTCAAGATAAATTATAAGTGATTCACCAAAACATTGATAACTTTTTGATATTTCTTGCACTACTAATAACTAATCACTGAAAGCCTCAATATGTATAGCACCTATAGCAAAGTAAAAGCTCCAATCCCAATAATAATGCATATTCGGCGTTGATCATTTGTACATAAATATTTTTAAGTGACACGAGGCTTCACAAAGTAGCACCATAAGGAGATATATAAACAACACCAACACCTTGGCCATTGCTACAAATTTAAACATCAACATATAAGCTCCATGTGCTAGAGTGACAAAGCTAAAATCAATATTATGCATGATGTCAATATGATGCTCAAAAATAAAATCAACGATGATTTGGCCTTACGTAAATTCTGGATACCAATAAGCCAAAGCACACCCAATCAAAACATAAGTCCACTTGCAATTTTGATTAATTGGTCTATGCATAATATCTTCAATGGCATCATTTTCAAAAGTTACTATGCAAGCACTTGTCTCGATCTCTAATCATACTAAGGACGATGTTAGAATACCACACTGCCCATTCTTAGATATATTCTTAGGGAGAGAGATAAATATTGGCCACCTCCATAAGGTCCATGTAGACTTCATCCACCAAAGCATGTATAGCCGAAATAAACAAATGAAATGACAAATGAATTATAGTGATTTTGTAATGCCCTGTCATGATGTAAGAAATTATATTGCAACCATGGATCAAAATAAGGCCATGGATGGTAACCAATCATAACTGAGGATGAGTTCCATAACATAGGCATCAATGGTATGTTTGATGAATATGCATGATGTGTTAACCGAAGATTTTGATGCGGTGATGGAAACCTTCGGTTGAATTGTTTACTTGTTGCAATAGAAGCTTGCACATCATTTTTGTTTTGATTGACCCCCATGGGAACCCATGTCATGTTTTTCTTTCTCAACTCTTGTGCACTAAGCTTTTGTAATTCCTTCTTTTTCCAATATGATAAGTTGAGTGGACACCTTGGCTCTGATTTTGTTGTGACCAATGGCAATTCTTGTTTGCCTTGTGCACTCTCAACTTCTTTTCTTCGAATTTGGCATTTTGACTCTCAGAATTTGATTGCTCTATCTCATTGCCTTTAGCAGCCAATGTCAACACTTTAATTGGCTCTTTTTCATTTGAGATCACATATGATGTACTAGTCTTATGACCGTCTCTTTTAACGCGGTAAACTTGCTTGACCACCTATTTCTTCTTCCTTGAGCTCCGAACCGATTCCTTATGATTGAAACGGTCTTTAACATGTGATTGTTCAAATGTTGATCTTCTCGGAGCTGCATAATATTGGTGAGATGGTCCTAAATAAGATAGAGAATGTGCCCTTGTATCGTACATGTCCCATGATGGATATGTATTTACATGAGCATAGGGAGGTATCCACGACATTGGCATTGGTGGCCTAAAATAAGGATATGAATATGTTGCATTGAAGTTCTCACTTGGCCAATACCGATTCTTAGATTTGCGCCTAGGGGTGATTTTGATGTTTTTAAATTACTTGGATAATAAGCATTTTTTCTTCACTCTTCTTTTGATATTTATCTAATAGCTCGGCGAAGGTGATTTTTGATCTCTTACCCTTGTGCTTATTTCGGCCTTTGTTTTTTTGGTCTGCTTTCATCAACCATTGGATTTGCTTGCTGCCCCCTGATACGTCTCCAATGTATCTATAATTTTTTTATTGTTCCATGCTATTATATGGTCTATTTTGGATGTGTTATATACATTAATATGCTATTTTATATTATTTTTGGGACTAACCTATTAACCTAGAGCCCACTGCCAGTTCCTTTTTTCCTTGTTTTAGAGTTTGAAGCCACGAGGCGGCCACAAGGACGGAGGGCGCGCCCAGGGGGTAGGGCGCGCCCCCACCCTTGTGGGCTCCTCATGACTCCACCGACCTAGTTTCTTCGCCTATATATTCTCATCTATACGAAAACCAACAGAGAGAGCCATGAAAACACTTTTCCACGGCCGCAACCTTCTGTACCCATGAGATACCATCTAGGGTCCTTTTCTGGCGTCCTGCCGGAGGGGGATTCGATCACGGAGGGCTTCTGCATCAAGACCATTGCCCTTCCGATGAAGCGTGAGTAGTTTACCACATACCTACGGGCTAGTAGCTAGCTGGCTTCTTCTCTCTCTTTGATTCTCAATACCATGCTCTCCTCGATGTTCTTGCAGATCTATTTGATGTAATACTTTTTTGTGGTGTGTTTGCCGAGATCCGATGAATTGTGGATTTCTGATCAGCTTATCTATGAATATTATTTGATTCTTCTTTGAGTTCTCATATGTATGATTTGATATCTTTGCAAGTCTCTTCAAACTATCGATTTGGTTTGGCTAGCTAGATTGGTTTTTCTTGCAATGGAAGAAGTGCTTAGCTTTGGGTTCAATCTTGCGGTGTCCTTTCCCAGTGACAGTAGGGGCAATAAGGCACGTATTGTATAGTTGCCATCAAGGATAAAACGATGGTGTTTTCATCATATTGCTTGAGTTAATTCCTCTACATCATGTCATCTTGCTTAATGCGTTACTCCATTCTTTATGAACTTAATAATCTAGATGCATGATAGCGGTTGATGTGTGAAGTAATAGTAGTAGATGCAGAATCATTTCGGTCTACTTGACATGGACGTGATGGCTATATTCATGATCATTGCCTTAGATATCGTCATAACTTTGTGCTTTTCTATCAATTTGTCGGCAGTAATTTGTTCACCCACCGTAATATTTTCTATCTTAAGAGAAGCCTCTAGTGAAACCTATGGCCCCCGGGTCTATTTTCCATCATATAAGTTTCCGATCTACAACTTTAGTTTCTGATTTACTTCATTTGCAATCTTTTACTTTCCGATCTATAAACCAAAAATACCAAGAAATTACTTTACCGTTTATCTATCTCTATTAGATCTCACGTTTTCAAGTAACCGTGAAGGGATTGACAACCCCTTTATCGCGTTGGGTGCAAGTTGTTTGATTGTTTGTGCATGTATTTAGTGACTTGTGCGGTGTCTCCTACTGGTTGATAACTTGGTTCTCAAACTGAGGGAAATACTTACTCTACTTTGCTACATCACCCTTTCCTCTTCAAGGGAAAAAACCAACGCAAGCTCAAGAAATAGCAGGAAGAGTTTCTGGCACCATTGCCGGTGAGATCTACGACATGTCAAGACATACCAAGTACCCATCATAAACTCTCATCTCTTGCATTACATTATTCGCCATTCGCCTCTCGTTTACCTCTCCCCCACTTCTAAAATGATTTTCGAAAAGATTTGTCTTTTCTTTGCCTCTCTTCCATTCGTCTTCTTCGCTTGCTTTTTGTTGGTTCATGTGTTGGATTGCTTGCTTTGTCACAATGGACCCACCAAAAATGTTGATCCTCACTTTAGGAGGTTGGACGAAATTGAAAATAATGTTAGAAGCTTATGTCTTGGCAATTTTACCATAATAATATCTATAGAAATGAGCTCAAGGAGTAGAAAAGTTTTATGAAATACGTGAATAAAGAGCTTGATGATATGTATCAGGAATTTTATGGCCTGAAATCTCAGTTTGCTCATCTTGAAAATTTAGTAGGCCAAATTTCTGATAAGCAAGCTACCTTGGTAAATAAGATGGCCGCTAAACCAGAATCTTTAAATAATGATGAAGATCTTAAAGTGATTGATGTGACTCCTATTGAATATTTGTTTTCCAATATAAATCTTGATAAAGACGGGACTGGATATGAGTCAACTTTAGTTAAAAGGCATCCCAATGATTCAGAGTTTTTAGATCTTGATGCAAAAATTGATAAAAGTGGGATTGGAGAGGTCAAAACTTTAAGTAGCAATGAGCCCACTCTTTTGGATTTCAAGGAATTTAATTATGATACTTGTTCTTTAATAGATTGTATTTCCTTGTTGCAATCCATGTTGAATTCTCCTCATGCTTATAATCAAAACAAAGCTTTTACCAAACATATCGTTGATGCTATGATGCAATCTTTTGAAGAAAAGCTTGAATTGGAAGTTTCTATCCCTAGAAAACTTTATGATGAGTGGGAACCTACTATTAAGAATAAGATTAAAGATTATGAGTGCCATGCTTTGTGTGATTTGGGTGCTAGTGTTTCCACGATTCCAAAAACTTTATGTGATGTCTTAGGTTTCCGTGAATTTGATGATTGTCCTTTAAATTTGTATCATGCAGATTCCACTATTAAGAAACCCATGGGAAGGATTAATGATGTTCTTATTGTTGCAAATAGGAATTATGTGCCAGTAGATTTCATTGTTCCTGATATAGATTGCAATCCTACAAGTCCTATTATTCTTGGTAGACTCCCTTAGAATGATTGGTGCAATTATTGATATGAAAGAAGGAAACATCAGACTTCAATTTCCGGTTAGGAAAGGCATGGAACACTTTCCAAGAAATCAAATTAAATTGCCTTAAGAATCTATTATGAGAGCCACTTATGGATTGCGTGCCAAAGATGATAATACTTAGATTTATTCGTGTTTTATGCCTAGCTAAGGGCGCTAAACAATAGCGCTTGTTGGGAGGCAACCCAATTTTATTTTTGTTTTTGCTTTTTAGCTTCAGTTTTGCAATAAATAATGCATCTAGCCTCTGGTTAGATGTGGTTTTGTGTTTTAATTAGTGTTTGTGCCAAGTAAGACCTTTGGGATAGCTTACGGTGATAGTTGATTTGATCTTGCTGAAAAACAGAAACTTTTGCGATCGGGGAAACAATTCTCATTTTTAACATAAGCATGATAAAATATTGATTCTTTTTCAGAAGATTAATAAAAAAAATCTGAGGATGTCCTAATTTTTCAGAATTTTTGGAGTTAAAGAAGTATTAGAAATAGCCAGATTGCTACAAACTGTTCTGTTTTTGCCAGATTCTATTTTCTATGTGTTGTTTTCCTATTTTGATGAATCTATGGCTAGTATCGGGTGTATGAACCATGGAAAAGTTGGAATAGAGTAGATATTCAACCAATATAAATAAAGAATGAGTTCACAACAGTACCAAAAGTGGCGATTTATTTTCTTATACTAACGGAGCTTATGAGATTTTCTGTTGAGTTTCGTGTTGTGAAGTTTTCAAGTTTTGGGTTAGGATTTGATGGAATGTGGAATAAGGAGTGGTAGGAGCCTAAGATTGGTGATACCTGCTACCTCTTGAGCACTGCGTTGGTTTTCCCTTGAAGAGGAAAGGGTGATGCAGTAAAGCAGCGTAAGTATTTTCCTCAGTTTTTGAGAACCAAGGTATCAATCCAGTAGGAGACCACGCACGAGTCACCTCATACCTACACAAACAAATAAGAACCTCGCAACCAACGCGATAAAGGGATTGTCAATCCCTTCACGGCCACTTGCAAGAGTGAGATCTGATATAGATCATAATAAGATAAATATTTTTGGTATTTTTTACGATATAGATTGAAAGTAAAGATTGAAAATAAAATAGATTGGAAACTTGTATGATGGAAAATAGACCCGAGGGCCATAGGTTTCACTAGTGGCTTCTCTCGAGATAGCATAAGTATTACGGTGGGTGAACAAATTACTGTCGAGCAATTGATAGAAAAGCGAATAATTATGAGAATATCTAGGCATGATCATGTATATAGGCATCACGTCCGCGACAAGTAGACCGACTCCTGCCTACATCTACTACTATTACTCCACACATCGATCGCTATCTAGCATGCATCTAGAGTATTAAGTTCATAAGAACAAAGTAATGCCTTAAGCAAGATGACAAGATGTAGAGGCATAAACTCATGCAATATGATGTAAACCCCATATTTTTATCCTCGATGGAAACAATGCAATACGTGTCGTTTCCCTTTCTGTCACTGGGATGGAGCACCGCAAGATTGAACCCAAAGCTAAGCACTTCTCCCATTGATAATTCGAAGAGACTTGCAAAGATAAACCAATCATGCATAAAAGAATTCAGAGAAGATTCAAATATTGTTCATAGATAGACTTGATCATAAACCCACAATTCATCGAATCTCGACAAACACACCACAAAAGAAGATTACATCGAATAGATATCCAAGAGAATGGAGGAGAACTTTGTATTGAGATCCAAAGAGAGAAGAAGAAGCCATCTAGCTGCTAGCTATGGACCCATAGGTCTGAGGTAAACTACTCGCACATCGTCGGAGGGGCCATGGAGTTGATGTAGAGGCCCTCCATGATCAATGCCCCCTCCAGCGGAGCTCCAGAAAAGGCCACAAGATGGGATCTCTTGGATACAGAAGGTTGCGGCGGTGGAAATAGGGTTTCGTGGTGCTCCTGGATGTTTGCGGGGTATGTGAACATATATAGGGGAAGAAGTAGATCGGTGGAGCAACGAGGGGCCCACGAGGGGGCAGGGCGCGCCCAGGGGGGTAGGCAAGCCCCCCTGCCTGGTGGCTGCCATGTTGATTGCTTGACATCCACTCCAAGTCTTCTAGATCACGTTTGTTCCAAAAATCATGTTTCCGAAGGTTTCATTCCATTTGGACTCCGTTTGATATTCCTTTTCTACGAAACACTGAAATAGGCAAAAACACCAATTTGGGCTGGGCCTCCGGTTAATAGGTTATTCCCAAAAATTATATAAAAGTGTAGAATAAAGCCCATTAACATCCAAAACAGATAATATAATAGCATGGAACAATCAAAAGTTATAGATATGTTGGAGACGTATCAAGCATCCCCAAGCTTAATTCCTGCACGCCCTCGAGTAGGTAAATGATAAAAACAGAATTTTTGATGTGGAATGCTTTCTAGAATATTATTCAATGTATTTTTCTCTACTGTGGCATGAATGTTCAGATCCGAAAGATTCAAGATAAAAATTTATTGTTGGCATAAAAATAGTAATACTCCAAGTATGCTAATCAAGAAATTATGTCTTATCGAAATACCATAGCCAAAGAAAACTTATCCCTACAAAGTCATATAGTTTGGCCATGCTTTATTTTCTTCACACAAAATGCTCTGATCATGCACAACCCCGATGACAAGCCAAGCAATTGTTTCATACTTAGATTTTTTGAAACTCATTCAACTTTTACGCAATATATGAGCGTGAGCCATAGACATAGCACTATGGATGGAATAGAATATGATGATTGAGTTTGTGTGCGAAGACAAAAAGGGAGAAAGTCTCACATTGACGCGGCTAATCAATGGGCTATGGAGATGCCCACTGATTGATGTCAATGCAAGGAGTAGGGATTGCCATGCAACGGATGCACTAGAGCTATATATGAAAGCTCATCAATGAAACTAAGTGGGTGTGCATCCAACTCTCTTGCTCACGAAGACCTAGGGCATTTGAGGAAGCCCATCATTGGAATATACAAGCCAAGTTCTATAATGAAAAATTCCCACTAGTATATGAAAGTGATAAAAAAAGAGACTCTCTATCATGAAGATCATGGTGCTACTTTGAAGCACAAGTGTGGAAAAAGGATAGTAACATAGTCCCTCCTCTCTTTTTCTATCATTTTTTCTCTTTTTTATTTGGGACTTCTTTCTTTTTTTTCTTTTGGCCTCTTTTCTTTTTTTCCGTCCGGAGTCTCATCCCGACTTGTGGGGGAATCATAGTCTCCATCGTCCTTTCCACACATGGGACAATGCTCTAATGATGATCATCACACTTTTATTTTCTTACAACTCAAATTACAACTCGATACTTAGAACAAAATATGACTCTATGTGAATGCGTCCGGCGGTGTACCGTGATTGCGATGAATCAAGAGTGACATGTATGAAAAAATTATGAACAGTGGCTTTGCCACAAATACGATGTCAACTACATGATCATGCAAAGCAATATGACAATGATGATGCGTGCCATAATAAATGGAACGGTGGAAAGCTGCATGGCAATATATCTTGGAATGGCTATGGAAATGCAATAATAGGTAGGTATGGTGGCTGTTTTGAGGAAGATATAAGGAGGCTTATGTGTGATAGAGCGTATCATATCACGGGGTTTGGATGCACCGGCGAAGTTTGCACCAACTCTCAAGGTGAGAAAGGGCAATGCACGGTACCTAAGAGGCTAGCAATCATGGAAGGGTGAGAGTGCGTATAATCCATGGACTCAACATTAGTCATAAAGAACTCACATACTTATTGCAAAAATCTACAAGTCATCAAAACCAAGCACTACGCGCATGCTCCTAGGTGGATAGATTGATAGGAAAAGACCATCGCTCGTCCCCGACCGCCACACATAAGGAAAGCAATCAAAGAACACCCCATGCTTCAAATTTGTCACATAACGTTCACCATATGTGCATGCTACGGGACTTGCCAACTTCAACACAAGTATTCATCAATTTCACAATTACTCAACTAGCACACTTCTAGTATTACCACATTTATACCTCAAAACCATCTATCAAGCATCCAACTTCTCTTAGCATTTAAAATTTATAAGCAAAGTGAATTACCATGCTGTTCTAAAGGACTCTCAAAATGATATAAGTCAAGCATGAGAGATCAATTATTTCTATAAAATAGAACCACCGCCGTGCTCTAAAAGATATAAGCGAAGCACTAGAATAAAAAAACTATATAGCTCAAAAGATATAAGTGAAGCACATAGAGTATTCTAATAAATTCCAATTCATGTGTGTCTCTCCCAAAAGGTGTGTACATCAAGGATGATTGTGGTAAACTAAAAAGCAAAGACTCAAATCATACAAGACGCTCCAAGCAAAACACATATCATGTGGCGAATAAGAATAAAGCTCCAAGTAAAGTTACCGATGAACGAAGACAAAAGAGGGGATGCCTTCTGGGGCATCCCCAAGCTTAGGCTTTTTTGTGTCCTTGGATTTTACCATGGGGTGCCTTGGGCATCCCCAAGCTTAGGCTCTTGCCACTCCTTGTTCCATAATCCATCAAATATTTACCCAAAACTTGAAAACTTCACAACACAAAACTTAAAAGAAACTCTTCGTGAGCTCCGTTAGTAAAACAAAACAAACCACCACTTCAAGGTACTTGTCGGTGTCAAAACCGGCGGATCTCGGGTAGGGGGTCCCGAACTGTGCGTCTAACGCGGATGGTAACAGGAGGCAGGGGACACAATGTTTTACCCAGGTTCGGGCCCTCTTGATGGAGGTAAAACCCTACGTCCTGCTTGATTATTTTTGATAATATGAGTAGTACAAGAGTTGATCTACCACAAGATCGGAGAGGCTAAACCCTAGAAGCTAGCCTATGGTATGATTGTATGTTGTCCTACGGACTAAAACCCTCCAGTTTATATATACACCGGAGGGGGCTAGGGTTACACAAGGTCGGTTACAAAGGAGGAGATATACATATCCGTATTGCCTAGCTTGCCTTCCACGCCAAGTAGAGTCCCATCCGGACACGGGACGAAGTCTTCAATCTTATATCTTCATAGTCCAACAGTCCGGCCAAAGGATATAGTCCGGCTGTCTGGAGACCCCCTAACCCAGGACTCCCTCGGTAGCCCTTGAACCAGGCTTCAATGATGACGAGTCCGGTGCGCAGCGTTGTCTTCGGCATTGAAAGGCGGGTTCCTCCTCCGAATACACCACAGAAGAGCTTGACTACAAGGATAGTGTCTGACCCTGCAAAATAAGTTTCCACATACCACCGTAGAAATAATAATATTTCCACAAATCTAATCTGCTGACACGTTTCGGTAGCATGACATCACGCCACGGCCCGGTAATTATTTGGACCGTTTTCCTTTAACCAGCCCCGCACATAACGCGAGGCGGTTTCTTGACACGTCTTGTCAAAGCAGAGATCGTGTTCCCCTCATTACAAGATTCTCATCAATACGGACGTGGGTAACCCAACCGCGCCACCAATTACGACGCTTGGGGGATAAGCAAGTTTTACCAGGCGAGTGGGGGGGCGCATAGTTTAGTCCGCCCTTATAAAGGTATAAGATCTCACCTTTCTCTACCCACGCCTTGTTCTTCCTTGCTCATCCATTCTCGCGCACTCGAGCTCCAGTGCCCAAGTCTGCATCTTCCTCCTCAACTCTCTCCAAAACATGTCCGGAGCGGGAGGTAAGTGGATGGCCTCCTCCGTCACGGAGGGGCACATCAAAAAGTTACGCGGAGCCGGATACTTAGCCGCAGATATCACGCACCAGCTGCCAGCCGCGGGCTAGGTCATCCCTACCCCTGAACCTCACGAGAGGGGGTCTTCCTCCCCCACTTCATCCGTGGACTGGGGTTTCCCCTCCCTCCATTTGTCCGCGAAATCATGTTCTATTATGGGCTGAACTTTCATGATCTGGCCTCAAATTTCATCCTCAACATCTCGGCGTTCATCGTCATGTGCGAGGCATTCCTCCGCATCCGGCCCCACTTCGGCCTGTGGCTGAAGACCTTCAATATCAAGCCGAAGGTTGTAGGCGGCCAACAAGCGGAATGCGGCGGAGCCATGGTGGGCAAAATGCCCAACGTTGCATGGCTCGAGGGCTCCTTCATGGAGACCGTAAAGGGGTGGCAATTGGGGTGGTTCTACATCACCGAGCCGCGCGACACCAACTGGGTGGCGGCCCCTGAGTTTCGATCCGGAATCCCCACGCGGCTCGCTTCCTGGAAGGAGAAGGGCCTGTCCTGGGGTTCATCGGTGAAGCTGGACGGACTCTAGAAATGTATCCGGAACATGACAAGCAAGAAACTTAAGCTTGTCAACATAGTCCAGGTCATGCTCTTCCGCCGGATCCTCCCGTGTCAGCAACAGGATATCAACTTATGGGAGTTCGACCCGGCCCGGCACCAGACTCTAAGCGAGCTCTTCGACACGACACACAAAGACGTCTGGAGGGTGCTGTTCAAGGGCGCCGAGGTCCCTCCCTCTCTCACCGAGGACCGCGGGCTAAGCGTGAAGCGCCCTGCGAATCCGGTAAGTTCTATACATCTGGTAGGATATTTATTTCCCATAGCTTAACCATGTGCGGGATCTGAGCTCTCATGCCTTTAATAGGACTGGGTGGAGGCATCGGAGCAGATCGACTGTCCGGCCCCCCTGCTCGAAGACACCGCGGACGCTCTCCTGAAGGAGATGCTGACTTCGGCTCCTTATAAGGTGCCGGAGAAGACCAAGAAGAAGGCCAAGGGAACCCGAAAGAGTTCCCGGTGCCAGGTGGTATCGGACTCATCGTCCGATAACTCCGCGACGCACTCCTCCCATGAAGACGAGGAGGCAGATGAAGATGCTCCCCCTCCAGCCGGGGGAGACAAGAAAAGGAAGGCCGCCCCAACCGGGGAGGCTGAAGGGTACAAGAAAGGAAGGACTCTCCTTCCGGACTGCTCCACCACCGCCGCCGAAGGCGAAGACGAGTGGCTGCTCAGGGCCAAGCCCCTGGCAAAGTCGTAAGTATTTAGATACCAGAGTAACTCATAGCACACCATTGTCGCACTGCTTCTCCTAACACCGAATATGATTATGCAGACCGCCCCAAGCCGGTATCGACGTATCCTCATCGGACGGCTCCTTGGATTCGTCGGATATGGATAGCGATCCACTTTCGACCGCCTCCTCCCCTTGCCCTACGGACAATGCCGAGGTATTGTCTCAAGGGGCACCGAGCCGGGGAGAGGCAGTCCCGGAGGCGTCTCAAGGCGACCTTCCGGACTCCAGGAGCAAAGGGAGTAAAGCTCCCGGGGGCTCCAAGTTCGGCTCTCAGCCGAACACCGCACCAGAACCCCTAGTGGTTTCGGACTCGGGCAGGCGGCCCCCTTCCAAAAGGGGTAAGACGCCCGTGCTGGTGACCTCTGTCCATCCAGAGGCACCGGACAACCTGCTGGGAGCGCTTCGCGGCGCTTCCATCGACGAAGAGCACCGCACTATTATGAGTGCGGTGATCAAAAAGGTTCAGTCCGCCAAGAGCGGACTGACTGAAGCCTGTGCCAGCCTTCTAACAGGCTTTGAGGTAAGTATTTAAAATATAGGAAAAATATTACCGCATAGACAGTAGCACCTGATGCTCTGTTTGGTGTTCACAAAGAAAAGCCGAATAGAGGATCGAATAATATCTGCAGGAGTCTAATATAAGTATGTCTATATGCGTATGCAGGCTTCGCTACTGACCTCTGCTGCACTGACTGCAGAGGTCGCCGCACTGAAGCAGGACCTCGAGGGGTCCAAGAAAGAGCTCGGCCTTACCAAGAGACAGCTCGAGGAGAACAAAGGTAAGTAATACCTTTTTTATATATATATATATATGCATAAACACTATTCTGATCACGGGATCAGAATAATATTCTCATCACAACCTGACCTGCCCCGCTAGTAGTACGTTGAACTTCCCTGTGAACTCGGTTGAACTTCCGCCAACATTGCCCAAACGGGGCCTTCCGATATACTGTTGGAAAGCTATGGACACCAATATCATGACCCAACTTAAATTTTTGGCAAAATATAAGCGGTTTAAGAGTAGTTTTGAAAATCGTTTTTTCTTCGCACAAAAAACATGAATCGTATTTTCGATCACATTTTTTTGGCGTTGGAAAGCTGCTGCAAAACCGCTCCTTCCATATGTTGAAAGTTTTTTCTAATTCCCTATGGTTAAAGAGTAATTTGAAAAAACGTAAAATTTCGTAAACCGAACAGCTGAGTTCGTTTTTTCAATGTCATTTCTAAATGGCTAATCCAATGGAGGCATCTGATATGGCATTGGAAAGCTTATGAAAATGCACTACTTTTTCATCTTGAAAGTTTTTTTTCTAATTTTAAATGGTTTAAGAGTAATTTAGAAAATGGTCCAAGTCCTACCGAGTTTGTATTTTCGAGCTAATTTTTTAACCGTGCGTCCGAATGCGGCAAATGATATGGCGTTGGAAAGCTTGAACAAATCCGAAACTTTTTGGTATGTATTGTTTCTCCCAATTCTTTATGGTTTTAAGTCAGTTTCGAAAATGGCGAAAAACGTATTTTGGCCGTAATTTCTACGAACTTTCTCAGAATTGGGCAAATAATATACCGTTGAAAAGCTATGGAAAATGCAAAACTTTTTCATGTTGATCGTTTTCTCTGATTCCTAGCTGTTTTCAAGTAATTCCGAAAACGGCGGGATCATTCATTCTGCCTCTATCGCAAAACAGATTTTTCGAAAATGCACCGCGTGAAGAACCTGAACTTCTCGGTGCGTGTACCTGAACTTCACTCTGTTTTTCACGTGATTTTTTTGCTCATAGATCTTCATCCACTGCTCGTAGATCTCCATCTCACTCACGGGAATTGAGCGGCTGATATACCGATGGAAAGCTGCTGTAAACACGCAACTTTCCCGTGTTGATCATTTTTTCATACTCGTGGCAATTTTGAAAGTTTTTCATCTGAAATTCATTCAGTGTAGTAGGTGAACTTCCTGTTGTTTTCATGTTGAACTTCTGTGACGTATTTTCATTTGCAGTAGTTGAACTTCTGTGTTGTTTTCACCTCTATCACAAGAATTTTGAACTTTCTTCGGCCGAGCACTTGAACTTCTAGCAAGAAAACTTTAGGCTTTGCATTTTCATTCTTTTTTAATACAAAATGCACACCGTGTACTACATGAACTTCTGGCAGCTATCGATCTGAACTTCTGAGATCACGCGTTCTGCCTTCATCGAAATAACAGAGTCTCTGAAAAAGCACTTCGTGAAGATATTTAAATTCTGGATCAGTTCTTTTTGAACTTCACTCTATTTTTCACGTGTTATTTTTTACCCGTAACTCCCCAACCACTTACCAGAATTGAGCAAATGATATATCAATGAAAAGCTGTTGAAAACACGCAACTTTCCCGCGTTTATCATTTTTTCATACTTGTGACGGTTCAAAATAATTTTTTCATTACACAAAAACGTGTTTTAATTGGTATACATGAAACTTTTAAACTGTACATCGGAATGTAACATATAATATATTGTTGGAAAGCTTATGAATAGGAGCATCTTTTTCATATAGACAGATGTTACAATTTTTTGTCGTTTGAGAGTAGTTTTAAAAATGGAAAAAACAACGTCGTTTTTTGCCTGTTTTTTACATGTAATTGAAGGTTGGACGTCCCGCACTAGAGATCTTGAACTTCACCATGAGGAGCACGTGAACTTCTTGCAACAAATTTTCTAAGCTTTTTATTTTCTATTTTTATATTCCTATCTAAAATGTATTTCCTGTACTAGTTGAACTTCCCGTTGTTTTCACCTTGAACTGCTTAGTTTTCTAAATCTGAACTTCTTAGAGCCCCTTTTTTAAGAAACAACTAAAGTTACTAAAAAAGAATTCTCTACTTTCTAAGAACTTAATATATTGTATATTATTGTGACTTTTTTATTTTTCGTGTGACACTTTTTATGCATTTTTTGTTCTCGGTGAAATGGCCTATGCAATTCTTTTTTTGGATGAAATTCATCTATATGTTATACCTCCGAACTTCGAATTTTCTTGAAACATGAACTTCACATGCTTTTGAAAAGAAAAAAATTACACACAAGAATACACGTACACAGTACACCAATTCGTAGTATGCACAACACTCTAGTACACACATTACGCTAGTGGAGGCGCTTAGGAGCAGTGCAGGCGGAGTTGTGGGTGTGAGTCACGTCCCATCGGCGTAGGGAGGTTCATTAGTTTTTGTACATGAACTTCTACATGGTTTTTTCTTCAAAATTCTAATGCTGGTGTTGTGAAATGTCAAAATACATACAGGTAGTAATATATGAACTTTTGGGGAAATAATAAATGAACTTCTAAAACACAATTTTGGTTTCTCACATAAACAAAATAAGAAACACAAGTCAGGTTAAAACTAGTGTCAATTTCTACACCCGAAATTTTCCCTTTTTGTGCGGGCAACCTCTCATCTAAACATATGCAAACCTATGGTCAAATTACAGTGTAGCAAATCCCAATGAAATCACGAAGCTTTGAACATTATAGGGAGCAACAGGGTCAATTTTTCTGGAAAAAAATTGACCATCAGACGAGATGGGAGGAGGAAGTGGGGAGAAGACAGAAGAAGGAAGATGGAGTGAGTAGGCAGGAGGAAGTTGTTCGGGGGAGGGAGGGTGGGGATGGAGTTGTGGAGGGGGAGTAGGAGGGCAACGCCGCACAAAAGGGCAGGCCGCGCCGGAAGGGAGGGAAGGTCACGGCGGCGTAGCAGGAAGTTCACGCCAGACGCACGCCTGGGAAGGAGAGCACGCTGCAGGGGGAGGCAGATATGGGGATTGGGAGGGTGGGGCTCGCCGGCCCTGGGCGGATCCGCGCCCGTGGACGACCTTGGTTACCGTATCCGCGTCCATGGAGGGTGGCGGCGGCGCGGGATCCTGGACCACACCGGTTGCTCGGGTGGTGGTGTTGGGGAGCCGCGGTGAAGACAGGGATCCACGGCGGCGGCAGTGGACGGAGGCGACGGGGAACTGCGGCGGCGGCGGGTGGAGGTCCTGGGGAGGCGCGGTGGCCGTGGAAGATGGTGGAAGGTTGCGCTGGTGGGAGAAGGTGGCTGGAGCGCGAAGACTGGCAAAGGTGCATGGTGGCCGTGGCGGAGGACATCTGTGGGGGCTCGCCGGCGGCGGAGGATGTCCGTGGGGGCCGGGGTGGCCGCGCGCCGGAGCCAGGGGCGGCGGCGGTTGCCCCGGGGGGTGGGGGGAGGCGCTGGATCGGGGAGGGGAAGTGGTGGGCGTGGGGCATTGCTTTTTTTATCTACAAGTTCAGGAAGTTCGAGAGGGAGCTGTTGGGCCCTTATAGGGCTGGATGTGATCCAAATAACTATTCTAATCCTGCGATTAGAATAGTGTTGTCCTATATATATACTAGCAAAAGGGCCCGTGCATTGCACCGGGTGAAAAAAACCACACTTCCCTAACCCAATTGCTCAAGACCCCCTCTCATTCCACGACACACCGCCAGCCACGATGACATGAACAAACTCTTTGAAATCCTCCATGCTGCCATGAAAATATGTACTGTAGAAAAAATATGAACGTATTTTAGAAGTGTACTAAAGGTGTGTGGAATTTAAATCATACAAATATCTACCTAGTTGTGAGTATCTCTTCAAGCCTTTGTTGGAGCTGCTTAGTGATGCCCAAAACATATCGTATTATACCGTAAATAGTAGAGTCCATTTTAGTATACAATGTTTTTTGCTTCACTATGGAGGTAAGACAAATTTTCACGAACCAATGTTGGCTAGGTTTAGGGACTATGTAGCATAGCACTATTCATGTCCAACTATCAAGCACCTGTTATTAACGGGTACTATCTTTTTCATTGTAATTCTCAAAAAAATTATTGTGCATGAACAATTAATAAACAATTTTTTATTATGATTTAGACATAGTAAAAATTTTGCAGGTGTTAAACAATTCTAACATAATTTTCTCTCGAGTTATGGACGGGGTAAAACTACGTTCGTGGGATGATAGCTAGTGGCGGAGGATGAATTTTTTTTGAGGGGGGACGACTTTTGATTGATTTCTAGCTATTTTACTTTGTTCCCACAATCTTTTAAAGATCAATCAACTCATTACGGGACAAAACAAATGACAAAAAAACACTAGGCTATTTTTTATCAATTCCAAAAATCCCTCTCTTTCCTTCTTTATTATCAGTTCCCAAAATCCCTCCTTTCCTTCTTTGTTCTCTCCATTCTTCCTTATTAGGACACTTTCTTCTTACTCTTACGGGACGGCTAGCTTCCCACTTTTTCCCCCAAATCCCTCCTTTCCTTGTTATTACGGGACAACTTTCCACTTTCCTATTTTTTGCTTTCAATCCCCGAAATCCCTCCTTTCCTTCTTATAGCACAAATGCCCGTGGGTTGCAACGGGCATTTTTTTAAAACGTGATCCATACCATTACGCGCCATTTATTATATCCAATTGATCTATAGAACAACTCCCATCTCGCACCATGCTGCCTTATTTCTGCCCCTCTGGTTTGGAGAGCGTGTGTGCGCTCTTAGCTTCATCGGGCCGGCCGTGCTCTCTAGTTTTAATATAAATTGACTCTTGAGATTTACCTTTTATGAAATAGGATTTATTTTACTGTTACATACTCAATTCTTACTTGAAATATTCAATTCAAGTGTAGACTTGAAAACTAAAATTGTGTGTAATGTATCATGTAACCATATTGATGACCCATAAATTCGTTCAGTTAATTGAAAGTTTTTGACTTTTGATCAATATAGGTACCCAAGCTCTAATAATTTCAGCGCATCCGAACTTTGACACATCCTTTTATTTTAAAACTATGATTATATTTGTCATCTGAAAACCAGACTCATGGGCAGGGATCTCCAAAGGGTTCTTTGTTATTTTTATTTTTTGGGGGTCCTCAGTTATGTTCCGGGACACCTCTCCTCTCTAGTTTCTTCTAGTAGCTGAGTGTGTGGGCGTTGTATTTCTGACTAATATCACACGCAGGTTGTTGTGCTTATTTTTCATCGCCCCATCTCTTCTCCCCTTCCTCACACGTGTAGACAGTGTTTTTCCCCGTCCCTCTGGTCAAGGCGGTGGTCACGATGGAGGTGGTGTCTTTGAATACGGTGCTTCACCGGTGCGTCAGATTTGCTTCCTTTGATCTCTCGGAGCTTCGAGCAGATTGGCTGGCTTGGGGCTTCGCTCCATCGGGCCCGCTCAGCGGCTACGGAGATCTCAGAAGGGCAGCTCGTCGATGGCAAGCTGGAGTGCCTCTACCATGGCTGGCAGTTCGACGGCCAGGGCAAGTGCGTCAAGCTCCCACAGGTTTGAATCAAGTTCATTCTTGGGTCAGTGCAAACGCATGAGAAAACTCACGTTTGATCGATGCGCATGCAGCTGCCTGAGGGCGCCAAGATCCCACGGAACGCGTGCACGCGCAACTATGAGGTGCGGGACTCGCAGGGGGTGGTGTGGGTGTGGATGTCACCGGCAAGCCCGCCGGACGCAAAGAAGCTACCATGCTTCGAGCCGTACGCGCGAGCAGGGTTCACGGACCTGTCCATGGTGCACGAGCTCCCCTACGACCACTCCATCCTGCTGGAGAACCTCATGGACCTGGCGCACGTGCCCATCTCGCACGAGCGCACCGACTGGACGGCCAAGTGGGAGGACGCGCAGCCGCTGGCCTTCGAGGTCACCGAGCGCACCGCCCGGGGCTTCGCCGGCCACTGGTGGCGCGAGCGCGCGCCGCACCTCCGCAACCTGCTCCGCTTCGAGGCGCCCTGCATGCTCACCAACACGCTCGAGTTCGTGGACAAGGACGGCAGGGAGCAGTGCTTCTCGGCGCAGTTCCTGTGCCGGCCGGCGGGGCAGGGGAAGTCGATGCTGCTCGTCTGGTTTGGGTCCACGGCGAGGTCGCCGCTGTTGAGGGTGCTGCTGAGCTGGTACTTCCACCAGAACACGTGCAAGGTGTTCGAGGAGGACATGGGTTCCTGTCGTCGCAGAACGAGGTGCTACTCCGGGAGAAGGTGCCCACCAAGGAGCTCTACCTCAACCTCCTCTCCTCGGAAACCTGGGTGGCCGAGTACCGGCGGTGGATGGACAGGGCCGGCCACGGCATGCCCTACTACTTCGGCCACAGCACCATGTTGCCGCCGCCCGTGCCGGCCGTTGTGGAGCAGGCGCCGGCGGGGGCCGCCGCTGGGATCTCTGCGTTGTTCCCGGCCAAGGGAGGCTTCGGCACGCAGCACGCGCCCAACCCGACCAGCAGGTACTTCCGGCACGTCGTGCACTGCAAGGGGTGGAGGGACAGTGTCAACAGGTACACCTCCCTGAAGAAGGCCTTCGTCGTGCTCGCTGCGGTGGCGGCCGCCGCAGACGTCTTGGCGGCCATGGCTGACAAGCAAGGGCTATCCTGCCGATTTTTCTAATCCGATTTTCCTAGGTTTCCGATTCCCAGGTTTGCCATCGGGGAGTCGATTCACTGTCTCCCTCTTCCCCGTGATCATTTCCTTTGTTCCTCTGCTTGTTGATGCTGTAAAGCCATCGGCGTATATAAATTGCTTCCCAATGTTGGGATTGATCGCAAAGAATCGAGGTGGGACTATTTATTTTGATAACAAACCGTGTTTCGTCGCACAAGCTTACCAGCTCAGTTGGCCACAACCTTCGAGATGGAGGGCCTCTTGTGTGACTCAGTGGCACATAAGAAAAGGCCCAGCAGTGGAACAACGTGGCCCAATATAGGTGAGGTGCATGCGTTGCGAAAGACCGAGTGTGGGTTGAAATTAGTACCACCTCGTGTATGTGTTTAAAATTCAAACTAAAAGCGTAAATTCACAGGAAGAAGCGTATTGTGACGGTGAACCCACGGAGTCAATCCATGCTTTATTATTAGATATATATATATATATATATATATATATATATATATATATATATATATATATATATATATATAAGATGCAATTGCAAAATGACAGGATCATCATGACTTTGCCAGGGGCCACGACCGAAGTGGCAACCCTGAAGCAAGCGTTGTCCGAGGCCGAAAACAAAGCGGCCTAGGAGCGCACCGAGCAAGAAAAGCAAGAGGCACGGGTGGGCGAGGTGCAGCAAGAGCTCGAAGCTCTAGTGACGAAGCACGAGGCGTTGGAGCTTGACTCGAAGACGCGAGAGTCTGAGCTTGCCGCGGCCCTCGAGAGCGCAAAGAATGCCAAGGCTGAAGCCCAGAAGGCCCTCCAGGAGATTGAGGCGATCAGGAAGATAGCGGCGGGTAAGGCATTCAATATGCAGAGCAAGCATGTGAAAGTAAATTACTTGTTACTTACCCGAGTCCGGAGCTCTCCAGGAGCATTCGCAGATTTGCCCCGCAGCGTGTCGGATGCCGCAAAATTTTACTGGACCGAGGAGGGAAGCTCGACAGAGAAGTTGTTCTAGTCCCAGTATACTGGGACCGAACACCCGGTGCCTATGAGCGACCAGCTGAAGTAGCTGGTCGAGCTACACAAGGCGGCCGAACAGGCCATGAAGGGCTTTATAGTCTGGATGTGGCCTGGCGACGCCCTTCCCAACAGCTACTTCGGCCTGGTGAGGCGGCTTGTGGATGCCTGCCCACGACTGGAAGTTATCAGGCGGTCCATCTGCATCGAAGGTGCATGCCGGGCTTTCGCCCGTGCGAAGGTGCACTAGGCCAAGATGGACGCCGTGAAGCTGGTGAAGGAGGGGCCGCCGCAAGGCAAGGAGCATCGCCACCCCAAGATGTATTATGAGGGTGTCCTGAAGGGTGCTCGTCTTGTAGCGGACAAGTGTGCAAAAGATGTAATATTTGAATGAACTTGCTCGTGTGATCCTGTATGATGAAAACGTGTTCATATGCGCTATGCGACGCTTGTTTGAATTTAAAATATTACCTTATGTTCGGTTGTTTATCAAATCTGAGAGATGGCTAGTCGCCGGCTTCTGCCCCCATGCCACAGGTGTTGGGGTGTTCGGGATAAACCTGAGCACTCTTGTTCCCATTTTTGGGTCCTTCGAGGGAGGTGCTCAGCACAACGAACAAGGCAATTGGACTATAATGCTTTATCACTCTCACTTAGCCATAGAATTCTTTAATTTTAATTTTCGGCGAAGCCCTTGGTATTCGGAAGGCCGAATTCGGGGCGCTATACATGCCTTAATCCGGACAGAGCCAACTCCTCGCTCTAAGCGGCATAAGTCTTTAGGGACTCGAAACCTCTCGAACAGCGACCAGTCTCTCGCCTTATCATGATAGTCAGTTTTAGCTTTCTCTACTGAGGTGCTTAGCCCAGCAGAACCGGGGCACAATCGCAGTAGTTCTCCCAGTGCTACCTTAGCCGATATAGTGGAACGTAAGGTACCAAAACATGGGAGCCGGGCAAACCCAAATATTGACCCAAGACATGATTCGGAGCTGATGTATTTTTAATGCGTAATTATGTACGCGTGTCACGGATTTTGCCGTTTGGCTGGGACCAGGGTGGGGGCCGCATTGCTATGCGAGCTCGGAACGTGTCAGGCGGTCTTGTTGCCGATTACTCCGGGCGCGCTTGAAGGTGTCCGGGTCTTGAACCGCCGAACTGGTGGATTGCCTTAAGAGGCTGCTTTGCGCTTCTGCTTCGAGGGCCGCAGTGTGCTCCTCTGTTCTAAGAGAGCGCTCTGTATTTCCATTGACTGTGATGACCCCCCGAGGTCCTGGCATCTTGAGCTTGAGATATGCATAGTGCGGTACCGCATTGAATCTCGCAAATGCGGTTCGCCCGAGCAGTGCATGATAGCCACTGTGGAACGGGACTATATAGAAGATTAACTCCTCGCTTCGGAAGTTATCCGGGGATCCGAAGACCACTTCCAGTGTGACTGAGCCTGTGCAATGGGCCTCTACACCTGGTATGATGCCTTTGAAGGTCGTTTTTGTGGGTTTGATCCTTGAGGGGTCTATGCCCATTTTGCGCACTGTGTCCTGATAAAGCAGGTTTAGGCTGCTGTCGCCATCCATAAGGACTCGAGTGAGGTGAAATCCGTCAATGATTGGGTCTAGGACCAGTGCGGCAAATCCTCCATGACAGATACTAGTGGGGTGGTCCCTGCGATCGAAGGTGATCGGACAGGAGGACCATGGGTTGAACTTTGGGGCGACTGGCTCCAACGCATATACGTCCCTGAGCGCACGCTTCCGCTCCCTCTTGGGGATGTGGGTTGCGTATATCATGTTCACCGTCCGCACTTGTTGTAGCGACCATACCTCAAACAGTCTGATCTCTGTGCTCCGGTGTCATCCCTGGATCAGTAATGCTGACACCACACAGTACTCGGAGGATTTATAACAGAGTAGCAATCACACACTTATTACATCGAGTGTCTCAAAAGAGAACTTATTACAATAAATATGTCTTAAGGCCATCTAGTGACGATAACAGCGGAAGGCTTGGAAGATAAGTGAGTCCATCAACTCCAACAGCATCACTGAGTATAGAACCACGACCTAAATACTCCTTAATCGTCGTCTGAAAAGTCTGCAACATTAACGTTGCAGCCCGAAAACGGGTCAGCACATGGAATATGCTGGCAAGGTAACACATAGAGAATAATGGAATGCAACAACTATACTATATGCATATTTGGCTGGTGGAAAGCTCTATGGTTACAGTTTTTGCGTAAAGCCAAATTTTCCCTACTTCAAAGGAATAAAATTTATTACTATCATGGTGGTTGTGAAACATTGAGAATGGTTGATGGCATTCTCAATCCCAATTAAGTAACATCATTAAAACCCATCAAAATTAATTTAGAGTAACATGTTGAGATTCACATGATAATCCAGGTACTAGATACTCAAGATGTCCATAATCGGGGACACGGCTAACCATGATTAGTTTGTTACACTCTGCAGAGGTTTGCGCACTTTTCCCCACAAGACTCAATCGCCTCCGTTGGATTTCTCGCACTACATGGTGTTTGAGAAACGGATGACCGAGACACAGTCTTTCAGAAGCGCTAGCACCTTACGACGGGTAGACCGGTACACCTACTTTCCCCTACATCTGCTAGTCTACCACTGTAAGAGTTCGCACAACTTAGTCAACTATGCCAGAGCCCATATTGGCTTGTGGCTGCACACGGAAGTTTCTAGTATGAATAATCTCATGATCCCTTTGGGCCTGGGTGGCGGTCCAAAGAAAATCAGGCAAGTCCTGGTAACCTCAGGTGCCTCAATCCACCCAGATGTGTGTTAGGTTGCCACCTTAAATAAACCCTTAATTATCAATCTCACATCTGTCATGGATATCACTCACCCAATCCACGTCTACTGGCATAGCATGGCATAATGAGAAAACGTAGAAGTAACTCCCAAAGGTTTGATAAGAAACAGGTAATAGGTACTACCTCATCTACTTCCCATCCCACAATTTAATTAGATCCTATCCATGCAATGTGTGAGGATTGATCTAATGCAATAAAACTGGGTTGTAGAAAAGGTATGATCAAAGTGTTACTTGCCTTGCTGATGATCCGCGTAACCTAGAGATTTGAAGTAACAGGCGGCGCACTCCGGGTATTCTATCGCAGACAAACAACAAGCATACAATAAGTACTCATCTAATGCACAGGTAAAACTCAAATAGAAGATCTAACCAGAAATTTCAACTTAAGAACCCTGGTTGGCAAAAAGAATCAAATCGAACGAAGCAAAAGAAATCAAACAGCGAAAGAAAACAACTTCGTTCTAGCAATCTGGATCTAGGGCAAATTTTACAGTAGCAAAAACTTGTTTAAGTTGATTATTCGGAAAGAGGGTTTCGAGACGAAACTCCAGGCGCTTGAATCGCCTGATTCAGATAAACGAGCGAAAAGTTATACTAAATCGAAAATCGGATCAGAAATCGCGATCAGAAAATAACCGCGGAAAATCCGACGAAAAAGATAGACGACGAACAGAATTTTTTTTTAAACTGCACGGAAAACGAGGCGGCGGCGAACCTCGAAAGGCGCGCGCTCCGACGAGTCGGCGGCGGCGGGCGGCGGCGGGGCTGGGAGGCGGCGGCGGCTAGGGTTTCGGCTGGGCTGGGGCTCTCGGCTGGGCCTCGGGTGCTATATAAAGGCCCCGGGCCAGGGAGTCCTGGCCGAGTACGGCCCGAAGTCGGTTTCCGTTTTTTTTATATTCCGCTCGGAAGAAAAATAATAAGAAATACTAAACGAACTCCAAAAATCACGAAATAAATTTTGCTGGGTTCCTAAAATCAAACCCGATAAAGTGAACATTTATCTGGGCCCAAACTACAACTTTGAAAAACGCGCATTTTTCCTAAATTCAAATAAAAATACCGAAAAACTCCGAAATAAAACTTATTTGATTTTTTTTATTAAATCCTCAATATTTCTATATTTTGGGAAAGTCATTTTATTCCCTCTCTCATATTTTTGTAATAGAAATAATTGATGATAAAATAAATAAAATCAAGCGATCCTGTTTACATAATTTGAGAAAACTCAAATATGTAAATATCGAAATCCCCAACTCTCTCCGTGGGTCCTTGAGTTGCTTAGGATTTTCTAGGATCAAAACCAAAAGCAAAATAAAATATGATATGCATGATGACCTAATGTATAACAATCCAAATTGGAAATTTGGGATGTTACAAACCTACCCCCCTTAAGATGAATCTCGACCTCGAGATTCGGGTTGGCTAGAAAATAGGTGAGGGTGGTCTTTGAGCAAATCTTCCTCTCGCTCCCAGGTGGCTTCATCCTCCGTGTGGTGGCTCCACTGAACTTTGCAA
The DNA here is from genome assembly GCF_002162155.2 of Triticum dicoccoides. NCBI lineage: Eukaryota > Viridiplantae > Streptophyta > Magnoliopsida > Poales > Poaceae > Triticum > Triticum dicoccoides. The sequence goes on from NC_041392.1 coordinate 139,477,034, forward strand.
AACTTGATAACCTTGCTACGAGTAACTCGGTTGGCAAACTCGAGAATCTTGACTGGTTTCTCCTCATAGGTCAAATTGTTATCCAACTGAATTGCTTCTATTGGTACTGTGTCTCTCAAAGGTATGTCAGCCATCTCCGCGTGACACTTCTTCAACTGAGAAACGTGAAACACATCATGCACTCCGGCCATTCCTTCTAGCAATTCCAACTTGTAAGCTACTTCTCCCATACGCTTCAAAACTCGATATGGTCCTACAAATCGTGGCGCTAACTTCCCCTTAACTCCAAAACGCTTAATCCCTCGAAGTGGGGATACTCGAAGATAAGCTCTATCTCCAACTTTGTAAACTGTCTCCTTGCGTTTAGAATCTGCGTAGCTCTTCTCCCTGGACTGGGCTACCTTGAGCCTATCGCGAATCAACTTCACCTTCTGTTCAGACTCTTTAATCAAATCTGGTCCAAACAACTGGCGGTCTCCAACTTCGTCCCATGACAACGATGTCGTGCACCTCCTTCTGTACAAAGCTTCGAAAGGTGCCATCTTCAAACTGGTCTGATAGCTATTATTGTAAGAAAACTCTGCATATGGCAAATTATCGTCCCAACTAGATCCATAATATAGCACACAAGATCTCAGCATATCTTCCAAAATCTGATTGACTCTCTCGGTCTGTCCATCTGTCTGCGGGTGAAAAGTTGTACTAAATTCTAACCTGGTACCCAAAATCTCATGCAACTGCTTCCAGAACTTTGAGGTAAACTGGGTTCCTCTATCCGATACGATGCTCCTCGGAACTCCATGCAAACATATGATCCTGGTCATGTATATCTTTGCCAACTTAGCACTTGTGTAAGTGGTCTTTACTGGGATGAAATGAGCTACCTTCGTCAATCGATCAACTACAACCCAAATCGAGTCATAGCCTGAACGAGTCCTTGGCAATCCCGTGATAAAATCCATACCTAGTTTATCCCACTTCCATTCGGGTATCGGCAATGGTTGCAACAATCCTGCTGGCATCTGATGCTCTGCCTTTACTCTCTGACATACATCACAAACTGCTACATACTCCGCAATATCCCTTTTCATTCTGGTCCACCAGAAAATATCCTTCAAATCCAATTACATCTTGGTATTTCCTGGATGAATCGAATACGGTGAGTCATGTGCCTCTTGCAGAATCAACTTTCTGACCTCCGGGTCATTGGGCACGTAAACACGGTCTTCAAACCATAGGGTGTCGTGCTCATCCTCACGAAATCCTTTAGCTTTTCCTTTGCTCAGTTTCTCCTTTATAGCGGCAATCTCTTTGTCCGTTTTCTGAGCTTCCCTGATTCTATCCATCAAAGTTGACTGAATCTCTAGTGTTGCTACATAGCCTCTCGGAACTATTTCCACACATAGTTCACGAAGATTTCCTGCTAACTCCTTGGGTATTTCTCCCGTCATTAGTGTATTGACATGGCTTTTGCGGCTTAATGCATCAGCTACTACATTAGCCTTTCCGGGATGATAATGCAATTTCATATCATAATCCTTGATAAGCTCCAACCATATCCTTTGTTTGAGGTTCAACTCCTTCTGCGTGAAAATGTACTTCAAACTCTTATGATCTGTGTACACCTCACAATGATTTCCAATGAGGAAATGTCTCCATGTCTTCAGTGCATGCACTACGGCTGCTAAATCCAAAGCATGTGTAGCGTAATTCAATTCGTGGGGCTTCAGTTGTCGTGAAGCATACGAAACAACTCTTCCTTCCTGCATAAGTACTGCTCCAAGTCCTCGACGTGAAGCGTCGCAATACACCTCATAATCCTTGGTTTGATCAGGCAAAATCAACACTGGTGAGGTAACCAAACGTTTCTTCAACTCCTGGAAACTAGCCTCACACTCCTCAGTCCGTTTGAACTTAGTATCCTTCTTCAACATCTCCGTCATAGGCTTTGCAATCTTTGAGAAATTCTCAATAAATCTCCGGTAGTATCCTGCGAGTCCAAGAAAACTCCGGATCTCTCCAACTGTTGTTGGTGCTTCCCACTTGGTCACGGTTTCAACTTTAGCGGGATCTACTGCTATACCTTCTCCAGATATAACGTGTCCAAGGAATCCTACTTCCTTCAACCAAAACTCACATTTGCTGAATTTCGCATATAACTGATGTTCTATGAGCTTTCCAAGTACCAAACGCAAATGCTCCTTATGTTCCTCTTCATTCTTCGAATAAACTAGGATATCATCAATGAACACTACGACGAACTTATCCAAAAACTCCATAAACACTTTGTTCATCATGTTCATAAAATAGGCAGGCGCGTTAGTCAGTCCAAATGACATAACGGTATACTCATACAGTCCATATCTTGTGGTGAATGCTGTCTTAGGTATATCCTGTTCTCGAATCTTCAACTGGTGGTATCCTGATTGCAAGTCGATCTTGGAAAACACTTTAGCTCCTTGCAATCGATCAAACAGATCGTTGATCATTGGCAGTGGGTACTTGTTCTTGATTGTTACTTCATTCAATCCTCGATAATCCACAACCATCCTTAATGATCCATCCTTCTTCTCCACTAAAAGTACTGGTGATCCCCAAGGCGAAGAACTTGGGCGAATATATCCCTTATCCAGTAACTCCTTAATCTGCTTCTTAATTTCCACCAAATCCTTTGCCGGCATCCTATATGGTCTCTTCGATATTGGCCCAGTGCCTGGCAATAGCTCAATCAAAAACTCAATGTCTCTATCCGGTGGCATGCCTGGCAACTCTTCGGGAAATACCTCAGGAAAATCCTTTACCACTGGTACTTCCTCCTGCACAACTCCTGTTAGGCAATTTACTTGTGTCCTTTTTGGTACATGCCGGGATACATACTTGATCCTTCTCCCTTCTGGTGTGGTAAGCAAAATTGACTTACTAGCACACTCAATATTCCCTTTATACTTTGATAACCAATCCATGCCTAATATCACATCCAATCCTTGGGATTCCAACATAATTAAATCCGTTGGGAAAACATGCCTTCCTATACTTAATGGCACTTGAAAACATCCTTGTCTGGCCATGTACTCCGCTCCTGGTGAGCTTACTAGCATAGGTGTTTTAAGAATCCTAGTGGGCAGACTATACTTTTCCACAAATCCCCTTGATATGTATGAATGCGATGCACCAGTATCAAAAAGAACGAGTGCAGTAAATGACTTAACCAAAAACTTACCTATTACTGCATCGGGCTGAGCTTCAGCCTCCTCCACATTAACGTGGTTCACCTGTCCCCTATTGAAAGGGTTCGGCTTCTTTCCAGAACTTCCATTGCCATTTTGTCCTTCAGGACAGTCATTTGCATAATGTCCTGACTTCGAACACTTATAGCAAGTGACGTGGCTCAAATCCTTCTTGGCTGGGGTTGATGGGGTGTTGCGGTTCTGTCCATTACTTCCTCCATTCCCATTACCATTCTTGGTGCCATTGTGATTGTGCGAGCTACCTACTCCATGGGTATGCTGAAAATGTCCTCCTGGTCTAGGGGTAAAACAAGGCTTCTGCTGAGCTCCTGAATTATACTTTCCTTGTCCATACTTCCTCTTGCGGTTCTCAATTTGCTGCTGCTTCCCTTCAATCATAAGAGCACGATCTACCAACTCCTGGTAGTTGTCGAAGGTGGCTACCATCAACTGCATACTCAACTCATCATTCAGTCCTTCCAGGAATTTCTCCTGCTTAGCTGCATCCGTAGCAACGTCATCTAGGGCATAACGTGTTAGCTTACTAAACTCCTCCACATACTGGCCAACTGTCCGTCCTCCTTGGCGCAAGTTACGAAACTCATGCTTCTTCATGGCCATTGCTCCTGCTGAAACATGGGCGGTACGAAAAGCCTGCTGAAACTGGTCCCATGTGACAGTGTCGATTGGGAAGGTGGCTGTGAAATTCTCCCACCAAGATGCTGCGGGTCCTTCTAACTGGTGTGCGGCAAACTTCACCTTCTCCATAGCTGTGCATCCTGCTGTGGTCAACTTCCTAGATATCTTGTGGAGCCAATCATCTGCTACTATCGGCTCGGTGCTACTGGAAAACACCGGCGGATTTAGCCTAAGAAAACAGGCTAAGTGGTCAACAGGTGGTGGTGGTGGTGGGTTGTTGTTGTTGTTCCCTTGATTCTGATTCTGAACTAGCAACTGCATCAAGGTGTTCTGCTGCTGGATCAACTGGGTGAGCTCCGGCGGAAAGGCAAATCCGGGGTCACGTCTCGGAGGCATCTGAGGGTTTAGAAAAAGATGAGATATAAGAATAGAGGGGGTCTAAAGGGAAAACACTACCCATATGCACATGAGGCAAAAGCACACAATTCACTTCAATCAATCAAGCAAGGACATACAATCGATCTAGCTATCGCAAAAGTGCTCGGACTACTATATTTACATGGTGGGCTACTACTACTGATGAGGTGGTCTACTAGAAATATTCTACGGTTGTAGATTCCATGATATCTGCTCCTGCTTCATCAACATAGACATCATCGCTACTATCTTGTTCTGAGTCGGGGCCGTCGATGATGATGTAGTCTTCCGGGCTAATCTCCTTGGGTTCTTCGTCTTCATCTACTGGTGTTGGGCCTCCCATAAATATTCCAATCTTCTTTGTTAGGTCGGCATTCTTATCCACCAATACTTCAATTTCTTCTTCATAATCTTCGCGCGTAGCCTTGAGTTCTTCCTCCAGTTCCTTGATTCTAGTCTTAGCCTTCTTCAGATCTATCATGTCGGCGCACATCTGATTCTCCTGTCGTCGAATGTGCTGGTTTAACTCCTGAATAAAAGATGCAATTGATCTATCCTTCCTGGTGCTGATCATCTCCCAATGTTCATCTCGGCGCCCACAAATCTGGTAGATAGTATCCTTAAGATCCTTGCGGTAGACTTCTCCAATGCGTCCCATGGCGATGTGAGCTGCCATACTCTTTCCTAGACTCCAAGTTGGTGCATCAAAAGAAAACTCTATGGGCTCAGTGACTGGCATGAACGTCCTTCCTGGAACTTGAACTTGAATCATTCAGCGCTCTTCTTCAGGTAAAGTGGCGTTGTAGGTTCTCGTGAAGCTTGGTATTCCTATGTTCAGGTATCTAGTGACTTCTTTCAAGTGGCGTCCAAAGGGTGTGTCTTCATCTGGTTGCGTGAACTTGTTCGTTGCATCCGCCATCCTAAGGAGTAGAAAAACATGAGAAGTCAGAAGAGATGAGAGTGATCTAGTGATCTAGGTCTTTAGCTTAGTGGTCGTGTCCTACAGTCAGCGTGTGCTCTGATACCATCTCTGTAGCGACCAGACCTCAAACAGTCTGATCTCTGTGCTTTGGTGTCATCCCTGGACCAGTAATGCTGACACCACACAGTACTCGGAGGATTTATAACAGAGTAGCAATCACACACTTATTACATCGAGTGTCTCAAAAGAGAACTTATTACAATAAATATGGCTTAAGGCCATCTAGTGACGATAACAGCGGAAGGCTTGGAAGATAAGTGAGTCCATCAACTCCAACGGCATCACTGAGTATAGAACCACGACCTAAAGACTCCTTAATCGTCGTCTGAAAAGTCTGCAACATTAACGTTGCAGCCCGAAAACGGGTCAGCACATGGAATATGCTGGCAAGGTAACACATAGAGAATAATGGAATGCAACAACTATACTATATGCATATTTGGCTGGTGGAAAGCTCTATGGTTACAGTTTTTGCGTAAAGCCAATTTTTCCCTACTTCAAAGGAATAAAATTTATTACTATCATGGTGGTTGTGAAACATTGAGAATGGTTGACGGCATTCTCAATCCCAATTAAGTAACATCATTAAAACCCATCAAAATTAATTTAGAGTAACATGTTGAGATTCACATGATAATCCAGGTACTAGATACTCAAGATGTCCATAACCGGGGACACGGCTAACCATGATTAGTTTGTTACACTCTGCAGAGGTTTGCGCACTTTTCCCCACAAGACTCGATCGCCTCCGTTGGATTTCTCGCACTACATGGTGTTTGAGAAATGGATGACCGAGACACGGTCTTTCAGAAGCGCTAGCACCTTACGACGGGTAGACCGGTACACCTACTTTCCCCTACATCTGCTAGTCTACCACTGTAAGAGTTCGCACAACTTAGTCAACTATGCCAGAGCCCATATTGGCTTGTGGCTGCACACGGAAGTTTCTAGTATGAATAATCTCATGATCCCTTTGGGCCTGGGTGGCGGTCCAAAGAAAAACAGGCAAGTCCTGGTAACCCCAGGTGCCTCAATCCACCCAGATGTGTGTTAGGTTGCCACCTTAAATAAACCCTTAATTATCAATCTCACATCTGTCATGGATATCACTCACCCAATCCACGTCTACTGGCATAGCATGGCATAATGAGAAAACGTAGAAGTAACTCCCAAAGGTTTGATAAGAAACAGGTAATAGGTACTACCTCATCTACTTCCCATCCCACAATTTAATTAGATCCTATCCATGCAATGTGTGAGGATTGATCTAATGCAATAAAACTGGGTTGTAGAAAAGGTATGATCAAAGTGTTACTTGCCTTGCTGATGATCCGCGTAACCTAGAGATTTGAAGTAACAGGCGGCGCACTCCGGGTATTCTATCGCAGACAAACAACAAGCATACAGTAAGTACTCATCTAATGCACAGGTAAAACTCAAATAGAAGATCTAACCAGAAAGTTCAACTTAAGAACCCTGGTTGGCAAAAAGAATCAAATCGAACGAAGCACAAGAAATCAAACGGCGAAAGAAAACAACTTCGTTCTAGCAATCTGGATCTAGGGCAAATTTTATAGTAGCAAAAACTTGTTTAAGTTGATTATTCGGAAAGAGGGTTTCGAGACGAAACTCCAGGCGCCTGAATCGCCTAATTCCGATAAACGAGCAAAAGTTATACTAAAACGAAAATCGGATCAGAAATCGCGATCAGAAAATAACCTCGAAAAATCCGACGAAAAAGATAGACGACGAACAGAATTTTTTTTAAAAAAAACTGCACGGAAAACGAGGCAGCAGCAAACCTCGAAAGGCACGCACTCCGGCGAGTCGGCGGCGGCGGGCGGCGGCGGCGGCGGCTAGGGTTTCGGCTGGGCTGGGGCTCTCGGCCAGGCCTCGGGCGCTATATAAAGGCCCCGGGCCAGGGAGTCCTGGCTGAGTACGGCCCGAAGTCGGTTTCGTTTTTTTTCTTTATATTCCGCTCGGAAGAAAAATAAAAAGAAATACTAAACGGACTCCAAAAATCACGAAGTAAATTTTGCCGGGTTCCTAAAATCAAGCCCGATAAAGTGAACATTTATCTGGTCCCAAACTACAACTTTGAAAAACGCGCATTTTTCCAAAATTCAAATAAAAATACCGAAAAACTCCGAAATAAAACTTATTTGATTTTTTTATTAAATGCTCAATATTTCTATATTTTGGGAAAGTCATTTTATTGCCTCTCTCATATTTTTGTGATAGAAATAATTGATGATAAAATAAATAAAATCAAGCGATCCTGTTTACATAATTTGAGAAAACTCAAATATGTAAATATCAAAATCCCCAACTCTCTCCGTGGGTCCTTGAGTTGGTTAGGATTTTCTAGGATCAAAACCAAAAGAAAAATAAAATATGATATGCATGATGACCTAATGTATAACATTCCAAATTGGAAATTTGGGATGTTACACTTGTGGGGGGAACCTCTTCTGTCCTCCGGTGTTCGGCTGCCGGGGCTCCTCCTCGTCATCGCTATGTGACCCCTTATCTTTGTTTTCGGCATTTAACTTGCCGGCCTGCTTGAACACCGAACAATCCCTGTTGGTGTGGTTGGCTGGCTTGTCGGGGGTGCCATGTATTTGACACGAGCGATCGAGTATACGGTCCAAACTAAACGGGCCCGGAGTGCTTCTTTTGAATGGCTTTTTCTGCTGACCGGGTTTAGAGCCTTTGAATCCGGCATTTACTGTATGATGAAAACGTGTTCATATGCGCTATGCGACGCTTGTTTGAATTTAAAATATCACCTTATGTTCGGTTGTTTATCAAATCTGAGAGATGGCTAGTCGTCGGCTTCTGCCCCCATGCCACGGGTGTTGGGGTGTTCGGGATAAACCTGAGCACTCTTGTTCCCATTTTTGGGTCCTTCGAGGGAGGTGCTCAGCACAACGAACAAGGCAATTGGACTATAATGCTTTATCACTCTCACTTAGCCATAGAATTCTATAATTTTAATTTTCGGCGAAGCCCCTGGTATTCGGAAGGCTGAATTCGGGGCGCTATACACGCCTTAAGCCGGACAGAGCCGACTCCTCGCTCTAAGCGTCATAAGTCTTTAGGGACTCGAAACCTCTCGAACAGCGACCAGTCTCTCACCTTATCATGATAGTCAGTTTTAGCTTTCTCTACTGAGGTGCTTAGCCTAGCAGAACCGGGGCACAATCGCAGTAGTTCTCCCAGTGCTACCTTAGCCGATATAGTGGAATGTAAGGTACCAAAACATGGGAGCCGGGCAAACCCAAATATTGACCCAAGACATGATTCGGAGCTGATGTATTTTCAATGCGTAATTATGTACGTGTGTCACGGATTTTGCCGTTTGGCTGGGACCGGGGTGGGGGCCGCATTGCTATGCGAGCTCAGAATGTGTCAGGCGGTCTTGTTGCCGATTACTCCGGGCGCGCTTGAAGGTGTACGGGTCTTGAACCGCCGAACTGGTGGATTGCCTTAAGAGGCTGCTTTGCGCTTCTGCTGCGAGGGCCGCAGTGTGCTCCTCTGTTCCGAGAGAGCGCTCTGTATTTCCATTGACTGTGATGACCCCCCGAGGTCCTGGCATCTTGAGCTTGAGATATGCATAGTGCGGTACCGCATTGAATCTCGCAAATGCGGTTCGCCCGAGCAGTGCATGATAGCCACTGTGGAACGGGACTACATAGAAGATTAACTCCTCGCTTCGGAAGTTATCCGGGGATCCGAAGACCACTTCCAGTGTGACTGAGCCTGTGCAATGGGCCTCTACACCTGGTATGACGCCTTTGAAGGTCGTTTTTGTGGGTTTGATCCTTGAGGGGTCTATGCCCATTTTGTGCACTATGTCCTGATAAAGCAGGTTTAGGCTGCTGTCACCATCCATAAGGACTCGAGTGAGGTGAAATCCGTCAATGATTGGGTCTAGCACTAGTGCGGCAAATCCTCCATGACGGATACTAGTGGGGTGGTCCCTGCGATCGAAGGTGATCGAACAGGAGGACCATGGGTTGAACTTTGGGGCGACTGGCTCCAACGCATATACGTCCCTGAGCGCACGCTTCCGCTCCCACTTGGGGATGTGGGTTGCGTATATCATGTTCACCGTCCGCACTTGTGGGGGGAACCTCTTCTGTCCTCCGGTGTTCGGCTGCCGGGGCTCCTCCTCGTCATCGCTATGTGACCCCTTATCTTTGTTTTCGGCATTTAACTTGCCGGCCTGCTTGAACACCCAACAATCCCTGTTGGTGTGGTTGGCTGGCTTGTCGGGGGTGCCATGTATTTGACACGAGCGATCGAGTATACGGTCCAACTAAACGGGCCCGGAGTGCTTCTTTTGAATGCCTTTTTCCGCTGACCGGGTTTAGAGCCTTTGAATCCGACATTGATTGCCGTAATCTCGGTATTATCGTTGTTAATGCGGCGCCTATGTTTGTTGCGACGTGACCTGCCATTGCCGTCCTTGGTATCCGAGGTACCATGGTTCTTTGATATGTTATTGCTGCGAGCCAGCAAGCTGTCCTCTCCCGCACAAAAGCGGGTCATGAGCGTCGTGAGGGCTATCGTAGATTTCGGCTTTTCCTGGCCAAGTTGTCGGGCGAGCCATTCGTCGCGGATGTTGTGTTTGAAAGCTGCTAGGGCCTCTGAATCCGGACAGTCGATGATTTGATTTTTCTTTGTTAGGAACCGTGTCCAGAATTGCCTGGCCGATTCCTCTGGCTGCTGAATTATGTGGCTCAAGTCATTGGCATCTGGTGGTCGCACGTAAGTGCCCTGCAAGTTGTCGAGGAATGCGGCTTCCAGATCTTCCCAACAGCCGATGGATTCTGCTGGCAGGCTGTTGAGCCAATGCCGAGCTGGTCCCTTGAGCTTGAGTGGGAGGTATTTGATGGCGTGTAGATCATCACCGCGGGCCATGTGGATGTGCAGGAGGAAATCCTCGATCCATACCGTAGGATCTGTTGTGCCGCCGTATGATTCTATATTTACGGGTTTGAAACCCTCTGGGATTTGATGATCCATTATTTCGTCTGTGAAGCATAGGGGGTGTGCGGCGCCTCTGTACTGGGCTATATCGCAACGCAACTCAAATGAGTCTTGCCCGCTGTGTTCGGCCCGGCCGGACTTACTTTTACTGTATCCGGCGTGACGATTATCGTCTCGCATAGTGGCGCGCCCTCATGATCCGTAGATCGATCTTGCATGTTTTATTTTGTCCTCCAATACGTCCCGCTGGTCTGGCCTATTTTCCCATGCCTTGACATTTTTATTTGAGTGGCATTGGAGTGCGGGCTGAGCTTTTGGCTGAGATGCCTCTCTAGCGTGGCCACAAGGTGGCCGGTCAGCCGCATCGTATGCTGGAGATGTAGGTTTGAGTGCTTCCTCCTCCAGTCGGGGTAGCAACCTACGCTTTGGGTAACTCTTGGAGGGGCGTTCGAGTTTATATTCCTCGGCCGCAAGGACTTTGGTCCATCTGTCGGCTAGCAAATCTTGATCAGCTTGAAGCTGCTATTGCTTTTTCTTAAGGCTGTTTGCCGTGGCTATAAGGAGGCGCTTGAAGCGCTCTTGTTCGACGGGATCCTCAGGCATGACAAATTCGTCATCGTCGAGGCTAGCCTCGTCTTCAGAGGGAGGCATGTAATTATCAGCCTCTGCCTCTCCATCTGCCGCTCTCTCGGGAGGGCTGGCTTCTCCATCCTCCTGCCCTAAATCTTGCTGGAGGGGGTTGTTGTCGCCTTTGGCACTGTCCGGAGTGGTATTATCTCCTGTGCCGGTGTCACCGATTTTGCTTTGGCGAGACTTAGAGCGGCGCCACTAACGTTGGCACTTGGGTTGCTTTTTGGAGGGGTCATCCTCCGTTGTCTCGTCTCCATTGCCTTCTTTGGGTGTGTCCACCATGTATATATCGTACGATGAGGTGGTTGTCCAGTGCCTTGTGGGTAGTGGTTCTTTTTCGTCTCCCGCATCGTCGTCCATACCGTCGATGTCTTCGGAGTCGAAGTCGACCATGTCGGTTAAGTCGTCGACAGTGGCTACTAAGTGGGTGGTGGGTGGGCGGCGAATTTCTTCGTCATCCGCATCCCAATCCCGTCGGACATAGTTTGGCCAGGATTCTCCTGACAAGGAGAGAGACCTTAATGAGTTCAATATGTCGCCGAAGGGCGAGTGCTAAAAAATATCCGCGGACGTAAACTCCATGATCGGCGCCCAATCGGATTCGATAGGCACGGGCGAATGCGGTTCGGAGTGCGTGGCCGGAGAAGGATCCGACAGTTTGGCAACACGGCTCTCGTGAAGGGCAAGGTCGGTATTTGGCTCGATCGCTGCTGAGGATACGGCCTCCGTGGCGGGGTCTACCCATCCGTCCATGGATGGCGCAACTGGTTCCGAATTGAGGGTCGGAGCGGTTGCCGATGCGATCTCCTGAACACTGTCCGATGGTAGAGCTAAATCGTACTCATCGTGACTGTGTGGCGCACAAGGCAGGGGCTCGAATCCATCAAAGATCAAGTCTCCGCAGATATCAACCGTGTAGTTTAAGCTTCCAAACCTAACCTGATGACCAGGGGCGTAACTCTCGATCTGCTCCAGATGGCCAAGCGAGTTGGCCCGCAGTGCGAAGCCGCCAAATACAAAGATCTGTCTGTGGAGAAAAGTCTCACCCTGGACTGCATCACTATCGATGATCGAAGGAGCCATCAAGCCTAACGGCGATGACACAGATGAACTCTCAATGAAAGCACCAATGTCGGTGTCAAAACCGGTGGATCTCGGGTAGGGGGTCCCGAACTGTGCGTCTAAGGCGGATGGTAACAGGAGGCAGGGGACACGATGTTTTACCCAGGTTCGGGCCCTCTTGATGGAGGTAAAACCCTACATCCTGCTTGATTATTCTTGATAATATGAGTAGTACAAGAGTTGATCTACCACGAGATCGGAGAGGCTAAACCCTAGAAGCTAGCCTATGGTATGATTGTATGTTGTCCTACGGACTAAAACCCTCCGGTTTATATAGACACCGGAGGGGGATAGGGTTACACAAGGTCGGTTACAAAGGAGGACATATACATATCCGTATTTCCTAGCTTGCCTTCCACGCCAAGTAGAGTCCCACCCGGACACGGGACGAAGTCTTCAATCTTATATCTTCATAGTCCAACAGTCCGGCCAAAGGATATAGTCCGACTGTCCGGAGACCCCCTAACCTAGGACTCCCTCAGTACTATAATGAACTCATTCTTGATTTATATTTGTGTTAAACCTACTGTATTCTAACTTTTCTATGGTTCATAAACTCTATTACTAGCCATAGATTCATCAAAATAAGCAAACAACACACAAAAAAACAGAATCTGTCAAAAACAGAACAATCTGTAGTAATCTGTAGGTTTCGAATACTTATGAACCCCAAAAATTCTAAAATAAATTTCTGGACGTGAGGAATTTATCTATTAATCATCTGCAAAAAGAATTAACTAAATAGAACTTTCCAGTAAAAAACGGCAGCAATTCTCGTGAGCGCTAAAGTTTCTGTTTTTTACAGCAAGATCAAAAAGACTTTCCCCAAGTCTTCCCAACGGTTCTACTTGGCACAAACACTAATTAAACACAAAAAACACAGAAAAAACATAGTCTAGATAAATTATTTATTTATTACTAAACAGGAGCAAAAAGCAAGGAATAAAAATAAAATTGGGTTGCCTCCCAACAAGCGCTATCGTTTAACGCCCCTAGCTAGGCATAAAAGCAAGAATATATCTAGGTATTGCCATCTTTGTTAGGCAATCCATAAGTGGCTCTCATAATAGATTCATATGGTAATTTAATTTTCTTTATAGGGAAGTGTTCCATGCCTTTCCTTAATAGAAATTGGAATTTAATATTCCCTTCCTTCATATCAATAATTGCACCAATCGTTCTAAGGAAAGGTCTACCAAGAATAATAGGACATGAAGGATTGCAATCTATATCAAGAACAATGAAATCTACGGGTACATAATTCCTATTTGCAACAATAAGAACATCATTAATCTTTCCCATAGGTTTCTTAATAATGGAATCCGCAAGGTGCAAGTTTAAAGAACAATCATCAAATTCATGGAAACCTAGCAAATCACACAAAGTTTTTGGGATTATGGAAACACTAGCACCCAAATCACACAAAGCATAACACTCATGATCTTTAATTTTAGTCTTTATTGTAGGTTCCCACTCATCATAAAGTTTTCTAGGGATAGAAACTTCCAACTCAAGTTTTTCTTCATAAGATTGCATCAAAGCATCAACGATATGTTTAGTAAAAGCTTTATTTTGACTATAAGCATGAGAAGAATTTAGCACGGATTGTAACAAGGAAATACAATCTATCAAAGAGCAATTATCATAATTAAATTCCTTCAAATCAAAGATAGTGGGTTCATTGCTATCTAAAGTTTTAACCTCTTCAATCCCACTTTTATCAATTTTTGCATCAAGATCTAAAAACTCCGAATTTTTGGGATGCCTTCTAACTAAAGTTGACTCATCTCCAGTCCCATCATTATCAAGATTCATATTGCAAAACAAAGATTTAATAGGGGACACATCAATCACTTTTAGATCTTCATCCTTATTATCATGAAATCTAGAAGACCACGCTTTCACAAAGCAATCTTTCTTAGCACGCATCCTAGCGGTTCTTTCTTTGCACTCATCAATGGAAATTATCATGGCTCTGAGAGACTCATTGATATCATGCTTAGGTGGAATAGATCTAAGTTTCAAAGAATCAACATCAAGAGAAATTCTATCCACGTTCCTAGCCAACTCTTCAATCTTAAGTAATTTTTGTTCGATCAAAGCATTGAAACTCTTTTGCGAACTAATAAATTCTTTAATATTAGATTCAAAATCAGAGGGCATCTTATTATAATTTCCATAAGAATTGTAGTAGAAATTACAATAATTATTAGAGGAATTACTAGGAAATGGCCTAGAATTAAAATTACCTCTATACGCGTTATTACCAAAATTGTTCCTACCAACAAAATTCACATCCATAGATTCATTATTATTCTGAATCAAAGTAGACAAAGGCATACCATTAGGATCAGTAGGAGCACTCTTATTAGCAAACAATTTCATAAGTTCATCCATCTTTCCACTCAAAACATTAATCCCTTCAATTGCATGCACCTTCTTACTATTAGATCTTTCAGTGTGCCATTGAGAATAATTAACCATAATATTATATAGGAGTTTGGTAGCTTCTCCTAAAGGGATTTCCATAAAAGTGCCTCCCGCGGCCAAATCTAAAATATTTCTAGAAGCAAAATTTAATCCGGCAAAAAAAATGTATAATCATCCATAAATTCAAACCATGAGTAGGGCAATTATGTATCCTTAATTTCATCCTCTCCCAAGATTGTGCAACATGTTCATGATCAAGTTGCTTAAAATTCATAATATCGTTCCTAAGAGAGATGATCTTAGCGAGAGGAAAATACATAGAGATAAAAGCATCTTTGCACTTATTCCGTGAATCAATACTATTTTTAGGCAGAGACGAAAACCAAGCTTTAGCACGATCTCTAAGCGAAAACAGAAATAGCTTAAGCTTAACAATATCATTATCCACATCCTTCTTCTTTTGCATATCACATAAATCAACAAAGTTGTTTAGATGGGTAGCGGCATCTTCACTAGGAAGGCCAGAAAACGGATCTTTCATGACAAGATTCAGCAAAGCAGTATTAATTTCACAAGATTCAGCATCGGTAAGAGAAGCAATCGGAGTGCTAATAAAATCATTATTGTTGGTATTGTCAAAGTCACACAATTTAGTATTATCTTGAGCCATCGCGACAAGCAAGCAATCCAACACACAAGCAAATAGGCAAAAGAGGCAAACTGGAAAAGAGAAGGGGAACGGAAAAATAGGGCGAATAAAACGGCAAGGGTGAAGTGGGGGAGAGGAAAACGAGAGGCAAATGGCAAATAATGTAATGCGACAGATAAGAGTTGTGATGGGTACTTGGTATGTCTTGACTTGGCGTAGATCTCCCCGACAACGGTGCCAGAAATCCTTCTTGCTACCTCTTGAGCACTGCGTTGGTTTTCCCTTGAAGAGGAAAGGGTGATGCAGTAAAGCAGCGTAAGTATTTCCCTCAGTTTTTGAGAACCAAGGTATCAATCCAGTAGGAGACCATGCGCAAGTCACCTCGTACCTACACAAACAAATAAGAACCTTGCAACCAACGCGATAAAGGGGTTGTCAATCCCTTCGCGACCACTTGCAAGAGTGAGATCTGATAGAGATGATAATAAGATAAATATTTTTGGTATTTTTTATGATATAGATTGAAAGTAAAGATTGAAAAATAAAAGAGATTGGAAACTTGTATGATGGAAAATAGACCCGGGACCATATGTTTCACTAGTGGCTTCTCTCAAGATAGCATAAGTATTACGGTGGGTGAACAAATTACTGTCGAGCAATTGATAGAAAAGCGAATAATTATGAGAATATCTAGGCATGATCATGTGTATAGGCATCACGTCCGCGACAAGTAGACCGACTCCTGCCTGCATCTACTACTATTACTCCTCACATCGACCGCTATCTAGCATGCATCTAGAGTATTAAGTTCATAAGAACAGAGTAACGCCTTAAGCAAGATGACATGATGTAGAGGGATAAACTCATGCAATATGATGTAAACCCCATCTTTTTATCCTCGATAGAAACAATACAATACGTGTCATTTCCCTTTCTGTCACTGGGATCGAGCACCGCAAGATTGAACGCAAAGCTAAGCACTTCTCCCATTGCAATAAAGATCAATCTAGTAGGCCAAACCAAACTGATAATTCGAAGAGACTTGCAAAGATAAACCAATCATACATAAAAGAATTCAGAGAAGATTCAAATATTGTTCATAGATAGACTTGATCATCAACCCACAATTCATCGGATCTCGACAAACACACCGCAAAAGAAGATTACATCGAATAGATCTCCAAGAGAATCGAGTAGAACTTTGTATTGAGATCCAAAGAGAGAGAAGAAGCCATCTAGCTACTAGCTACGGAGACGTAGGTCTGAGGTAAACTACTCACACATCATCGGAGGGGCCATGGAGTTGATGTAGAGGCCCTTCGTGATCAATGCCCCCTCCGGTGGAGCTCCGGAAAAGGCCCCAAGATGGGATCTCTTGGGTACAGAAGGTTGCGGCGGTGGAAATAGGGTTTTGTGGTACTCCTGGATGTTTGCGGAGTATGCGAACATATATAGGGGAAGAAGTAGGTCGGTGGAGCAACAAGGGGCCCACGAGGGGGGAGGGCGCGCCCCCCTACCTCGTGGCCGCCTCGTTGATTGCTTGATATCCACTCCAAGTCCTCTAGATCATGTTTGTTCCAAAAATCACGTTCCCGAAGGTTCATTCCATTTGGACTCCGTTTGATATTCCTTTTCTACGAAACACTGAAATAGGCAAAAAAACAGCAATTTGGGATGGGCCTCCGGTTAATAGGTTAGTCCCAAAAATAATATAAAAGTGTAAAATAAAGCCCATTAACATCCAAAACAGATAATATAATAGCATGGAACAATCAAAAATTATAGATACGTTGGAGATGTATCAATACCCAAGGCACCCCAAGGTAATATTCGAGGACAACCAAGAGCCTAAGCTTGGGGATGCCCCGGAAGGCATCCCCTCTTTCGTCTTCATCTATCGGTAACTTTACTTGAGGCTATATTTTTATTCACCACATGATATGTGTTTTGCTTGGAGCGTCTTGTATGTTTTGAGTCTTTAATTTTTAGTTTTCCACAATCATCCTTGCTGTACACACCTTTTGAGAGAGATACGCATGAATCGTGATTTATTAGAATACTCTATGTGCTTCACTTATATCTTTTGAGCTAGGCAATATTGCTCTAGTGCTTCACTTTTATCTTTTTAGAGCACGGCGGTGGTTTGATTTTATAGAAATTGATAAACTCTCGTGCTTCACTCATATTATTTTGAGAGTCTCTAAACAACATGGCAATTTTCTTTGGTTATAAAATCTAGTCCTAATATGATAGGCGTCCAAGAGGGATATAATAAAAAGTTTCATATAAAGTGCATTGAATACTATGAGAAGTTTGATTCCTCATGATTGTTTTGAGATACGAAGATGGTGATATTAGAGTCATGCTATTAAGTAATTGTGAATTTGAGAAATACTTGTGTTAAAGTTTGTGATTCCCATAGCATGCACGTATGGTGAACCGTTATGTGATGAAGTCGGAGCATGATTTATTTATTGATTGTCTTCCTTATGAGTGGCGGTCGGGAACGAGCGATGGTCTTTTCCTACCAATCTATCCCCCTAGGAGCATGCACGTAGTACTTTGTTTTGATAACTAATAGATTTTTGCAATAAGTATGTGAGTTCTTTATGACTAATGTTGAGTCCATGGATTATACGCACTCTTACCCTTCCACCATTGCTACCCTCTCTAGTGTCGCGCTACTTTCGTCGATACCATAAATCCACCATATACCTTCCTCAAAACAGCCACCATACCTACCTATTATGGCATTTCCATAGCCATTCCGAGATATAATGGCATGCAACTTACTACCGTTCCATTTATTATGAAACATTCCATCATTGTCATATTGCTTTGCATGATCATGAAGTTGACGTTGTATTTGTGGCAAAGCCACCATTCATAATTCTTTCATACATGTTACTCTTGATTCATTGCACATCCCGGTACACCATTGGATGGATTCATATAGATTCATATTTGGTTCTAAGTATCGAGTTGTAATTCTTGAGTTGTAAGTAAATAAAAGTGTGATGATCTTCATTATTAGAGCATTCTCCCATGTGAGGAAAGGATGATGGAGACTATGATTCCCACACAAGTCGGGATGAGACTCCGGACGAAAAAAATAGGCTGAAAAAATGAGAGAAGGCCCAAATAAAAAAATGAGAGAAAAGAGAGATGGGGTAATGCTACTATCCTTTTACCACACTTGTGCTTCAAAGTAGCACCATGATCTTCATGATAGAGAGTCTCCTATATTGTCGCTTTCATATACTTGTGGGAATTTATCATTACAGAACTTGGCTTGTATATTCCAATGATGAGCTTCCTCAAATTGCCCTAGGTCTTCGTGAGCAAGCAAGTTGGACGCACACCCTCTTAGTTTCTTTATGAGCTTTCATAAACTTATAGCTCTAGTGCATCCGTTGCATGGCAATCCCTACTCACTCACATTGATATCTATTGATGGGCATCTCCATAGCCCGTTGATACGCCTAGTTGATGTGAGACTATCTCATTCTTTTTGTCTTCTCCACAACCACCGTCTATCCCACCTATAGTGCTATGTCCATGGCTCACGCTCATGTATTGCGTGAAAGTTGAAAAAGTTTGAGAACATCAAAAGTATGAAACAATTGCTTGGCTTGTCATCAGGGTTGTGCATGATTTAAATATTTTGTGTGATGAAGATGGAGTATGGCCAGACTATATGATTTTGTTGGGATAAGCTTTCTTTGGCCATGTTATTTTGAGAAGACATAATTGCCTTGTTAGTATGCTTGAAGTATTATTGTTTTCATGTCAATATTAAACCTTTGTTTTGAATCATACAGATATGAACATTCATGCCACAATAAAAAATATTACATGGATAAATATGTTAGGTAGCATTCCACATCAAAAATTCTATTTTTATCATTTACCTACTCGAGGACGAGCAGGAATTAAGCTTGGGGATGCTTGATACGTCTCCAACGTATCTATAATTTTTGATTGTTCCATGCTATTATATTATCTATTTTGGTTGTTTTATATGCATTAATATGCTATTTTATATTATTTTCGGGTCTAACCTATTAACCTAGAGCCCAGTGCTAGTTTCTGTTTTTTGGCTTGTTTTAGAGTTTTGCAGAAAAGGAATACCACATGGAGTCCGAACGGAATAAAACTTTTGTGATGATTTTTCTTGGACCAGAAGACCTCTAGAGGACTTGGAGTGCAAGTCAGAGAAGCCACGATGTGGCCACAAAGACGGAGGGCACGCCCGCCCCCACCATTGTTGGCCCCTCGTGACTCCACCGACCTAGTTTCTTCGCCTATATATTCTCATATACCCCAAAACATACAGAGAGAGCCATGAAAACACTTCTCCACCGCTGCAACCTTCTGTACCCGTGAGATCCCATCTAGGGGCCTTTTCCGACGATCCGTCGGAGGGGGTTCTATCACGAAGGGCTTTTACGTCAACACCATTGCCCTTCTGATGAAGCGTGAGTAGTTTACCACAGACCTATGGGCTAGTAGCTAGATGGCTTCTTCTTTCTCTCTTTGATTCTGAATACCATGTTCTCCTCGATGTTCTTGGAGATCTATTCAATGTAATACTTTTTTGCGGTGTGTTTGCCGAGATCTGATGAATTGTGGATTTATGATCAGCTTATCTATGAATATTATTTGAATATTCTTTGGATTCTTATATGCATGATTTGATATCTTTGCAA
Source organism: Triticum dicoccoides (assembly GCF_002162155.2). Lineage (NCBI taxonomy): Eukaryota > Viridiplantae > Streptophyta > Magnoliopsida > Poales > Poaceae > Triticum > Triticum dicoccoides. Next base: position 139,496,834 of record NC_041392.1, read on the forward strand.
GTCTCTTTGAACTATCGATTTGGTTTGGCCAACTAGATTGGTTTTTCTTGCAATGGGGGTAGTGCTTAGCTTTGGGTTCAATCTTGTGGTGTCCTTTCCCAGTGACAGTAGGGGCAGCAAGGCACGTATTGTATTGTTGCCATCGAGGATAAAAAGATGGGGTTTTCATCATATTGCTTGAGTTAATTCCTCTACATCATTTCATCTTGCTTAATGTGTTACTTCGTTCTTTATGAACTTAATACTCTAGATGCATGGTGGATAGCGGTCGATGTGTGGAGAAATAGTCTAGATGCAGAATCGTTTCGGTCTACTTGACACGGACGTGATGCCTATATTCATGATCATTGCCTTAGATATCATCATAACTTTGTGCTTTTCTATCAATTGCTCGGCAGTAATTTGTTCACCCATCATTATATTTTCTATCTTGAGAGATCCTCTACTAAAACCTATGGCCCCTGGGTCTATTTTCCATCATATAAGTTTCTGATCTACAACTTTAGTTTCCGATTTACTTCCTTTGCGATCTTTTACTTTCCGATCTATAAACCAAAAATACCAAAAATATTTACTTTACCATTTATCTATCTCTATTAGATCTCACCTTTGCAAGTAATCCTGAAGGGATTGACAACCCCTTTATCGCATTGGGTTCAAGTTTTTTGATTGTTTGTGCAGGTATTCGATGACTTGTGCGTTGTATCCTACTGGATTGATACCTTGGATGTCAAACTGAGGGGAATACTTACTCTACTTTGCTGCATCACCCTTTCCTCTTCAAGGGAAAAACCAACGCAAGCTCAAGAACTAGCACCCCTAGTGCTTGGCATCTTCATTGTACCTTCGATGGAATTTTCTCCCTCAAGATTATATTCATTGTGCAATTGAACAATCTCTTTACTGGAAAGCTTGATTCCATCACCAGCAGTTTTTACCTTCTCTTTAAATGGATCATCTTGAAGCAGACGATGGAAAAATTTCTTGCCATCAGGGCCAATCGGAATAGACTGATTATTCTTTGGTGTTTCAACAAATTTCAATTGTCCTTTATCAATGGACGATTAAACTATTTGATGAAACTTATTGCAATCCTCAAAATTATGTTTGAACGAATGATGCAATCTACAATACATTCATCCTTGGATTGATGGCTTCACATGGTGATCAAGAATTATAATATAATTATTTCTCAACAACAAATCAAAGATTTGAGCACACATGTTTAAATTGAAGGTATAATTTTGATTCTCTAGCCGATCTTGCTATGAGAACGGCTTTGGAATTGAGGAAACGAATGGTTAAGATTTGACATCTCCCCATTCGGCTATGAATTTTCGTTTGCATTGTTTTCCCGATGTCATTGGATAAGATATTATACTAGCATTGGTTTTCTCAAAAGAATCTAAGCTTGACTTTATGTTTCTGAAACAAGAATAGTTAGAACACATATGTCTCAATTGAGACCAAATGCAAGCCAATTAAGAAATAAGCAAAAGCTACCCAATTAGATATGAACTTTAGATAATGCACGGGGAAAGCCTTGACTGCAACAATAAGTCAGTATCGGTCTTTATAAATAGCGCAATGGGTTGACCAATATTCTTTATAACAATCTTATTGCTAAAAAGTAAATTACCCTTCTTCATTGGTCTTTCAAAATTACTTATGAAACTTTTTCTAATAGATGCGTCAACAATAAAGTTGTGATCAAATCTGAAAATAGGTAAATTACTTGCTAGACATATCTATTCAAATAAGTAGGGAGAGCATAATGGTGGTGTGCCTTGAAAAATATATTGTTCCGTCTTTGGATGGCTCCCCAACGCCTTTTCATCATATTTTTCTTGATTTCATGCATCATGACCTTGAAGATCCTTGTCAACCAAATTTTGTCCGGCTAGTTTTTCTTGTCCTTGTGGCTTGTCAATTTCAACAGAACGAAACTCATATGGCAGAAAGTAGGTTCCATTAACTTCAGAAAAATCAAGCACAACCGTTTTCCTATGCTTGCCATGCCCTGTCTCAATAATGCTTGCCTCTTTGGATTCGATGGATTCAGAATATATACTACTTGATTCGGCTTTTTCAACCGAAGCACTTTCTTATTCAGAATCATCCTTCATTCCATTGATTCTACCAATTAGTAATGCTTTTATTTGAGCCAATTCTTTTTCTGTTTGCTTTTGGGGTCGAGCAGCAAAAATGGTTTTAAGTTTTGCTCAATTTCAGCCCACTCCGAATATGATTGCCCCCCAATGCTTTTACATTCTTTCGGCAATGACACACGGGTGTTGCTGAAACTTTGAAATTGTGTAGGGGATGTATAATATGATGTAGTACTTGGTGAAGGCATATGTATTGTTGTAGAACCATATTTTTGCTCGCCAATTCTATCAATTGGCAAAGATTCATCTTCTTGTAGAACTCTAGCTTTTATTGCATCATAATCAAGAAACAACCCCTTTTCATATTTTTCAAGGCAAAGAGAATTAATTCTCTTATTTTGTGCTAAACTCTTTTTTAACGCAACCACAACTGCTTCTGGAAGGGATCGGTCCATAGTACTTTTAGAATCTTTCGACAACGATTTGTGAGTGTTGCCTAAATTATGCAATTCCATATAGCATGCATTATGTGCTACAATATTAGGTGAATGCATGTGCGTTCCTGCTAAATTTTCACTTATTTGGTTATGACCATGAATGTGCGGAGCCGAATTAACATCTACAATTGTGTATGGTGCCAAAAATGACTAACATGAGGTGTAGCATATGATGGTTGAGAGTAATTGGCTGAATAGCTAGTAGTAGCATGGCCAATTCTCCCATTCGTCGACGTGGTTGGGCTAGTATATTGCAAGTTAGTTGCCGATGAATAAAAGGGTGAAACACTTTCTTGCATGGCCAAGGAAATTCTAACATGTCGTGTTTCAAATTTATTAACCAAACTCACCATGTTGTTCATCGGCATAAAGATTTGTGGGGTTGCCAATGCATGGGAGTTATAGTACATATGGTGCATGTCACTAGTATCATAAGAAGTTGAAGCATGAAAATTACATTGAATCGGCCCTTCCACGTAATTAGATGGATGATTGTCAAAACTAGGGATGGCTAATAGAGTATAATCATTGACTGATCTAGTAACGCCATATGAATTATTTGCATCTACACAAGGAGATTGAGTATTCGTATTACTATTGTAGATAGAAACCCCTACATGACGAACTATTCATAGCAAGAATGGGCTGGAGACCGTTGGAAACTTCGTTCCCCTGCGGAGTCACCAAAAAGTGTGACACGAACACGTCACCATGTACCTCCAACGCTGAGGGTGTTGCATTGCAAATCACGTCAAAGAAACCCTCCAGAAGCCCGGTACGCAAGCAATCCGGTGGGTGCTTTTGGGGACCCAAAACCCACATGCCCGGGAGGGACCCCGTCTAGACACGCGAAGGCTATGGGCTACCCTAGGTCGACGTGATCAACCCTAGGGCCTCGTGGATCGTCGCCCTGCATGAAAAAGAATGAACAAAGAACAAGAAGAAAGATACAAGGGAGAAGGTAAAAGTAAATATAAAAGTGGTAGATTGATTATTTGATTATGTGTTTTTCAAGACATCACCTCTCATCTATTTATGAGGCGATTAGACTTCCCGTACAAGAAAAGAACTAAAAGTTTCGTCCAAAATAGCAAAAACCCTAACCTAACTCGGACAAAAATCTTTGGCAGTTTTCTGGATCAACTCGGAGCCTCCAAATGGTTTTGCTTGGTTTCACTGAGTGGACGTGGCAAACTTTCTGTATTCTTCTATATCTAACTCGGAATTTTCGAGTCAACTTGGCTCACTGAATGAAATCAACTCAGTCGGTCTGAAATGACTCTAGAGTTTCTATTTTTGACCTTGTTTTGACTCCACAGGTTGCATATGACCTCAGATTATGACATTTTTATATTAAAATCAACCGTTTCTATGAGGCACACAACTTTCATGTTGAAACTTTTTCCAGCGAGGTCATCTTAATTGAGTATCATGCCATTTTATAATCTGATGTCAACACGAGCTTCTCTGAAAATTGTCATAACTTTCACATCTGAGGTCCATTTTGGACCATCTTTGTATCCATCTTGATCTTCTTGAAGAGAGCCATCCGAAGTGACTTCCAATCTTAAGTTTGAATTAATGTTGACATAGCTTAAGCCACTTTTATGATTGTGACACTTTTGAGTGTCACCAACCTCTGACCACACCACTAGGACCGCTACACCTCACTAACCAAAATCCCCTAGGGAGCTTCCCCAATCCTCGACGCTTTGCTGGAGTTCGCCGGAGCACGAAGACCGCCATTGCCGGAGGCGAAGGAAGTGACGCTGTCACAACGTTTACGGAGGAGCTACAAGTACGAGAAGGATCACCCACTTTGCGCCGTTCCACCGCACCCACCCATGTGCTCTGTCGTGCCCTCTATGCCGGCAAACGACCGCCGGTGAGCCGATGCTCCATTGACCATGTAATTTTAAACAAAAACCCAACAGGTGGGGCCCACCTATCGACGACTCATTTCCATGCCGAAGCGGAACATAAATGGAGAAGCAGTTTTGAAATACGCGTTCAACGTGTCCGCCATGTGATTTTCTGGTTAAATTATTTTTGTTTTATTTAAATTTTTTTGTTGACCAACTTTGACGAGTGGTAAGTTTTAAACTATAGATAATTTTTAGTTGATTATTTTTGCTAACTTTTTAATGAAATTATTTATTTGTTGATTTAATTTGGGATTTATTTGACCTGATTAGAATTTTTGGACGGAATATTTGACTATACGTGTTATTTACAAAAGCAATTTTAAATTATTTACAGAAGGAATTAATACAGGAGGTGAAGACCAGGAGTTGTGTTGCACTTCACTTGAGCAAGGAAAGCCACCACCTCCATTTGCTTGATGGCATTGCAGGCCATGGGTTGAAATTTGCAATTTCTTTATTTTGTGGAAGTAATTAAATTAAGTTTTAGATTATTCGTGTGCTAGAATTGTTGGGAATCATTGCATGAAAAAAATCTACGCACACGCAATGATCTATCCATGGAGATGCATAGCAACGAGGGGGGAGAGTGTGTCTACATACCCTCGCAGCCGTAAGAGGAAGCGTTTCACAACGTGGTTGATGTAGTCGAACTTCTTCATGCTTCAACCGATCAAGTACCGAACCCGCGGCACCTTCGCGTTCTGCACATGTTCAGCTCGGTGAGGTCCCTCGCCTTCTTGATCTAGCAAGACGTCAAGGTAGTAGATGAGTTCCATCAGCCCGGCGGCATGGTGACGGTGATGGTGAAGTGATCTCCGCATGGATTCACCTAAGCACTACAAAAATATGACCGGGGATGTAAACGGTGGAGGGGGCGCCGCACACGGCTAGGCAATTGTCTGGTGTGTGCTAGGCGCCCACCTCCCACATATATATAGGCGGGAGGGGAGGGGAGAGGCCAATGGGCGCCCCAAGTAGGACCGAATCCTACTTGGGCTCCTCCCAACCCGCGCACCCCCCTTGCCATATTTATCGGAGGGGGAAGGAAAGAGGGGGGAGAGAAGGAAGTAGGAATCCTATTCCACACTTGCCTTTCCTCCTTCCCCTTTCCTTATCCACCTTTGGCCAGCCCATACGGGGGCCGCACCAGCCCCTTGTGGCTGGTCTGTTTCCCCTCTTGGCCCATAAGGCCCATATTTTCTTCCGGGGGTGCCTGGAACCCCTTCCGGTGACCCGATATGTACCCAGTACCTTCTGGAACACTTTTGGTGTCCGAATACCATCGTCCTATATATCAATATTTACCTCTCGACCATTTCGAGACTCCTCGTCATGACCGTGATCTCATCTAGGACTGCGAGCAACATTCGGTCACCAAATCACATAACTCATATAATACTATATCGTCATTGAACGTTAAACGTGCGGACCCTACGGATTCGAGAACTATGTAGACATGACCGAGACTCCTCTCTAGTAAATAACCAATAGCGGAACCTGGATGCTCATATTGGCTCCTACATATTTTATGAAGATCTTTATCGGTCGAACCATTATGACAACCTACGTAATTCCCTTTCTCCAGCGGTATGTAACTTGCCCGAGATTCGATCGTCGGTATCTTCATACCTAGTTCAATCTCGTTACCGGCAAGTCTCTTCACTCGTTCCATAATACATCACCTCGTGACTAACTCCTTACTCATTTTCTTCCAAGCTTATGATGTGTATTACCGAGAGGGCCCAGAGATACCTCTCCGATGCTCGGAGTGGCAAATCCTAACCTTGATTATGCCAACTCAATAGACACGTTTGGAGATACCTGAAGAGCATCTTTATAATCATCCAGTTAAATTGTGACGTTTGATAGCACACAAGGCATTCCTCCGGTATCCGGGAGTTGCATAATCTCATAGTTGAAGGAATATGTATTTGACATGAAGAAAGCAATAGCAATAAAACTGAACGATCATTATGCTAAGCTAACAGATCGGTCTTGTCCATCACATCATTCTCCTAATGATGTGATCCCGTTATCAAATGACAACTCATGTCCATGGTTAGGAAACCTTAACCATCTTTGAACAACGAGCTAGTCAAGTAGGAGCTCACTAGGGACACAGTGTTTGTTTATGTATTCACACATGTATTCAGGTTTCCGATCAATACAAGTCTAGCACGAATAATAAACATTTATCATGAATAAGGAAATATAGAATAACAACTTTATTATTGCCTCTAAGGCATATTTCCTTCAAGAATGTTTGCCATGCCAGTGTGAAAGTGCGTTATATCGATTAGAGGGCGGGTGAATAGGCAATGTTTATGAATTCTTCACTGAGGAATTTTAGGGTGAGGAAATTCCTGAGTGAAGAACTACTTGCAGCGGAATAAGTACTCAGAAGCAAACATAACAGTACATGAGCATGGTCTTCATGATAAAATGAAAACAAGCACAGAGTACAGAAAGCGTAAACACAAGATAACACAGGATAAGACAAACAGATTGAAGAAATTGAACTGAGGAAATAGAGAAGTCTTCAGTCAAAGTCTCCAAACATATATGAACAAGCACACAACACAGAAATGAGGAAATGGAAGGGTTGAGGGAATGGAACCAGGTAGCTTGGTGAAGACAATGATTTGGTAGACTAGTTCCAACTGCGGTGACAGTTGTACGTCCAGTTAGGGCGGCTAGGTATTTAAACCTAAGGACACACAGTCCTGAGCACCCAGTCCTGAACACATAGCTTAGGACACTCAGTCCTCACCGTATTCCCCTTGAGCTAAGGTCACACAGATCTCGCCCAATCACTCATGGTAATTCTTCAGGTGACTTCCAAACCTTCACAGACTCGGTCACTCGGCGATCCAATATTTCCTCTTGGATGCTCTAGACCATGACGCCTAACCAACTGGAAGATGCACAGTCTTAAAGGTAACAAGCGTCGGATCCACGCAGGATCAATCTCTTCAGTGATGCTCAATCACTTTGGGTTTGTAGGTGTTTGGGTTTGGGTTTTCCTAACTTGATGATTTTCACTCAAAGTCCTCGGAGGATGGGATGCTCTCAAATGACAAGTGCCAGTTTCTCTCAGAGCAGCCAACCAGCTAGTGGTTGCAGGGGGCGGCTATTTATAGCCTAGGGAGCAGCCCGACATGATAAGACATAAATGCCCTTCAATGATATGACCGTTAGGTGGGTAGATATTTTGGGACAGCTGGCGCATAGCACATCAACGGTCGGAATTTTGAGTATCAAATTCCTCAGGGCTATCATGTTCCTCACTGTGTAGGCAATCCGCACTGGCGAATTCTTAACTCCTCAGTCAGATCAAATTCCTCAGAGACCAGAAGAACTTCGTCTCTGTCACTGAAGAATATGACTGAACTGTATGAGATTTCCAATGGCTTCACTCGAATGGATTGGTAGGTGTAGGATTTTGAGTTGAGCATCACATGGGAAATTTTCCTTAGTATTTCCTCGAGCCCCTTTAACAGTACGGTGTTTCCTATGACTCAAGAAAGAGAAAATGAAACTACAAAGACAAAAGTCTTCACGCTCCATGTTCGTCAAATGAATACCAAGTCTTGAAGGACACACCAATTTCTTCACTTTCAAAGTCTTTAGAAATCCAAAGTCTTCAGTAGAAGAACTTCATTTTTAGGGGTCGACTTTCTCTGTAAATATCAAACTCCTCATAGACTTATAGACATGTGTACACTCACAAACACATCAGTCCCTTAACCTATAAGTCTTCAATACACCAAAATCACTAAGGGGCACTAGATGCACTTACAATCTCCCCCTTTTTGGTGATTGATGACAATATAGGTTAAGTTTTCAACAGGGATAAACATATGAAGTGTAAATAGTGAAATTGAGGAATTTGATTGCAAGATATAGAAGAACTCCCCCTAAAGATGTGCATATTGAGGAATTTGATTTTGAAGCAATGCACACTTTGAAGAGTAGAATCATGGAGATCTCCCCCTATATCTTGTAATCCATACACGCATTGACATATAATATGAAGAATTTGAAATGCATGATGAAATATGGTGACTGATGTAATTCAGCATGCGTGCATTAACATTAATGAGGAATAAGCATGCAGGAAAACACAGCAAAAGTATCAGGCCACCATAGAGTTTAAGATTACAACTCGATCCAGCAAAGTCTTCAAAAGAACGAGAGTTGTAACTTAGAGAGAAAAATGCGCATATAGGTAGACCCGCTTGCAGACTAACTCAAATTTCTCCCCCTTTGTCATCGAATGACCAAAAGGATCGAAAAATGAGGACTAACGCCCCTGAAGAATATCAAGTTGATGGAGGAGTGCCAGTGTTGTTGGGGTCATTTGTCGTTGTAGGGCCTGCCGTAGTGTCGTCCAAGTCTTCATACTCGTCGGTTTCACGCGATGAAGAATATGAGCTGGTCACCAAAGCAGGAATCTTGACCTTCTTGAATTTCTTCGTTGGAGGTGCAGACCAGTCAAAATCTTCCTTGAGACCCATTTTCTTCAGATCTTCGTCACCATACAGATGTGATAAGACAGCCCAGGTGCGACCGAAGACTTCATGGAGGTAGTAATGGTTTTTTCTTCACTGCATTATGTGTAGCAGTCATGTTGTGAAGAATAGAACCAAACTGACGCTTAACCCATTTATGGTTTCGATCCACCTTCTGGTGAAGACTAGGAGCAACTCACGGTCTGTCATCACACGTGGAGCTGTGGCTTGAGGAGTAGACTTGGGTGCATTGGCAGCAGAATCATGTGTGGCAGAGTCATCATTGGTGGAATAAGATGCAACTTTGCGAAACTGACCATCCAATGGACGAATGCCTTCATCAATGACCAGAGGTGCCTTGCCCTTTTCATCAGTTGAGGTATAAGTCTGCTTGAGGACTTCAATCAGGGGCAGGTAGCTGAGGTGATTCTGAAAATCAGCCTTGTAGTTGAGTGAAGACCTTGTTCTGAGGAATCTCATAATCCAAGGAGCATAAGGCTTCAACTCAAACGGAGAGAGTGCAACATTTGCCAGAGTCCTCATGAAGAAATCATAATAATTGATAGGAATGCTATGAATGATGTTGAATAGCAGATTCTTCATGATGCCAACTATTTCCTCATCAGATGAGTCGTGGCCTTTGATAGGACTCATTATCCTCGTCAGAATGCGATAGACTATTCTGGGCACATAGAGTAAGTCCTTTACGAGGAATTTGGTCCTTGGGGCTTGACCGGGCTTCAAAGGCTTCATTAACACTTGCATGTAATGAGCAGTGAGTTCAGGTTCTTGGTACAGGCAGCGAGCTCCTTCACTGGGTGGACTGGTGGGCAGGGCGTGAAGCAATTCAGGGGCCGGTGCCTTATAATGAGTATTATCGGTCATCCAGTCCAAGACCCAGGTGTTGATATCTTCAGGATCACCGGTGATGTGCAGTGTCGCATAGAACTGAAGAATGAGCTCTTCATTCCAATCAACAATGTGAGAGCAAAAGTTGAGGAGGCCTGTGTCATGAAGCACACCGAGCACAGGAGAGAAACAAGGCAATGATTCCATGTCCACGTGAGGAACATGCTCATGGTAAAAGATTTTGTCCTTGTTGAAAAGTTGTGAAGAATAAAAATTTGCCTGGCTGGCAGTCCAGAAGCGCTTCCTCCTATGACGAGCATAGTCATAGGGATTGTAGTCAGTGAAGAATACATGCTCGCCAAAGAAGTTATCAGCCTTGAGTTTTTGCTTCTTCGAGAAGGGATCCTTTGTCTTGGGGTGAGGAGTGTCAGTCAATTGCATAACAACCTCAGGGATCTCGATCCCAGTTTCTGCAGGCTGAGGAATTTCAGGTTCTTCTCCAGTGGCAGCCTGAGACTTCAATTCTTCATTTACATTTTCATCAACACTAGTGGCTGGAATTTCTTTATGGATAGACGGAGTTGCATGAGGTTCTTCAGATCCTATTTGTACTTCAGTAGCTACAGGGGACTGAGGAATTTGTTGAAGAGGTGTGAACAGAGGAGAGTTGGGGTGCTGACTTTCCCAAAAGTCATCATTCATCACTAGAGTAGTGCTTCCAATGAACACATCTTCATCTTCATCTTCTTCTTCAACACCGGCCTCTTTAGCAGTAAACTGAGGCATGGGCGAGGAGACAATTGGTGTTGAAGGGATTGCATCCACTTCAATTTGTTCATCTAGCTGATCTGACGAAGCAGCTAAGGGAATGTCATCTTCTGATTCACTTGGAATCACATATTCTTCATCAAAAGGAACAAGGTCCTTTGATGGGATGGTTGAGATAGGAACAACATCAATTGGGTTGTCAACTGAGCTAGTCAATGGCTTCATCTTTTTCGAGGCTGAAGAATCTGATGAAGTTGATGTCTTCCTTTTCTTCACAGCTGCACGCACTGCAGCCTTGGTCTTCTTCACATCTGATGCAGATGGAAGGATCGGAGTTGGTGTAGGCGCAGGAGGAGCAGAGGAATTTGGTTGAATTTCTTCAGGCGCAACTAATGTAGTTGCCCTGACGTCTTCACTTTCTTCAGGCACAACACTAGTGGTTGCCCTGGCAATTTCTTCAGTGGCCTGAGTGTCATCAACGGTTCTAGCATTTTCTTCAGTAGGCTGAGAAGATGCTTCAGCATGAGGATTTTCTTGTTGCGTTGGGGCTGCAACAGTGGAAGTGAAATTTTCAGTCAATTTCACAAACCTGACTTTGGCTCCAAGCCAGTCAGCACGGTATACATCAAATTCATCATTGAGTTTCTTGATCTCTGATTGAATTGTGACAAGTTCTTCAGTTGTCATAAAGACAACGTTCTTCTTCAGGAAGCGCTCCTTCTTGTACTGTGCTTTCCTGATATTCCTGGCCTTTTCAAACTTCCATTTTTCTTCTTGGATGAAGGCAGTCAGCATATGACTTTGACCAGGAGTCAGCTTGAAATCAGGCATAGGAGTATTGTGGTCCTTGTGCCAGAGATCAATGTAATCAAGGATCAACTTTGGATCCAAAAGCAGAGGCACACTTGTGCCCTTGGCTCTAGCGGCCTTGACTTGCCTGTCTCTGATGATTTCGGCAGGTTCCTCATGATCAGCTTCGTCTACATCAGACGGCACTTGGAAGGCGACTTGCCTCTTGTGAGGACTTGGTCGAGAACCTCGTCCAATAGTGGCCTTTTTCTTTAGCAGAGAGGGGTCTATTGAGGAATTTGGTGCGGCTGAGGAACTGGCAGAAGCTCCTGAGGCAATAGAGATGCCTGTTGTCCTTTGGCACGCGGCGAGATGCACAGGTGCTGAGGATTTGGTCGGAGCAGCTGAGGACTTTGGCGGAGCAGCTGAGGACTTTGGAGGAGTTGGAGCAGCTTGAGGAGTTGGCCGTGAGGGCTTTGAAGAATCTGGCCGTGAGGGCATTGCTGATGAACTTGGTCGTGAGGGCATTTGGGTTGAAGCACTTTGCTTATGAGCAGGCTTCTTTGGCATTGCCTTCTTGGGCTTACTTGTAGAGGCCTCAGCAATGGCAGCAGCAGCAGCAGAGTGTTCATTGAATTTCCTCACTGCTTCTCTTGCTTGTCTGGCCAACTTGGCCTGGCGCTTGGCCCATTCATCAGGATAATCCTCACCGCGCTTGAGGCTGGTGGGATCTGCTTCTTGGCCAGGTTCCAATGGAGGTCTTGGGCATGGAGGATTGAGAGCGAATTTCTTCATGTACTTGGGAGTAACATACTTGTACTCCCTCCACTCTCTTGCCCATCTCCTCTCTATTCTTCGAATGCGCACCTTGCACTGATTTTTGTCCTCCTTACCAAACTTGGCCTCATCAGGAGTGCAATAGTCCTTGTATATATCATCAGGGATCTCAAAAGCAGTATTGACCTCAGGCCTCTTTCCTCCCTTCTGTGGCTTCTTTCCATCAGCCATTTTCTTCAGATGAGGAATTTAAACAATGGAATTCTCTGAAGATGTATGCAACTTTTCTTCGAGGAACACTGCAAATGAGTTAAGTTGATGAGAACCTAGTGATTCAGCAGCTGACATGAGTACCTGTGAACAGAGTATAGTTGCGAGGAATATGGAGAAGTCATATGCGTTCTCAGAGGTTTTTCAAAAAGAACAAGTTTGAGGAATTTGACCAGATGAGTCTTGAAGAATTTCACTAAGCGTTCTTTGTCTTAGGTTCCAGAGTTGTACAGATCAGAAATCCACACAATTGAGGAATCTTGAAGAGAAATATAGCTTAGAGAAATGAACCAAGAACATATGACATGTGAGGTGTTTAGTGTGTGAAGAATTTGAAGAATAAACACCTTTGAAGATTTAGTAGTTAACATATGAATCAAAGAGGGTAGTAAAAGTAACTTTTAATTACCCTGGACAAAGAACACGACGAACTGAGAGGTGTAGATGTGAAGTTCATCAGTTCAGATCTTCCACGCCCTAACTTGGCAAAGGAAGACAGCTACGGTGGCGGCGGAGTGAAGAAATCCGTAGCCGGCGCGAGTACGACGGCGACGAGGTCGAGATAGTGAAGCTCTTCCTCACCAGCGATGACGAAGTAGCGGCGGCGCTAGGGTTTGAGAAGCTCGAGCGGGAGTGAGAACGAGCGGAGTAAAAGTAAAGTGAGGAAGGGAAGGGGTATTTATAGCCATGGTGAAAAACTGTTCGCCCGAAGAAATTGGACGGACGTGCCCCTGACCCTTCTCATTCGCTTGACATGTGTCACCCACGTACTGAGAAGTGGAGACCATGTGAGATCATGGGTGAATAGATAAGTGTTGTCGTGGGATGTGGAACTGTTTGAGCGGCAAAGCTGAAAATTTAGATAAGATAAGTTAAAAGTTCCGTTCGCAAATTCTTCAGCTGACAAGGACATAGTGAAGATTTTGAACGAGTTTCAGATAGAACGCACATGAAGAATTTGTGAATAGATTGGGTTGAGTATAGCATAGAGGGGGAAGGGTCCGATCACATTCACTTAGCAGAAAAGGCAATATGAAGAAATAGCTATAAGTGAATGTTGTAGAGGACATAAACTCATATATATATATATATATAGCCAAGGAAGAAAAACGACAGAAATGGTGAAGACAATGCAAAGTTGAAGAATTGGAACAACTGAGGAAAAACTCAAATTGGAGATTCTCAACATTTGGTGGTGGCGTGACCCACCGTATAAGAATGATGATTTCAGACACCGCGTACAATTGTCGTAGGGGTCTGAGAATCAAATTCTTTGTTAATTTCTTGACACTTAGAGTGTTAGTCTTCATTGATTGAATAAAAATGTTTCTTCATGTGTTGCACATCTAAGTCATCAATTTTGCATAAGTGTTAGGATGTGTGTCCTTTTCAAAGAACATTTGAAGATTCTAAGATATTTAGCTCACACCGCAACTTGCTAAATCTCTTCTCATCCAAGGGCTTAGTGAAGATATCGGCTAGCTGTTCTTCAGTCTTCACATGCTCAATAGAGATGTCGCCCTTCAACACATGATCACAAAGAAAATGATGACGAATCTGAATGTGCTTTGTCTTCGAGTGCTGAACTGGGTTATGAGCAATCTTGATGGCACTCTCATTGTCACAGTAGAGTGGCACATTCTTCACATTGACGTCGTAGTCCTTGAGAGTTTGCTTCATCCATAGTAGTTGAGCACAGCAAGAATCAACAGCAATGTTCTCAGCTTCAGCAATAGACAGTGATACGCAGTTCTGTTTCTTCGAGGACCAACAGACCAAGGATCGTCCGAGGAAATGGCATGTGCCAGATGTTGACTTGCGGTCCACACGATCACCAACATAGTCAGAGTCTGAATATCCAATGAGATCAAAAGCCGAGCCCTTGGGGTACCATAATCCAAGTGTTGGTGTGTGAGCTAGATATCGAAGAATATGCTTCACAGCCTTATGGTGTGATTCCTTTAGTGTAGCTTGAAATCGGGCACACATGCAAACACTAAGCATAATATCTGACCTAGATGCACATAGGTACAATAAAGAACCAATCATGGAGCGGTATACCTTTTGATCAAAGTCAATACCATTTTCATCAGTGCATAGATGGCCATTTGTGGGCATAGGGATTTTGACTCCTTTGCAATCTTGCATGCCGAATTTCCTCAGTACATCCTTGAGGTATTTCTACTGAGGTATGAATATGCCATTGCGCTGTTGACAAATCTGAAGACCTAAGAAGAATTTCAATTCTCCCATCATAGACATTTGATATGCTTCACTCATCATATAGGCAAATTCATCACTGTAACGTTGGTCAGTACAACCAAAAATGATGTCATCAACATAAATTTGGCACACAAACAGTTCACCATCATAAGATTTAGTGAAAAGAGTTGGGTCAACTGAATTGGGTTTGAAGCCTTTCTTCATGAGGAATTCCTTCAAAGTATCATACCACGCCCGTGGGGCCTGCTTGAGGCCATAGAGGGCCTTATTGAGTCTGAAGACTTTGTCAGGATGCTTTGGATCTTCAAAACCTGGGGGTTGATCAACATATACGTCTTCCTCAAGCTTACCATTGAGGAATGCACTTTTCACATCCATTTGATATAAGATGATGTCATGATGGTTAGCATAAGCAAGTAATATGTGAATAGCTTCAAGTCTAGGAACATGTGCAAAATTTTCATAGAAATAAATTCCTTCAACCTGTGTGTAGCCTTGAGCTACAAGCCGTGCCTTATTCCTCACCACAAGGCCATTTTCATCTTGCTTGTTGTGGTAGATCCACTTTGTGCCGATGATATTGTGCTCGTGAGGATTTGGATGTTTGACCAGTTCCTAGACGTTGTTGAGCTCGAATTGATGTAATTCCTCTTGCATAGCTTGAATCCACTCATGCTCCAAAAATGCTTAATCTACCTTAGTGGGCTTTATGATAGAGACGAAAGCAAAGTGCCCACGAAAGTTTGATAAATGTGAAGCTCTTGAGCGTGTGAGAGGACCTGGAATGTTGATGTCGCTGATGATTTTCTCATTTTGCACTTCATTTGCAAAGCGAGGGTGAGCGGGTTTTCGTTGAGGAATTTGATCAGTATTTTCTTCAGCACCATTTTCCTCAGGTGCATCAGCATGACATTCTTCATGTTCTGGAATGACTTCTTCAGCAGATTCTTCAGTAGGAATGACATCCTCAGTAGCCTTGAACTTAATAGATTCCTCAGGAGGTATTTCATCTGTCACGGGAGGTAGGTGCTCTCTTTGCGAGCCATTAGTCTCATCGAACCACACATCTACAGTTTCAACAACCTTGTGATGACAGGTGTTGAAGACTCTGTAGGTGTGTGAGTCCTTACCATAACCGAGCATAAAACCTTCATGTGCTTTCGGTGCAAATTTAGAACTATGATGAGGATCTCTAATTCAACATTTAGCACTGAAGACTTTGAAATAACTCACATTGGGTTTATTGTCTGTGAGAAGTTCATATGCTGTCTTCTTGAAGAATTTGTGAAGATATACCCTGTTGATGATGTGCCACGCAGTATCAATTGCCTCAAGCCAGAAGCGAGGAGGCGTCTTGTACTCATCAAGCATAGTGCGAGCCATCTCAACAAGAGTCCTGTTCTTGCGCTCCACGACGCCATTTTGCTGAGGAGTATAAGGAGCAGATAACTCATGAGTGATACCAAGTTCATCAAGATAGTCATCAAGACCAGTGTTCTTGAACTCAGTTCCATTATCACTCCTGATGTGCTTGATCTTCACACCGAAGTTGGTTGAAGCCCTCGAGGAAAATCGTTTGAAGACTTCCTGCGCTTCAGTTTTGTAAGTGATAATATGGACCCATGTATATCGAGAATAATCATCAACAATGACAAAGCCATATAAAGATGCAGCATTAGTAAATGTGGCATAGTGAGTAGGGCCAAAGAGATCCATGTGAAGCAATTCAAATGGTCGAGTAGTAGTCATGATAGTCTTTGCTGGATGCTTGGCCTTGGTCAGCTTTCCAGCTTCACAGGCTCTGCATAAGTGATCCTTGAGGAATTTGACATTTTCAATGCCAATGACATGCTTCTTCTTCGCGAGCGTGTGCAGATACCTCATGCCAGCATGACCAAGTCGTCGATGCTATAGCCAGCCTTCTAAAGCTTTTGCAAGTAGACATGTAGCAGGTTGTGGTCCTGTAGAGAAATCAAAAATATACAAATCTCCTCTCCTAAAGCCTTCGAATACTTTGGAATTGTCAGCTTCCATGATCACAACACAACGATACTTGACAAAGACAACAACCATGTCAAGATCAAACAGCATTGAGACAGACATGAGGTTGAACCCTAAGGACTCGATCGACAAGCATGACTTTGTCCATGTGTTGATCTTTGAGATTGCAACCTTACCTAGACCCAATACCTTGCTTTTGCCTTTGTCAGCGTAGGTGATATGCTTCATGTGTGATGGAGATAAGGCAGAGTCCATGAATAAGCTCCTGTCACCAGTCATGTGATTTGTACATCCACTATCGAGGACACACTCAGTGGCTTTGGGTTGATCATCCTGCAGATGAATTAGTCCAACTTACGAACTCATATACTTCATTCGTGAAGAATATGGTATCAATTTCATCAGATAATAGAACAGATAAAGCAGTATGAGGACGTGAGAAATGAAAATTCATTTCTTCATGAATAGCTTGCGTCCTTTCAAGCATATTTAGGTCTCCAGCAAATTCTTTAGACGATTAAGTTCATCTGGAGACCTGACCCTACATAAGAGATTAGTTCTTTTTCTTCATGTAACGCCCTCGATGCGGCTATATCTCCCACGTGTCAAAGCATGACTTAGAGGCATAACTGCATTGAAAGCAATGTTGCAAGTGAGGTAATCTTCACACAACCCATGTAATGCATAAGGGAAAGAGATACATAGTTGGCTTACAATCGCCACTTCACACAAATACATAAATAAAGCATTACATCAACCAGATACAATCAAGGTCCGACTACGGAACGAAAATAAAAGAAGACTACCCCAAAAGCTACACAGATCCCCGATCGACCCCAACTGGGCTCCACTACTGATCAACTAGAATGAAACAACATAAAGGACAAGATCTTCCTCGGGCTCCTCCTTGAGCTTGGTTGCGTCACCTGCTCGATAACATCGGCACCTGCAAACTGGTTTTGGAAGTATCTGTGAGTCACGGGGACTCAGCAATCTCACACCCTCGCGATCAAGACTATTTAAGCTTATGGGTAAGGTAAAGGTATGAGGTGGAGCTGCAGCAAGCAACTAGCATATATGGTGGCTAACATACGCAAAAGAGAGCGAGAAGAGAAGGCAAAGCACGTTCGAGAAACTATGATCAAGAATTGATCCTAGAACAACCTACGTCAAGCATAACTCCAACACCGCGTTCACTTCCCGAACTCCGCCGAGAAGAGACCATCACGGTTACACACGCGGTTGATGTATTTTAATTAAGGTCAACTTCAGGTTTTCTACAACCGAACATTAACAAATTCCCTTCTGCCCATAACCGCGGGCACGGCTTTCAAAAGTTCAAATCCCTGCAGGGGTGTCCCAACTTAGCCCATCACAAGCTCTCACGGTCAATGAAGGATATACCTTCTAGCAGGAAGACCCGATCAGACTCGGAATCCCGGTTACAAGACATTTCGACAATGGTAAAACAAGACCAGCAAAGCCACCCGAATGTGCCGACAAATCCCGATAGGAGCTGCACATATCTCGTTCTCAGGGCACACCGGATTGTCTAAACTTCCGGTAGGCCAGCCCAGAGTTGCCCCTGGTGGCCACCGGCGACTGACATGTTGGACCAACACTAAGAGGAGCACTGGCCTGGGGGTTTAAATAAAGATGACCCTTGAGCCGGCCGACTCACGGGAAAGAAAAAGGCTAGGTGGCGAATGGTAAAACCAATGTTGGGCCTTGCTGGAGGAGTTTTATTCAAGGCGAACTGTCAAGGGGTTCCCATTATACCCAACCGCGTAAGGAACGCAAAATCCGGGAACATAACACCGATATGACGGAAACTAGGGCGGCAAGAGTGGAACAAAACACCAGGCATAAGGCCAAGCCTCTTCCACCCTTTACCAAGTATATAGATGCATTAATTAAATAAGAGATATTGTGATATCCCAACAAGTAAACATGTTCCAACAAGGAACAACATCTCCACGTTCCAACAAGGAACAAACTTCAATCTTCACCTGCAACTAACAACGCTATAAGAGGGGCTGAGCAAAGCGGTAACATAGCCAAACAATGGTTTGCTAGGACAAGGTGGGTTAGAGGCTTGGTTCACAATATGAGAGGCATGATAAGCAAGTGGTAGGTATCGCAGCGTAGGCATAGCAAAAGAGCGAGCATCTAGCAAGCAAAGATAGAAGTGATTTCGAGGGTATGGTCATTGTCGGTGTCAAAACCGGCGGATCTCGGGTAGTGGGTCCCGAACTGTGCGTCTAGGCCAGATGGTAACAGGAGGCAGGGAACAGGATGTTTTACCCAGGTTCGGGCCCTCTCGATGGAGGTAAAACCCTACGTCCTGCTTGATTAATATTGATGATATGGGTAGTACAAGAGTGGATCTACCACGAGATCAAGGAGGCTAAACCCTAGAAGCTAGCCTATGGTATGATTGTTGTATATGGAGTTGATTTCCTACGAACTACCACCCTCCGGTTTATATAGACACCGGATAGGGTTAGGGTTACACAGAGTCGGTTACAATGGTAGGAGATCTTGAATATCCGCATCGCCAAGCTTGCCTTCCACGCCAAGGAAAGTCCCATCCGGACACTGGACGAAGTCTTCAATCTTGTATCTTCATAGTCCAGGAGTCCGGCTAAAGGTATAGTCCGGCTACCCGAACACCCCCTAATCCAGGACTCCCTCAGTAGCCCCCGAACCAGGCTTCAATGATGATGAGTCCGGCGCGCAGATTGTTCGGCATTGCAAGGCGGGTTCTTCTCCAAATCCTATGTACCTGTAGGAATAATGTCCGATTTTTGTAATGTAGCGCTCCTTGACTCCCATGCCCAATAATGGCCGTCTTCCATGTGTCAAACGAATGCGAAAAGCCAGGGAGTTTTTACATCCACGCCCCTAGCCGTATAAATGAGCCGCCTATTTAACGGGATGGGGATTTAGGTCCAAACCACATCTTCTCCTCTCCGCGAGTTATCATCAGAGCGCTTCCAGCAAAGGTCCATTCCAACATGACCAGCCGTCGCAGCTCCTCCCCTCGCCCCTCCGGTCCCAAACCCGGGGACTGGGAGAGTTGCACCATCCCGCATAGCGAGTTAGTGTCGCTTCAGGCCAAGGGATTTCTCCCTCAGGCATACATGGTCCCGGTCCGAGCCGGTCTCGCCACCTATAATGGCGGAAAACAAGCAGAGAGCACCCCCGATCCTTCTAAAGGAGAGCGGGTGTGCCTCGTCCCCTATCTAATAAGGGGACTGGGGTTTCCAATTCATCCATTTCTCCGCGGCGTCTGGAGTTCTATGGCCTCCAGCTACACAATCTCACGCCCGCCTCCGTATTACATATTGCGGGTTTCGTCGCCCTTTGCGAGCTATTTTTAGGTGTTGAGGCTCATTTCGCGTTGTGGAAGAGGTTATTCTGCCTGGTGCCCCGTTCTCGAGAGGGGTCTATATACCAAGTGGGCGGAGCCGAAGTATGGCGCATCGCCGGGACCGGATACCTATCCGGAACCCCAAAGAAGGCGTCCGAGGACTGGCCTTCGGAATGGTTTTACATAGATGACGTCCCGCTACCGGACCCTATCCGGGTCGGTCTCCCTGAGTTCAACAGTGCCCCATTGAAGAAACGCTTGAGCTGGCGTCCGCGAAGCTCTCAGAAAGAAAGCGACAGAGACGTCCTTTACCTGATGGGCCGGATAAGACTGTTGGCTCATTCCGGACTAACCATGATTGGAGTCATGGCCACATGCATTATGCGAGGGGTGCAGCCGCTTCAATATAGAGGCCACCCCATGTGGGATTTCAACGGGGAGGATGGCGCCACCCGTTACGGTTGTAAGGGTCCGGCCTCAGCTGCCGTCCTAGTAAGGATCTTATCCTCTTTGTACAAAGGATAAAAGGAGGAATTCCTCCGCGTCAATCCGCAGGCCGGATTTACTATGTACGATCCTCCAAGTTGGGTAAGTGAATAATTGCGCTTGCCCGTCTATTTTATACTCCCACGGTTAGATATGTAGTCTAACGACTTTAGTGCAGGAACTGCGACAGGAGGTAAAGAATATAAACAGCCGCCCTCCATAGCCCGAGGACCCAGAACGGTCCCTCGATCCGGACTCCGAAGAGGACCCGGACATATCGGTGGAGCTTATCAACGGGGTGTTCCATCAGCTAAGCAAGGACAATACCTTGGTAGCCATCACGGCTGATTACCCAGGGTTAATCCCGGCCTCCCAGGTGACAGAAACCGGAGTCTCATTCCCTTGAGAGAGATTCCACTCTCACGTATTCTGGTGTTTCTGACGACAACCGTGTTTTGCAGGGGAGATTTCCGAGGCAGGAGGCCGAACCTGCGGCGGCTAGCCAACGAGGGGCCGCAGGACCCCGTGGGGCAAAAAGGAATGCAGTCCGGACTGAGATGCCGGCGCAAAGGTATAGAGCACCCTCTGTTTCCCTGGTGTTATTCTGTTAGGGCATATTAACGTTCGTGCTATCTTCAGAACGAAGAGACCTCGCCGGACTACATCCAGAGAGGTTGCCAATCGCGCCCCCACCAGCCAGGCTCCAACGTCTGGCCAGGAAGCGGAGGCGAGCACAAGGCGCGCACCGGACGCTCCTCCGACAGAGGATGCGGACAGGCTGTCTGGCACAAATTCATAAGTGGAGAGTGCCATGAACCATAGGCGTCGCCGGATAGTTCTACGCGACGCTTGTTTCTCCCAAGAGGCTTTAGATGCCTTTAATTCGGGAGATGCGTACCTCCGTGCCGCTCAAAATGGTTTAGCCAGAGCCACGGAGCAGTATGTAAAAGACATACGGGTAAGAAAATTTTGGTCAAATATAGATATACCAGTAGCCCCCGAGACTTGAAACAGTTAGAGCAACTGATTTAAGGATCATTTAATAAGCAGGTTCTTACAGAGAAGAATACCGTACTGTCCCAGGAGCTGGAAAAGTGCAAGGCCCAACTAGAGGCCGCACTAGCCGCAGCGGGGGAGCCCAAAGAGACCCCCTTAGGTAAGATACACTTCGAAAGATTAGTATTGTGCGGTGTGGGTGCAAATCTGCCAAATCATGTTGCAGATGGCGCCGGACTCGATACGGAAAAGCAACAACTCTTACGCCGGCTAAAGGCCGGTGAGAGTACGTTGACAAAGGTGAGGCGAGAGAAGAATGATCTTTAGGATGCCAACACCAGGCTGGACATCGAACTTAAAGATGTTCGTGGCCAGCTGTCGGACTCCACGAGGGAGAATCAGCGGCTTCGACGCGGCATATTCAGTAAGTGCTTGAACAAACTTTTAAGAAAAAGAGTTCGGCAAGGAAGTCGACTAACAGAGTAATGTCTGTAGGTATGCTCACAGGTCGTCCTACAAAGGAGATGCCCGGTTCTACGGGTGACCTTCTTCCCGAACTCATGCAACTGCACGAGCGAATTCAGCAGGCGATGTGAGGTGTTGCCCAAGCCTTATGGCCTGCCCACTCCATGCCCGAGGGCCTTGGAGAGCTTGCGGAGAAGCTGAAGGGAGCTCGGCGGCGCTTCCGGTTGTGGAAGATATCGGCCTGCCGACAAGGCGCTAGGGAAGCCTGGGCCATGGTGAAGACCCGTTTTACGAAGTCTGACCCAAACCACATGGCCAAGGTCGGACCAGTGGGGCCTGATGGGAAGGAGATCCCTGTGAGCTTAGTATACGGCCAAGTAGAGTTGGCCGCAAAGTATTCCCAGCAGGACTGTAAATTAGACAGCCTGTTAGATGGTATAGAAGAGGAATACAATCAGTCAGAATGACTATGTAATTTTGAATTTACATGTGTAATGCCTTCTAGCCGGATTGTAGATCGTTTGTCGTTGCCGACCTTTTCGCTTCAACCTCGGGACCTGACGGTCCTGAGTGTGTCCGAATACCATAGCGGTTATATAAGAACCGTGGTATGCGTGGAGACCAGGCGTAGGGGTCATTAGTGCTTTATCAGACAAGTGCCCAACTAGTTATGTTATATTACATGGTTAGTAAGAAACATCTTCCAGAGAGAATAGTTCCGTTAGGGGTTCCTTTCGCTGGGAGGCATGCCCTAAAGTGCATGTCCGGACTACGTAAAAAGACGCAGAAAAATCATCTGGGGGCGCATAAAATGAGTAAAATGATCATCTTTTATCTCACCGACCGAATATTCCCTTAAGAACGCTAGCTTTCGGCTTCACCCAGTTTGAGGTACACATCTGGCTGACCCGGTAGTAACAATCGCAGAGGTGCTCCCTTTACCGCCTAGCCGAACAATCGGGAACGTAGGGGTAAGCACAGGAGCCAGGCAACCCAGCTTGGCCAAAACTTAAGTCATATCGATGCATATAATGGTGAAGAAAAAGGTACATGTGGAAGTTTGATGCATGTGTTGGGCGTGAATCCCGTATAAATAAGCTTCTGTTAAAGAAGCCCCCAGGTTTAATGAGCGTGAGTGGCGCGTCACTAGATGAGCCTTTAAGGGCTATGAAAGAAAAGAGGGGAAGGAGAGAAATGTAAGACAGAAAAATGCAAAAAATGGACAGAGGAAGGAGACGAACACAGAGTCTGGCGCTAGGCATAGAATCTTCGGAGACGGGTGGCGTTCCACGGGTTCGGCTCGAGTCGGTTATCCGACGCATCTCGCAGGCGGTACGCCCCGCCAGTCAGGACTTGGTCGATTATGAATGGACCTTCCCACTTGGGCTTGAGTTTGTCCTTTTTCTTATCTGGCAGGCGTAGAACTAGTTCGCCAACATTGTAATTTTTGGCCCGTACTTCTCTGCTTTGATATCTTCGGGCCTGCTGTTGATAAAATGCGGAACGGGCTTTTGCCACGTCACGCTCCTACTCCAGGGCGTCCAAGTTGTCCTACCGATCAAGCTCGTGTAGGATCGAAAGTATGTCTAGAGGGGGGTGATTAGACTACTTGACCAAATAAAAACTTAACCTTTTCCCAATTTTAGTTCTTGGCAGATTTTAGCTATTTTAAGACAAGTCAAGCAATCATCACATAATTCAAGCAAGCATGCAAAGAGTATATTGGCAGCGGAAAGTAAAGCATGTAACTTGCAAGAATGTAAAGGGAAGGGTTTGGAGAATTCAAACGCAATTGGAGACACGGATGTTTTTCCCGTGGTTCGGATAGGTGGTGCTATCCTACATCCACGTTGATGGAGACTTCAACCCACAAAGGGTAATGGTTGCGAGAGTCCACACAGGGCTCCACCCACAAAGGGTAATGGTTGCGCAAGTCCACACAGGGCTCCACCCACGAAGGGTCCACGAAGAAGCAACCACCCACAAAGGGTCCTCGAAGAAGCAACCTTGTCTATCCCACCATGGCCATCGCCCACACAGGACTTGCCTCACTAGCGGTAGATCTTCACGAAGTAGGCGATCTCCTTGCCCTTACAAACTCCTTGGTTCAACTCCACAATCTTGTCGGAGGCTCCCAAGTGACACCTAGCCAATCTAGGAGACACCACTCTCCAAGAAGTAACAAATGGTGTGTAGGTAATGAACTCCTTGCTCTTGTGCTTCAAATGATAGTCTCCCCAACACTCAACTCTCTCTCATAGGATTTGGATTTGGTGGAAAGAAGATTTGAGTGGAAAGCAACTTGGGAAGGCTAGAGATCAAGATTCATATGGTAGGAATGGAATATCTTGGTCTCAACACATGAGTAGGTGGTTCTCTCTCAGAACATACGAGTTGGAATGATGTATGTGTTCTGATGGCTCTCTCCTCGAATGAAGAGGAGGTGGAGGGGTATATATAGCCTCCACACAAAATCCAACCGTTACACAGTTTTCCAATCTCGGTGGGACCGAATCAACAAACTCGGTCGGACCGAAAATGTAAACCTAGTGACCGTTAGAGATTTTCGGTGGGACTGACATGCAACTCGGTAGGACCGATATGGTTAGGGTTTGGGCATAACGTAATCTCGGTGAGACCGATTACACAAACTCGGTGAGACCGAATTTGGTAATTAGCTAACCAGAGAGTTGGTCAGGCAAACTCGGTGGGACCTATTTGCTCTTTCGGTGAGACCGAAAAGTTACAAAGGGGAAACACTGAATTTACATTGCAATCTCGGTGGGACCGATTCGCTCTTTCGGTGAGACCGAAAAGTTATGAAAGGGAAACAGAGAGTTTGCAATCCCATCTCGGTGAGACCAAGATCCCTATCGGTAGAACCGAATAGCTAGGGTTTGGTAGTGGCTAATGACAAGTGAAACTCGGTGGCGCCGGATAGGAAGAATCGGTAGGACCGAGTTTGGCTTAGGGTTTAGGTCATATGTGGATATGGGAAAGTAGTTGAGGGTTTTTGGAGCATATCACTAAGCACAGGAAGCAAGAGGCTCATTATGCAACACCTCATCCCTCCTTGATAGTATTGGCTTTTCCTAAAGACTCAATGTGATCTTGGATCACTAAAATATAAAATGAAGAGTCTTGAGCTTTTGAGCTTGAGCCAATCCTTTTTCCATAGCATTTTGAGGGTTCCACTTTCACATCCATGCCATGCCAATCATTGAGCTTTCCTGAAATAATCATCTTGGAATAGCATTAGCTCAATGAGCTATATGTTGTTATGAATTACCAAAACCACCTAGGGATAGTTGCACTTTCAATCTCCCCCTTTTTGGTAATAGATGACAACATATAGATCAAAGCTTCGACAAATGATAATAAGCATGAAATATATCGTCGCTTTGAGAGGTATGTGATAAGTAAGAGCTCCCCCTAAATTTGTGCATATTTAAAATTTGCTTTGGACTGCAAATGCACAAGGAGTTAGAGTCATGGGTTACTCTTCCATGTCACATACATCTTGGTGGAGCGCTTAAAATGATAAGGATGAAATACATGCACTCATCACCAAGAATAGTGAAAGATCACATAAGATAGATAAGATAATAGCATTAAGCAAGCATTAAGTGTAGCTTATTATCAAGCACATGATCATCAATGTCTCACAAATAATGACGTAGTATCTCAAGCAATCAAAAGCAAACAAGTTTGAAAAACCACCAAATAAAGCAAGAGAGAAAAGCAACACTCTCTCTCTCGAAGCCTATGATCTATACATTTTTCTCCCCCTTTGGCAACAAGTTACCAAAAAGTTCCTAGAAAATGCATAGTACTAGATCGACGCTCAGGCTTGATCTTCTGGTGGTGGTGGAGTCCGGATCACTCCAAGGACGAAGGCTTCTGTAGACGCTGAAGTAGACGCTGGAGTTGGAGCTGAAGTAGATGCTGGAGCTGGTGGAACTGAGGCTGTAGCTGGTGCTGAGGTGGTGGCTCGTGTGTCAGCAACTGGCACGGCAGACGACCTCGGACCTTGTGGCACTCTGGCAAAGGCATGAGTGGTAGTCCTGCCTCTCCTCTCCTGCATATCATCTTGGAGCTGCTCCACTACAGTCTAAATCTCCGTTACCTTGACATCCAAGTCATAGAACTTTTGTTCCATGATTCTCTCTAGGCTTGCCTAGTTTTGAGTTAGGGTGGCTAGTCCTTGCTCAATCCGCAGGGTGGATGCAATCAGGTAACCAAGCTGCTCTTGTTTGGTCTTCAAGAAATACTCAGATGCCTCCTCTTGAGTTGGCATCTTGGCAGCTTTCTCCTTCCTTGCCTTCTCCTTCTTTGCGTATGCTTGGGCAGATGATGGCTCGTTCTTAGTCATGACAACTTGATTGTCCTCAAAATCTGGACGGATGGGCAGGTGTTTCTTGTCCAATAAATATATGCCCGTGCCCATCTTGGAGTTAATGAGCTCCTGGATCTGAGGGGCATATCCGCAACTCCTCTTCTGATCTGCTGTAGTCCTTTTGATAGTTTCCACTATGAGGCTCATCACCTTGAACTTCTGAGGCACATCAAATACATGTAGCAAGTTGATAGCATGGCCTCTGATCATCTTGTGATCCCCAGACTTGGGCAGTAAGGTGTGCCTCAAGATCCAATTGATAGTTGGCAGCCCTGACAGAAGGTAATGCACAGACCCAAATTTGAAGGTGTCAAGAACTTCATTGGGAATTTCCTTGTACATATTGGACATAGAGTTATGGTCCATCTTCTTCTTGTCATATATGTCCAAGTCATCATCATGCTCCTCTGGGGCATTAATGATCTGTGCCCACTCAGCAATTGTGGATTGATACCTTGTACCCTCACACATCCATGTGATCCTCCCATCTGAATAAAAACATGATGTGGAGTAGAACTGCATTATAAGCTCCTCATTCCACTTTGTGAGCTTCTGCCCAACAAAGTCAGCTACTCCACAAGCTATGAAGCTGTCTTGCACTCCAGGATAGTGCTCCTCATTGTCCTTGATGTACTGCCAGTCAACCCATCTCATATCACAGACTATTGGCTTCTTATCAAGAAGCACTGTCTCATAGAAGTCCTGTTGTTCCTTAGTGTGGAACCTGTAGTCAACAGCAGTCCTCCTCCTTGAAGCATACGGGTCTGCTTCTCTCCACTTCCTCAGCCCTGAATTTCTCCTGAGCTTCATGTCCTCAGCCACAGGATGCGCATCGTTGTGGTCTGGGATCTTGGGATTGAACTTTCTCAAAACTTGCTCTTCATCCTCCTCTTCAGCAACAGTCTCAGGCACTGGGGCCTTGTTCTTCTCAGCTGCAGGAATGCTCCTTGTATTCCTCTTTGGTTTTGGCTTGGAGGCAGCTTTAGGCTTAGATGCAGTAGCCCCTGATCTTATGGCATCACCCATCAGCTTGGGTGCCTTGGGTGCTGGTGCAGCTACCTCTTCTTCCTCTTCCTCTTCCATGATGGAAGCCTTTCCTAGCACTCTGGCTACGGTCTTCTTGACCCTTTCCTTTCTTTTCTTTCCCTCAGCAGCAACCGGCTCTTTAGGTGCAAGCTTCTCAGTTCAAGATCTTGCCTTTGACATGGGCTACCTGCCTGCTGGCCTTTTGATTTTCAGCCCTAGCTTTGTGCCTTGAGCTGGCTCAACTCTCTTTGATGTGGCCTCTTCCTCTGCCACATAATCTTCATCTTCGGAATCATAAGTTCTCTTCTTCCTCTGTCTGGTGGCAGCTTTTGGCAAGTTGCTAGGGGTGCTCCTGCTGCCCTCATCTGAAGAGCTGGAGGGACTAGTGCCCTCACTCATGTGCACCTGCTGCTCTGACATGTTCTGGCTATCACTTTGATCAGACATGTTGCAAGCTCTGACTGCTGACCCTGTGAACAGTTTATAGATGAGGTAGAAAAGATGAGCATCACAAAATGCAGAGATTTTTGCAAAAGAATGATCCAAAAACTTAGTTTTAGTTTCCCACTGAAATCATCTCGGATCTACCGATTTTCAAACTCGATGATACCGAAGCAGTTTTGGAACCTAAACTAGTGAACTCGGTAGGACCGAGTCACAGTTCGGTGGCACCGAGACTGCTAGGGTTTCACAGAGTTCCAAAATCGGTCACACCGATAAGTAATTCTCGGTCAGACCGAGTCTCACTTGTGCAATGGCATAAGCCAAATCGGTGGGACCGAGTTTTTCAACTCGGTGGGTCTGAGATGGTTTCGGCGGAAACCTAACCCTAAAATTTTTGAATCAAAACTAATCTACGGGCGTATTGACTGGATAGGAGTGTTTCAATCGTGGCAAGAATCATGAAGAACACAATGTGCTAGGAATCGGACGGGGAATAGCACTGTGATCGAGTCCATACCCTAGTTTGGCGGAGACTCGCTACGGCGGCAATGGCGGGGCAGAATTCCCATTGACGGTGACGGAGACCAGCGACTGGAGGCGGCTGGCGGTGAGAAGACGATCCGGAGACCACGTTGGCAGAGCAGGCTATCGCGCGGGTGAAGGGGTTCGGAGAAATTTCCAAAATTTGCCCATGACTATATATAGCCCGACCCTGTCGGTGTGACCGAGTGGAACAACTTGGTGGCACCGAGATTCATAACTGCAGGCAGTTACTGAAACTCGGTGTGACCGAAATGTTCAAATCGGTTGCACCGAGATCGAAAACCTAGATCAACTTAATGATCTCGGTAGGACCGAAAGTGGGGTATCGGTCAGACCGAGAATCATAAAGAGGTTTTGGAAGTTTAAGTCTATGACGAATCGGGGACTCCGAGCGCTCCTCACACAGAGTGGTTCGAAACTGACTTGATCAAATTTTGTGATGCAGCATGAATAGAGTTTGAGACGAGAAAAGCATAGATAGCTAGAGGAGGTACTTGGGCATTCTTGTCCATCCACTTGGCAAAAGAAAATAAAACCAAACAATCAAAACAACAAGTGGATGTCCTCGAATGAGCAAAATATGCAACCAGCATGCTCACACAATAAGATGGCAAATGAAATATGTGGCAAGGCATTCACAACCAATTCTAGCATCTATCAAGCAATTTGCGATGACAAGGTCATCTATATATGAGTATATTGACTTAGGAGTCAAGTGAGAGCACTTGATCATAGGTCATACTCATCGTTTAAGCTCAAGTGGGGTTACCACTTTTACATAAAGCATTGTTGTGTTCACATCTTTAGAGTTGCTTTAGCTCAAGTCTTAGAGTAAAACTCCCCCTAGATGTGATATCCCCCCTAAGAGGGATGAACTAACCTTGGGTTTTGTCGATGATGACTTCATGTAGATGTTGAAGATGTGGATGCTCAATGTTGATGTAGATCACTTGGAGCTATCCATTTGAGTGAATTGCACTTTCAATACCTACATGGGTTAGTCCCACAAGGAACAAACAAGGATATCCATAGACATAGAGTGATGCACACAAAAGATGATGTCCATGAAAACTTTTAGGTTACCTTGTCCCTTGTCTTACCAACAAGAGGGTTTGTGACTCCTTGAACTAGTGCAAGATGTGGAAGTTGATTGCACTTGTTCTTGCCAAAATGATAAGAGTGAAGTATGTTGGCGGAGTCACCCTCAAGAACTCTCTAGTTCTTCTTCTTTTGGATCCACATCATCTTGATGGGAATCCTTGGAGTTGTAGTCGTACTTGATGAAGTGGAACTTGAAGTAGTCTTGGGAATCCACTTGACTAAGGTCTTAGGAGCTTCTTCAAATGCGTCAATTTCCTCTTGAAGCTTGTCCTTGCCTTTTTGCTTGTAGTCTTGTGGTGGAAGATCATCTTGAGCTTGTGTCCCCTTGAAATAAGTATCGTACTTCTCTTGTTGAGGAACAAACTTTGTCTTGGGGTATTGATCTTCTTCCCACTCAACTCCATTGGCATTGAACTTTCGTTCAAAACCAACACCTTGATTCTTCCGGTGCATTCCTTGCTTGCGCATAATTTCCTCGAATTGCCTACTCCCGGAAAGGCTTTTGTACACTCCTTTCTCTATAATTCCCTTCAATAAACTATTTTCTTGCTCAAGTGTAACTTGGCTAAGAGAATCATTAGTGGAATCAAGAGAACTACTAGAAGCAACAATATTGGATTTAGCATGATCATTGTTACTGCTAGAGGAAGAATCTTTCTTGTTCTTGTTACTAGACTTGACTTGAGGCATGTAAGTGGATAAGAGTAAACGCTTGGCAATGTAAGAAGAGATTTTCTTACGGAGATCATCATTGATTGCTTTTAAGAACTCATGCTCTTGCTCAAGATTGAGCTTTTCAAAGCGTAATTTCTCATGAGCTCTTAAAAGTTCTCGATGATCTTCGAAGATAGTTTCATGAGCTAACTTAAGAGTGTTTAGTTCTTTAGTTAGAGCCTCAATCTTCTCCTTATCATTGTGATTCGTTTTATCTTGATTAGCATGTTTAATTGATGTTTCATCATAGTATTCATCACTAGAGTTGTCAATAAGCAAATCATCACCTAACAAGTCATCTTCATCACTATTGAAATCAACATACTCGGGGTGTGTTACCTTAGGACCTTTGCCATGAAGCATCTTCAAATTCCTTCATTTGGTGAGTCAAATATGTCGTAGGAGTTGGTTGACACAAGTGCTAGACCGGGAACACCTTCATCTTGAGTATCTTTGGAGTCGGAGTGATAACTTCTCTCGGAGTGGCTGTCGGAGTCGGAGCCGGATACCCATTCACCAACATGAGCTTGATGTCTTCGTCTTGTGTAGCTCCTTGATGATTTTTCCTTCCTTTCCGAATCCTTGCTTCTCCGTGAGTATCTTCGTTCATAACGATCATCTCTACTCCTCCTCTCTCTTGGTGGTGATTCTTTGCTTCTTCTTTTTGGAGAATCTTCTCTTCTCTTGTAGGGAGCCGTACACTCATTTGAATAGTGTCCGGGTCTTCCACAACTGTAGCAGTTTCGCTCTTGACTAGAAGATCTTTTGTCATTGTAGGACCTTGACTTGAAGCTTCTATCTTTGCTTCTACTCTTGTAGAACTTGTTGAAGTTCTTCACCATTAAGCTCAATTCTTCATTGAAGTCTTGTTTCTCACTTGATGATGTAGGGGCTTCACATGAGGCTTTATAGGCACCACTTGATTTGTTGTGAAGTTCCTCTTTATCCTTAAGTGACATCTCATGAGCCACAATTCTTCCAATCACCTCCGTTGGCTTGAGATCTTTGTAATTGGGCATCATTTGGATCAATGTGCACACGGTATCATATTTTCCATCCAAGGCTCTTAGAATCTTCTTGATGATGAATCTGTCGGTCATCTCTTCACTTCCTAAGCCTGCAATCTCATTTGTGATGAGAGCAAGCCTAGAGTACATTTCAGCGACACCTTCACCATCCTTCATCTTGAACTTGTCAAGTTGGCTTTGAAGCACATCCAACTTGGATTCCTTGACGGAGTCGGTACCTTCATGCATATCAATCAAAGTGTCCCAAATTTCCTTCGCATTCTCAAGACGGCTGATTTTGTTGAATTCTTCGGGGCACAATCCGTTGAAGAGAATATCACAAGCTTGAGCATTGTATTGCAACATCTTCAACTCATCCGCGGTAGCTTCACGGTTTGGTTCTCTCCCATCAAAGAAGTCACCTTGCAAACCAACACACACAATAGCCCAAACAGCGGGGTTATGTCCAAGAATATGCATTTTCATTTTATGCTTCCAACTAGCAAAATTAGTACCATCAAAGTAGGGACCTCTACGGTGATAATTTCCCTTGCTAGACGCCATACTCTCCTAGGTTGTGAAACCAAGGCTATGACCACCAAAACTATGGAGATCAAAGCAAATGGAGACCAAAGCTCTGATACCACTTGTAGGATCGAAAGTATGTCTAGAGGGGGGTGATTAGACTACTTGACCAAATAAAAACTTAACCTTTTCCCAATTTTAGTTCTTGGCAGATTTTAGCTATTTTAAGACAAGTCAAGCAATCATCACATAATTCAAGCAAGCATGCAAAGAGTATATTGGCAGCGGAAAGTAAAGCATGCAACTTGCAAGAATGTAAAGGGAAGGGTTTGGAGAATTCAAACGCAATTGGAGACACGGATGTTTTTCCCGTGGTTCGGATAGGTGGTGCTATCCTACATCCACGTTGATGGAGACTTCAACCCACAAAGGGTAACGGTTGCGAGAGTCCACACAGGGCTCCACCCACAAAGGGTAATGGTTGCGCAAGTCCACACAGGGCTCCACCCACGAAGGGTCCACGAAGAAGCAACCACCCACAAAGGGTCCACGAAGAAGCAACCACCCACAAAGGTTCCACAAAGAAGCAACCTTGTCTATCCCACCATGGCCATCGCCCACACGGGACTTGCCTCACTAGCGGTAGATCTTCACGAAGTAGGCGATCTCCTTGCCCTTACAAACTCCTTGGTTCAACTCCACAATCTTGTCGGAGGCTCCCAAGTGACACCTAGCCAATCTAGGAGACACCACTCTCCAAGAAGTAACAAATGGTGTGTAGGTAATGAACTCCTTGCTCTTGTGCTTCAAATGATAGTCTCCCCAACACTCAAGTCTCTCTCATAGGATTTGGATTTGGTGGAAAGAAGATTTGAGTGGAAAGCAACTTGGGAAGGCTAGAGATCAAGATTCATATGGCAGGAAAGGAATATCTTGGTCTCGACACATGAGT
The DNA here is from genome assembly GCF_002162155.2 of Triticum dicoccoides. Lineage (NCBI taxonomy): Eukaryota > Viridiplantae > Streptophyta > Magnoliopsida > Poales > Poaceae > Triticum > Triticum dicoccoides. The sequence continues at coordinate 139,529,580 of NC_041392.1, forward strand.
AGGTGGTTCTCTCTCAGAACATACGAGTGGAATGATGTATGTGTTCTGATGGCTCTCTCCTCGAATGAAGAGGAGGTGGAGGGGTATATAGAGCCTCCACACAAAATCCAACCGTTACATAGTTTTCCAATCTCGGTGGGACCGAATCAACAAACTCGGTCGGACCGAAAATGTAAACCTAGTGACCGTTAGAGATTTTCGGTGGGACTGACATGCAACTCGGTAGGACCGATATGGTTAGGGTTTGGGCATAACGTAATCTCGGTGAGACCGATTACACAAACTCGGTGAGACCGAATTTGGTAATTAGCTAACCAGAGAGTTGGTCAGGCAAACTCGGTGGGACCGATTTGCTCTTTCGGTGAGACCGAAAAGTTACAAAGGGGAAACACTGAATTTACATTGCAGTCTCGGTGGGACCGATTCGCTCTTTCGGTGAGACCGAAAAGTTACAAAAGGGAAACAGAGAGTTTGCAATCCCATCTCGGTGAGACCGAGATCCCTATCGGTAGAACCGAATAGCTAGGGTTTGGCAGTGGCTAATGACAAGTGAAACTCGGTGGCGCCGGATAGGAAGAATCGGTAGGACCGAGTTTGGCTTAGGGTTTAGGTCATATGTGGATATGGGAAAGTAGTTGAGGGTTTTTGGAGCATATCACTAAGCACATGAAGCAAGAGGCTCATTATGCAACACCTCATCCCTCCTTGATAGTATTGGCTTTTCCTAAAGACTCAATGTGATCTTGGATCACTAAAATATAAAATGAAGAGTCTTGAGCTTTTGAGCTTGAGCCAATCCTTTTTCCTTAGCATTTTGAGGGTTCCACTTTCACATCCATGCCATGCCAATCATTGAGCTTTCCTGAAATAATCATCTTGGAATAGCATTAGCTCAATGAGCTATATGTTGTTATGAATTACCAAAACCACCTAGGGATAGTTGCACTTTCAGCTCGGCTTCTCTTTCTTCGTACATGCGCACTCTAGGTGAGTCATGAATTATGTCGCAGGGCAGAACTGCCTCTGCGCCGTACACCATAAAAAATGGTGTGTATCCGGTGGTGCGATTTGGCGTGGTCCGCAACCCCCATAGCACGGAGTCGAGCTCCTCTACCCAGTGCGTGTTAGATTCCTTGAGGGACCGCACCAGTCTGGGTTTAATGCCGCTCATGATAAGACCATTTGCACGTTCGACCTGGCCGTTGGTTTGTGGGTGATAGACGGAAGCATAATCGAGCTTGATGCCCATGTTTTTGCACCAGAGTTTTACCTCGTCGGCGGTAAAGTTTGTACCGTTATCGGTTATGATGCTGTGGGGGATGCCATAATGGTGTACAACCCCGGATATGAAGTCTATCACAGGTCCGGATTCGGCCGTTTTAACAGGCTTGGCTTCTATCCATTTGGTGAATTTATCCACCATGACCAGTAAGTATTTTTTCCTATCGGTCCCACCTTTAAGGGGTTCGACCATGTCAAGCCCCCAGACCGCAAAAGGCCAGGTGATGGGTATAGTTTGCAGTGCGGTGGGTGGCATATGGCTTTGGTTGGCAAAAAGTTGGCAACCAGCGCATCGTTGGACTAGGTCCTGAGCATCTGCCCGGGCCGTCGGCCAATAAAAGCCTGTACGGAAAGCCTTGCTAACAAGGGACCGAGCAGCGGCGTGGTGACCACATAGTTCGGCATGAATTTCAGCCAGAAGGTTCCGCCCTTCCTCTTCGGAGATGCACCTTTGAAGAACTCTGGTAGTGCTTTTCTTATAAAGCTCTCCCTCATGGACTCCATAGGCTTTAGATCACCGCACTATGCAGCGGGCCTTGTTTTGGTCCTCCGGGAGTTCCTGCCTAGTAAGGTAGGCTAGGAATGGTTCTGTCCACGGGGCGATGACCGCCATTATTATGTGGGCTGAAGGTGTAATTTCATTGGCAAAGCCTCCAATTGTGTCAGATTGTTCGGCGTCGAGTGGTGCGGCTGGGTCCGGGCTGTTATTTGCGGGTTCCCCCTCCCATGCTACGGATGGCTTGAACAATCTTTCCAAAAAGATGTTGGGGGGGGGGCTGCATCGCGTTTTGCTCCGATGCGTGCCAGGACGTCCGCTGCTTGATTGTTTTCTCGGGCTATATGGTGAACCTCCAGCCCTTCGAACCGAGCTGACATTTTTAGGATGGCGTTGCGGTAAGCTGCCATTTTTGGGTCCTTGGCGTCGAAGTCTCCTTTTATTTGGGATATCGCGAGGTTTGAATCCCCGCGTACCTCTAGGCGTTGGATACCCATGGATACTGCTATCCGAAGACCATGTAGGAGGGCCTCATATTCGGCTACATTGTTGGAATCCATGTACATGATTTGGAGCACATATTGGACTGTGTCTCCTGTGGGGCACGTTAGGACGACGCCAGCTCCCAGTCCGGCCAACATTTTGGAGCCGTCGAAATGCATAATCCAGTTTGAATATGTGTCGTACTCTTTAGGGAGCTCGGCCTCCGTCCATTCTGCGACGAAGTCGGCCAAAACTTGCGATTTGATAGCTCGCCGTGGCTTATAGGTTATATCGAACGGGAGAAGCTCGATGGCCCATTTTGCAATCTGGCCCGTTGCGTCGCGGTTGTTGATAATATCGTTGAGTGGTACTTCTGAGGCTACTGTTATGGAACACTCTTGAAAGTAGTGTTGTAGCTTCCGGGATGCCATGAATACCGCGTATGCAATCTTTTGATAATGCGGGTACTGTGATTTGCATGGAGTGAGGACAGTGGATACGTAGTAGACCGGCCTTTGAAGGGGGAATTTGTGTCCATCCGTTTCCCGCTCGACAACGAGCACTGCGCTGACAACTTGATGTGTTGCTGTAATGTACAATAACATTGGTTCACCGGTGTTCGGCGCGGCCAGGACTGGGTTTGTTGCCAATATGGCTTTTATTTCATCAAGTCCGGCCGTGGCGGCCTCCGTCCACTCGAAGTGTTCGGTGCGCCGAAGGAGGTGATAGAGGGGTAGTGCCTTTTCTCCCAAGCGGGAGATGAAGCGGCTTAAAGCCACCACGCATCCGGTTAATTTTTGTATTTGTTTGAGGTCCTTTGGGATATCCAATTGTGACAAAGCTCAAATCTTGGCTGGATTTGCTTCAATTCCTCTACCGGATACAATGAAGCCCAAGAGCTTTCCGGCTGGAACGCCGAAGACGGATTGAGCTTGATGTCATATTTTCAGAGGTTATCGAATGTAAGCCTCAAGTCGTCTACTAGAGATTCAACATGTCTTGATTTGACGACCACATCATCAACATACGCCTCCACTGTTTTGCCGATCTGATTTGCCAGACATGTCTGGATCATGCGCTGATATGTTGCGCCGGTGTTTTTCAGCCCAAAGGGCATTGTGTTGAAGCAGAATGGGCCGTATGGTGTGATGAATGATGTTGCAGCTTGGTCTGATTCTGCCATCTTGATTTGATGATATCCGGAGTATGCGTCGAGGAAACACAACGAGTCGTGTCCTGCGGTGGCATCGATAATTTGATCGATACGGGGGAGGGGGAAGGGATCCTTTGGGCAAGCCTTGTTGAGGTCTTTAAAATCGACACACAGGCGCCAGGATTTGTCCTTCTTTGGTACCATCACCAAGTTTGCTAGCCAGTCCGGATGTTTTATGTCTCTAATGAATCCGGCCTCCAATAGCTTGGCTAGCTCCTCTCCCATAGCCTGTCTCTTGGGTTCGGAAAAACGCCGAAGGGCTTGTTTGACAGGTTTGAATCCTTTTAGGATATTTAAGCTGTGTTTGGCCAGCCTGCGTGGGATCCCTGGCATGTCTGAAGGGTGCCAGGCGAAAATGTCCCAGTTCTCTCGTAGGAACTCTCGCAGTGTGGCGTCTACATCAGGGTTCAGTCGTGCCCCGATGGAAGCTGTTTTATTGGGGTCCATTGGATGGACCTGGAATTTGACTATTTCGTCAGCGGGCTTGAAGGATGTGGATTTGGATTTCTTATCGAGTATCACATCATCCCTATTAGCCGTGGAGCGCAGCGCAGTCAGTTCCTCGGCCGCTAAGGCTTCGGATAGTGCCTCAAGGGCTAATGCGGCCGTCTTGTTTTCGGCGCGGAGTGCTATGTCCGGATCACTAGCTAGAGTGATAATTCCGTTCGGCCCGGGCATCTTAAGGTTCATGTACCCGTAATGGGGTATTGCTTGGAAGATTGAGAATGCTTCCCGTCCCAGTAAAGCGTGATATCCGCTTTTGAACGGGGCCACCTGAAACGTGACTTCTTCGGACCTGTAATTATCCGGCGTGCCGAACACCACATCTAGTGTGATTTTTCCTGTGCAGCGCGCTTCCCGACTGGGGATTATTCCTCTAAAGGTTGTGCTGCTTCGCTCGATGCGGTTCTAGTCTATTTCCATTTCTTGAAGGGTTTCCTCATAAATGAGGTTCAGTCTGCTGCCTCCATCCATGAGCACCTTGGTGAGGCGAAAGCCGTCCACTATGGGACTGAGGACCAATGCGGCTGGTGCTCGGGCTGTTCGGAATCTAGGTTCATCACTTGCGTTGAAGGTAATAGCAGTGTCGCTCCATGGATTTATTGTTGCAATTTGATAGACTTCGGCGAGGCTGCGGAGTGTTCTTTTTCGCATACTGTTTGATGCGAAAGTCTCGAAGACTGTGAGAACGGTATTGGTGTCCTCGGGCTGGCTTTCTGCGGCCTCCAGAATTAAGAGGTCCTCGCCAATTTTGGCCACCTTCCGGAGTATCCAACATGCTCTAAGGCTATGAGTTGGTGTGGCGTCCTCTGTACTGTGGATTCTACAGGGTCCATCAAGCCACTTTTCCGATACGGTTCCATGCCCTGTAGAGGGTTTTGGCTTTTTAGTGTTTATACCGAGTGTCCTATGATGATGCACCCTCTTAGTTCGGACGGGATTACTATTCAAGGCCGGATTATCCCAAAATTTTATTTCGGTTTTCCAGGCGCTTTCCATCGCACAGTATTTTTGTACTATGGACGCCAAGTCAGCGAAGCGTGTAATATCACGACGACTTACGGCGTTAAGGATTCCCTCGTCCGTGCAATTACTGCAGAAAATTGAGATTGCGTCTCCCTCGCGGCAATCCTTTATCCTGTTCATAACCAGGAGGAATCTGGCCCAGTAATGATGTACTGTTTCCTCGGGCCTCTGCCTGATTTGGGAGAGATTGCTTATGTTCGGGTGGGCGGGTGTCGTTGAATCTGAAACCTCACCCAACCCAAGATTTGGAGGCCGAAGAGTTTCCGAACTCTGAAGTTCGGATTCTTGGATGTTGTCCAACGAATCTAGCCCGTTGCCTGATCCTAAGCTCAGGTCTTGAGTTACATCCTCCTCTCCGCGGGTATCCGGCTTGGAGGAGTCGGGAATTCGGATGTAGCTGGTCCTTAAAATAGATGAAGGGTCGCCGCACTGCGCCTCTACCATGGCAACGTGGTGGGTGACTTGGGGAGAGTTAATTTCTCTTAGATCGGGTTTAAGCCCAACCTAGTCGTAATCCATAGCGACCCCCAGGGTGGCGATGCGATCCAAGAGCTCGTTTACGGAAGAGAGCTCCACTGGATCTAGCTGCTCGACGAGCTCCGAGCCGACGTGTAGGTTGCTTTTGATGACCCGAGAGGTCACCGTCGGCGCAACAGCCGAACAGGCGGTCATGAGGAAACCACCTAGCCGGAGAGTTTGGCCGACAGCCAAGGCTCCCTTAGCAACGGTGCCGTCTTTAAAGACGGGAGGAGGCATCCTTCCTGATTGCGACGGCACAGAAGAACTCTCAATGAAAGCACCAATGTCGGTGTCAAAACCGGCGGATCTCGGGTAGTGGGTCCCGAACTGTGCGTCTAGGCCGGATGGTAACAGGAGACAGGCAACACGATGTTTTACCCAGGTTCGGGCCCTCTCGATGGAGGTAAAACCATATGTCCTGCTTGATTAATATTGATGATATGGGTAGTACAAGAGTGGATCTACCACGAGATCAAGGAGGCTAAACCCTAGAAGCTAGCCTATGGTATGATTGTTGTATATGGAGTTGATTTCCTACGGACTACCACCCTCCGGTTTATATAGACACCGGATAGGGTTAGGGTTACACAGAGTCGATTACAATGGTAGGAGATCTTGAATATCCGCATCGCCAAGCTTGCCTTCCACGCCAAGGAAAGTCCCATCCAGACACGGGACGCAGTCTTCAATCTTGTATCTTCATAGTCCAGGAGTCCGGCTAAAGGTATAGTCCGGCTACCTGAACACCCCCTAATCTAGGACTCCCTCAGTCATCTTGCCTGAGATCCCGCAAGGAAGAAGAACGAGTCCATGAAGAAGACAAACATACGTAGTCGAACGGATCCTCACAAACGCGACGTTATCGGAACTAACCCGAAGGAGAAACACCGGAAAGAAGCAAACAACATAGTAAACAACCAAGCATAAACATGGCATGATGCACAACCAAATATGATGCATGTCCGGTTTAATGAAGCATGGCATGGCAAAGTGCAACAAACAACACTACAAGTTAAGTGGAGCTCAATATGCAACGGAGTTGCATATTGAAGAAAACACCACATGACTTATTTAGTTCTCTCCCGGTTATGTACTCAACAATATTAAAGGTTGGTTAACATGGCAAGAGGTGAAACATAACAAAACTATACCATCTAACAATTTAAATGAGGCCGGAAACAACAACAACAACAACAACAATTCCGGTATATCCTCATGTGCATTTATCAATATAAAGCAAACAACAATTTTAAACATTTTAATTGTTGTTATCATGATGTGGATGACATGTGCAAGTTTTATGCAATTTTTATTAAAAGTTGACAAGAGCATTATGAAGCATTTGTCATCGTGGCGGAAATGAAAGGGGTGGCACGACAACGAATCCGAAAATGATGCCACGGCAACTTTCCGGTTCCGGAAACTCGATTGGGATGCCGGTGCAAAAGAGAGTGTGACGGGAGCATGTCATGCAAGGATGGTGGGGCGCTCCCGGCAAACGGGTGTCCCACGAGACGACGGTATGGCAACGGGGAACATGCAAGAAAACATGTCGGGCACAGTGCAAACGCGAGCATTTCATACAACACAAGCAAACATTCTCAGACGATCGTCTCGGGGTTATACCTTCGAAGCGTGCCTTTTCGGAATGGATCAAGTTCGATGCGGTGTAGGGGAAGTAGACGTTCTCGGGACGTTCGTAGTGGAAGTAGTCGTTCTCGCATGCTCTAGGGTCGATGGTAGAGGTTCTCGCGATCTCGATGGCGGTAGTGGTACATGTTTATTGTAGCACGAGTTTTCGTAGATGTTCATGTCATCGATGTCGTGGTACTTGGGGTCTTCGGACTTTCCGGTCCCGTTCTTGCGACGGTAGTCGTTCACGTTTGTTCGGAGAGGTACTTGATGACTCCAATGTCTTCAGGGCGACGGTAGTGGTACACACGAAGGTAGTCGAACTTGATGGATCCGAGGGCTCCGGCCAACGTGGTACTTGGCGCAACATCGGTCCCCGAGGTCGTCGTGTACACGTTCACATAGTAATCGTACACATCGACGGTAGTGGTACATGGCAAGGAACTTGACATCCATGATGCCTTCAAGGGTTGACGGTAGGGGTAGTCGTCGCATTGCCGGGCTTAGTCGTACACTTGGTGTCCTCGGGGCATCGGCGGTAGTCGTACCCGAACCGGTATTTGGCGTACCCTGGACGGTCTTGGTGGTTTTCGATGGAGGTGTTCGTTCTTTTGACAGACGAAAACAGCGGCAACAATAGACATCGCAGGAGTCTACGGGCGCGGTCGCCTGCGGAAGACGGGGTCGGCCAGAGATACAACAATAGAAACAAAACAGCAGCAGCAGTGAATAAACCGACGGCGGCTGGAGCAGATCGGGCGCGGGGAAAGGGCGGCGCCATGGACGGACTCCTGTCAAAAGAGGGAAAAGACGGCATCGACAGCTGCGGGTTAGAGAAGCAGAGAGATAGCGAGAGCAAGGAAGAGAGATGGCAGGGCGACGGCGTTCGGGTGGTGCTCGCCGGAGCAACGGTGGCGAGGAGGAGGACCTCGGGTGGTTGAAGACGCCAGCGAACGTGGGGTGATGCAGGGAGCAGCAAGGCGTCGCTATGGGTCCTGGACGGCGGCGGAGCATCTGCTGGCAAGCGGCTGCGGGGTGGAACGGGCAAGAGCTTGGAGGGTCCTGGTGCTGGAGCTTGACGGCGTAGACTTGAAGCGAGGAGGAGGCCACGGCAGGAGGTCGGCGACGTGGACTTGGGGGCGCCGGCGACGCTTGGTGCGATGCAGGGCCTCGCTACTCCCCCTGGCGAGGCAAGGACGAAGGAGGGAAATAGCGAGGGGCGCTGCGAGCGAGAGAGGGCGAGAGAGAGAGCGAGGGAATCGGGGGGAGAGAGGTGGATCGAGCAGCGCGAGGCTGGCGGCGCGAGGGAAGATGCGAGGGAGATGGGGGTTAGATGGGATCGGGGCCTAGGGTTAGGAATTAGGTGGGCCTTCAGGGGAGCAGGGCAGACTGGCTGGCCGGCCCAGAGGAGAGGGCGCCAGCTGGGCTTGCTGGATTGGGCTCTCTCTCTCCTCTCTTTCTTCTCTTAAACTCTCTTTCCCAAATTAAAACAAAACAGAATAGAGAAAGAAAAGAAAGAGGAGGTAGGGGTGGAATCTGTGCATGGGGATAATTTTCCCGTACTCGCAAAAATGTGTATGATCCAAGAAAAATGGAGTGACCATTTTTCAAAGTTTAAGTTCAAACTCATTTGATTTGAATTCAAATGGTTCGAATAGGAAGTGAGGGTTAGGAAGGTCCAAAAATGTTCGGATTTTTTTGGTGGAGCACCGTAAAATGAGAGAGAAAAAATATGGCAAGGTTTGAGGAGCAACTCGAAGCAGAAAAGACCTGAGAGTTACATTGTAAGTGCGTCACGGTAATTCCACAAGAATGGAAATATTTATAATAGCTCCCTAATATCGGGAGGATATGTTATAAAGAGAATCACCATGTGAATTCCCTCGGTTTAAATGGACCGAAGATCCATGCAATTTATTTAGTGAGTTTTAAAACGGGTTGCATGATGACATGATGCAATGCACATGATCCAAAGAAGAAAAGCAACAGATGAAACAAAACACATAACGAAACCCGGAAACCCTGGAAGGCATCTGCAGCTCCGGTCTTGGGGCGTTACAACACTCCACCACTACGAGAGGATCTCGTCCCGAGATCTTGAATGGCACCGGAGAGAAGCGGAAGACGAAGAGGTAAAACAAAGTTGCTTCGTTGACAAAAGAGTGAAACCAACCAACCTTGAGAGGTTAAACAAATTGAAAGGAGGAATCCAACAAAGATGCAAGAAGTTGAAAACACTTCGTGAGGAAAGAGGAACAAGGAAGAACAAATTCAGACAGCACTCCGGTTGAAAAGTTATGCAAGACTTGATACGAAGAAAAGAACATGAGCAGAGGACACGACACTCCGGTTAAAAAAGATAGAGAAGGAATAAAACTGATATAATTTGGACAGCACTTCGACTGTAAATGGAAGAGATTGAACATGATCTTGACAAACCGAGATGATGGAGTGAAAAGAGCAACATCAATAGACCTCCAGGAGAAAGAATAGAATAAAGATAATTGAGACAAAAGAATGTAGAAGACAATGCCAACTTCTGCTATAAAAGATCTTGAAGGCATCTTTAGGAGAAGGGTTGAACGGAGTTGTTGGAAAACCAACAACGAAAAGAGTAAGCTTGTAGTGGGCTTATGGAAAACATCTCAAAACCAAGAGGTGAAAATCTGCCACTAACAGAAACGATAGATTGGATGATATCAACAAGGAGATGATAAACTATTTCACCGGGAGGATAAAAGAAGAACTTGGATCATTAATAAACACCATAATAGCAAAAATCCTTAGGGAAAGCTTTTGGTGCAATATAACCCAATATAACTCCAACAAATAGGTTGATGGATTTAAAATACCCCATTCTTAACAACCTGTGAATCATGAAACATGAACTCAAATTATCAAGAATGACATAATACCACCTCCAATGATATGGAAGAAAGAATTGCACTCCGGATAGCAAGAAGAATAATGCTTGAGCTCCTCTAAAAAGAATCTTGATGAAAACTTTGAGAAGGAATTAAATCCTTGATGAACCTTCATGTAGATCATCCATGAAGAACTCCGGTAAACAAAATGATGATAAAGGAAAGAGAAGTTGGAAACACAAGGTGAAGCCTTGTAATGATTGGATGAAACCTTGCGACGAGATAAAATGGAAACTTGGAACTCCAGAAAAGAAAGATAAAGCATCTCGAACCGAGAATGTGATATGATGAACCACTCCGGAAAACAGAAATTGAATTTACTCGATGAAACAAGAATAAGAATTACATTATGCTTATCCTTCACCAATTTAAATTGATGACAAGCAATGGATTTGGCATACTACTTATTCTCGAAGAAAGGATTAAGATAGATATCGCGCCAACTTGGGAAGGTATTGAACGAACCACCGGAAGGGTTTAGGAAGCACGAATGCATTAATAAGATAAAGAAGGAAGAGAAATCTTGTACGAACCACCGTAAGAATTGAAAACGATTGAAGAAAAGATAAAGAAGCACCGGGAAGAATTAGCAAATGAACAAAGATGCTTGAGAGAATTTATAAACAAGATAATGAAGAAATCTTGAACTAATTAACGGATACTTGAGCGAATCACTGGTAAGATTGGAGAATGATAGCTGAAAGCTAAGAATGAATAAATTCTGAGATGATGGGTTTCAGAGAATCAAACTAAAAATACTCTGAATTACTCCGGATGGGTGAATGGAATATCTCACAATCGAAAACAATTATGAGAGGATGGCATGAAGGTAGAACTATGAATCTTGAAGATAATGGAGCAAGATTGAAGAGAAACTCTTCTTCGGTCTTCAAATGCAGAGAATGACGATGAGAAACACCACCATGAGTTGTTGAGATACTCCGGGATGACGAATAAAAGGTTGAGCCAACGGTGAAAAGAATTTGACAGATCTTCGAGAAAATACATAAGACTGATGATGAATCATTCTTACGTCAAACTTTGAAAAGAACTTAGGATAGCTCCGGAAAAATTAAAAGAGTCAGGTAAGATCCTGGGAAGAGACCTGTGGGTTAGGGCCCACTGAAAAGATACACCGTTGAACGATTTTGAAGAGGGATTGCACCGGTTGATTTAAAAGGCTTGAATGAGATAACATCCTCAAAAAAGCATGAACGAATGTAGAGTGGAAACACGAATCTTCGAGATATCTTGAGCACTCCGGAACAATTGAATAGTGAGAAGTGGATGATTAAGAGGTGCACCGGCATAAGTAAGGATTTGAAATGAGGAAAGGATATGATCAACCAAGCTTGAATTGGTTCCACCGGAGAAGAAAAAGAATGAATAATGATGAACTTGAGGTTCCGTTAGGATCTTCAAGAGAATCACCGGATAAGAACATTCAAAGACAAGAATGAAGAGTCTTCACATGAATAAAATGGATACTTGATTAAGAAATTTGAGTCCTTGAAGAAATAAGGGTGGGAGGGAGGGAAAAACAAAGGCACTTGGAGGCGGATGAAACAAACACCGTTGAGAAGAACTGATAATTGATATTACTGATGTTGAAATGATTGGATCCACTTGAAGAGAAAACACGCCGGTGAAAAGGATTGACATGTCAATCTCGATGATCGAAAAGGATTGGTATTCGCATAGGAGTATGAGAACGTCGCTTAGGAAAGGTATGGAATCAACATTTGACTTCGAAGCAACTCAAATACCACAACTCAAAACAAAACAAAGGATTGTCTTGAAAAATACGCCGGAACAAACAAATGATAGAGATTTCATCCGAAGTTTTTATGGTGGGGCCTACACGGGCTCGATTGTACAGCACCATCATGTACAAGGCAGTGCACATGACATACGAAGCGTCCCCGAGTCGGCATAGCCAAGGACTCTTTAAGACACAACGAGACCACTGTAAAACCGACCGTGAATAGGCGGACCACTAGACGTCGAACCCCAATTTCATATCATACATCTGTCGGAAAGATATCCTAAGAGCTACTTGAATTCCCACTTATAAACTCCCGAAACTTTCCGGTTATGCAATCAGGTGTTGGGGATACAGGGGAAGCATAATATCTCACCCAAAACTAGCAAATCCTACATCCAGCTATATCCATCCTTCAACACATAACCAAGAAACCTTTGGAAATCGTTTACCTCAACCTTTGAAAAGCATCCATTATACGAGTTATGGCAATACTCCCGAAATCCCGCCCCAGTACTGGGTGGCGTCGAGGTTATCTCACCAACAACTGCATAAACGAGATTTTCGATGTCGGCGAAACTAATCTCAGGTATTCCAGAACTACAACGATAAAATTGTGACAACAACACCTTGGAGCTCAACTCCCTGGGACACTGCCACAACCCCTAAATGACAGGAGGCACCAAGAACAGTGTTCTCGTCACAAAACCATCGGAACGATTCCAAGATACCCGCGTGATCCTAATTTTTTTAGTGAAATTTGAGAAGAGAAAAGTCAAAACTCTACGTCAGGATGCCTCACCAGAGCGACGAATGGACTGAGGAGTAAAAAGAATTCCTAACTCTCCTATATATATAATCCTAAATGACTCAAAACATTTCTAGACTCACTAACGCCAGCGGTTCGATCAAGCAGGGGGCTCCTAAGGTCGGGGAATGCTCTGATTACCAACTTGTAACGCCCTCGATGCGGCTATATCTCCCACGTATCGAAGCATGACTTAGAGGCATAACCGCATTGAAAGCAATGTCACAAGTGAGGTAATCTTCACACAACCCATGTAATGCATAAGGGAAAGAGATACATAGTTGGCTTACAATCGCCACTTCACACAAATACATAAATAAAGCATTACATCAACCAGATACAATCAAGGTCCGACTACGGAACAGAAATAAAAGAAGACTACCCCAAAAGCTACACAGATCCTCGATCGACCCCAACTGGGCTCCACTACTGGTCAACTAGAACGAAACAACATAAAGGACAAGATCTTCCTCGAGCTCCTCCTTGAGCTTGGTTGCGTCACCTGCTCGATAACATCGGCACCTACAAACTGGTTTTGGAAGTATCTGTGAGTCACGGGGACTCAGCAATCTCACACCCTCGCGCTCAAGACTATTTAAGCTTATGGGTAAGGTAAAGGTATGAGGTGGAGCTGCAGCAAGCGACTAGCATATATGGTGGCTAACATACGCAAAAGAGAGCGAGAAGAGAAGGCAAAGCACGTTCGAGAAACTATGATCAAGAATTGATCCTAGAACAACCTACGTCAAGCATAACTCCAACACCGTGTTCACTTCCCGAACTCTGCCGAGAAGAGACCATCACGGTTACACACGCGGTTGATGTATTTTAATTAAGGTCAACTTCAGGTTTTCTACAACCGAACATTAACAAATTCCCATCTGCCTATAACCGCGGGCACGGCTTTCAAAAGTTCAAATCCCTGTAGGGGTGTCCCAACTTAGCCCATCACAAGCTCTCACGGTCAACGAAGGATATTCCTTCTAGCGGGAAGACCCGATCAGACACGGAATCCCGGTTACAAGACATTTCGACAATGGTAAAACAAGACCAGCAAAGCCACCCGAATGTGCCGACAAATCCCGATAGGAGCTGCTCATATCTCGTTCTCAGGGCACACCGGATTGTCTAAACTTCCGGTAGGCCAGCCCAGAGTTGCCCCTGGTGGCCACCGGCGGCTGATAGGTTGGACCAACACTCAGAGGAGCACTGGCCCGGGGGTTTAAATAAAGATGGCCCTTGAGCCGGCCGACTCAAGGGAAAGAAAGTCTAGGTGGCGAATGGTAAAACCAATGTTGGGCCTTGCTGGAGGAGTTTTATTCAAGGCGAACTGTCAAAGAGTTCCCATTATACCCAACCGCGTAAGGAATGCAAAATCCGGGAACATAACACCGATATGACGGAAACTAGGGCGGCAAGAGTGGAACAAAACACCAGGCATAAGGTCGAGCCTTCCACCCTTTACCAAGTATACAGATGCATTAATTAAATAAGAGATATTGTGATATCCCAACAAGTAAACATGTTCCAACAAGGAACAACATCTCCATGTTCCAACAAGGAACAAACTTCAATCTTCACCTACAACTAACAACGCTATAAGAGGGGCTGAGCAAAGTGGTAACATAGCCAAACAACGGTTTGCTAGGACAAGGTGGGTTAGAGGCTTGGTTCACAATATGAGAGGCATGATAAGCAAGTGGTAGGTATCGCAGCATAGGCATAGCAAAAGAGCGAGCATCTAGCAAGCAAAGATAGAAGTGATTTCGAGGGTATGGTCATCTTGCCCGAGATCCCGCAAGGAAGAAGAACGAGTCCATGAAGAAGAAAAACAGACGTAGTCGAACGGATCCTCACAAACACGACGTTATCGGAACTAACCCGAAGGAGCAACACCGGAAAGAAGCAAACAACATAGTAAACAACCAAGCATAAACATGGCATGATGCACAACCAAATATGATGCATGTCCGGTTTAATGAAGCATGGCATGGCAAAGTGCAACAAACAACACTACAAGTTAAGTGGAGCTCAATATGCAACGGAGTTGCATATTGAAGAAAACACCACATGACTTATTTAGTTCTCTCCCGGTTATGTACTCAACAATATTAAAGGTTGGTTAACATGGCAAGAGGTGAAACATAACAAAACTATACCATCTAACAATTTAAATGAGGCCGGAAACAACAACAACAATTCCGGTATATCGTCATGTGCATTTATCAATATAAAGCAAACAACAATTTTAAACATTTTAATTGTTGTTATCATGATGCGGATGACATGTGCAAGTTTTATGCAATTTTTATTAAAAGTTGACAAGAGCATTATGAAGCATTTGTCATCGTGGCGGAAATGAAAGGGGTGCCACGACAACGAATCCGAAAATGATGCCACGGCAACTTTCTGGTTCCGGAAACTCGATTGGGATGCCGGTGCAAAAGAGAGTGTGACGGGAGCATGTCATGCAAGGATGGTGGGGTGATCCCGGCAAACGGGTGTCCCACGAGACGACGGTATGGCAACGGGGAACATGCAAGAAAACATGTCGGGCACGGTGCAAACGAGAGCATTTCATACAACACAAGCAAACATTCTCGGACGATCGTCTTGGGGTTATACCTTCGAAGCGTGCCTTTTCGGAATGGATCAAGTTCGATGCGGTGTAGGGGAAGTAGACGTTCTCGGGACGTTTGTAGTGGAAGTAGTCGTTCTCGCATGCTCTAGGGTCGACGGTAGAGGTTCTCGCGATCTCGACGGCAGTAGTGGTACATGTTTATCGTAGCACGAGTTTCCGTAGATGTTCATGTCATCGATGTCATGGTACTTGGGGTCTTTGGACTTTCCGGTCCCGTTCTTGCGACAGTAGTCGTTCACGTTCGTTGGGAGAGGTACTTGATGACTCCAACGTCTTCAGGGCGATGGTAGTGGTACACATGAAGGTAGTCAATCTTGATGGATCCGAGGGCTCCGGCCATTGTGGTACTTGGCGCAACATCGGTCCCCGAGGTCGTCGTGTACACGTTCACATAGTAGTCATACACATCGACGGTAGTGGTACATGGCAAGGAACTTGACGTCCATGATGCCTTCGAGGGTTGACGGTAGGGGTAGTTGTCGCATTGCCGGGCGTAGTCGTACACATGGTGTCCTTGGGGCATCGGCGGTAGTCGTACCCGAACCGGTATTTGGCGAACCCTGGACGGTCTTGGCAGTGTTCGATGGAGGTGTTCATTCTTTTGACAGACGAAAACAACGGCAACAATAGACATCGCAGGAGTCTACGGGCGCGGTCGTCTGCGGACGACGGGGACGGCCAGAGATACAACAATAGAAACAAAATAGCAGCAGAAGTGAATAAACCGACGTCGGCTGGAGCAGATCAGGCGTGGGGAAAGAGTGGCGCCATGGACGGACTCCTGTCAAAAGAGGGAAAAGACGGCATCGACAGCTGCGGGTTAGAGAAGCAGAGAGATAGCGAGAGAAAGGAAGAGAGATGGCAGGGCGACAGCGTTCGGGTGGTGCTCGCCGGAGCAACGGTGGCGAGGAAGAGGACCTCAGGTGGTTGAAGACGCCAGCGAACGTGGGGTGATGCAGGGAGCAGCAAGGCGTCACTATGGGTCCTGGACGGCGGTGGAGCATCTGCTGGCAAGCGGCTGCGGGGTGGAACGGGCAAGAGCTCGGAGGGTCCTGGTGCTGGAGCTTGATGGCGTAGACTTGAAGCGAGGAGGAGGCCACGGCAGGAGGTCGGTGACGTGGACTTGGGGGCGCCAGCGACGCTTGGTGCGATGCAGGGCTTTGCTACTCCCCCTGGCGAGGCAAGGAAGGAGGGAAATAGCGAGGGGCGTTGCGAGCGAGAGAGGGTGAGGGAGAGAGCGAGGGAATCGGGGGGAGAGAGGTGGATCGAGCAGCGCGAGGCTGGCGGCGCGAGGGAAGATGCGAGGGAGATGGGGTTAGATGGGATCGGGGCCTAGGGTTAGGAATTAGGTGGGCCTTCGGGGGAGCAAGGCAGACTGGCTGGCCGGCCCAGAGGAGAGGGCGCCGGCTAGGCTTGCTGGATTGGGCGCTCCCTCTCCTCTCTTTCTTCTCTTAAACTCTCTTTCCCAAATTAAAACAAAACAGAATAGAGAAAGAAAAGAAAGAGGAGGTAGGGGTGGAATCTGGGCATGGGGATAATTTTCCCGGACTCGCAAAAATGTGTATGATCCAAGAAAAATGGAGTGACCATTTTTCAAAGTTTAAGTTCAAACTCATTTGATTTGAATTCAAATGGTTCGAATAGGAAGTGAGGGTTAGGAAGGTCCAAAAATATTCAGATTTTTTTGGTGGAGCATCGGAAAATGAGAGAGAAAAAATATGGCAAGGTTTGAGGAGCAACTTGAAGCAGAAAAGACTTGAGAGTTACATTGCAAGTGCGTCACGGTAATTCCACAAGAATGGAAATATTTATAATAGCTCCCTAATATCGAGAGGATACGTTATAAAGAGAATCACCATGTGAATTCCCTCGGTTTAAGTGGACCGAAGATCCATGCAATTTATTTAGTGAGTTTTAAAACGGGTTGCATGATGACATGATGCAATGCACATGATCCAAAGAAGAAAAGCAACAGACGAAACAAAACACACAACGAAACCCGGAAACCCTGGAAGGCATCTGCAGCTCCGGTCTTGGGGCGTTACACTTCACCACCCACATATGAAGGGGTGGCAAAGAGTTCATCATTCTGTGAGCTCCATAAGAGAAAGGTGGCATAGATGCCAATCCACTTCGTTTCACATAAGAGGGGTTAGGGTAAGCATAAGAGTAAGCAGAGAAATTCTTCGAGGACTTATGAACATAATGATTTGAAGAATAATGCACATATCCATAATCCTTAGGTCTTCCCTGCAAAACAGACGGGTTAGCACGATGATGCTCATGTGAGGACTTTGATCCTTTTGAGAAATTTGGTCCACGTGAGGAGTTTGGTCCGTATGAGGACTTGGATCCATATGAAGAATTTGATCTGGGGTTCCTATTCTTCACAGGTGGTGTCATGATGACATTCACCTAATGATTTTCAAGGCACCTTTTGGGAACCCAGATTTTCTTCATAGGAGAACCGTTCCTGCAGTTAGTGTCAACATATCTAGCAAATACTTCACCGTTCTGATTTTTGAACAGTTTATAGTTGGAGTCAATTGACTCATCAGAATAATATGAAGGTTCACATATAAAGCCAGATAAAGTAGATGGATCCACTAAAGGTCCCTTTGCAGCAACCCATGAGGCTTTGGGATACTGCTCGGGTTTCCAGTAGGTCCCATCAGCACTGAGTTTCCTCTTAAAGGCAATACCCTCTTTCCTAGGGTTCCTGTTGAGGATTTGCTTCTTAAGCACATCACAAAGAGCCCGATGCCCTTTGAGGCTTTTGTACACGCCTGTCATATACAATTCCTTCAGCCCTGCATCATCAGTGATACTAGCAATGTCCTCAGATGAGGAATTAGTGATAGCAGAGGCAGTTGAGGAATTTGCAGCAATGGAAGTATTTGAGCATTCAGGTGAAGAATTAGCAGTTTCACGTTCAATGCACTTCAAACATGGAGGAAAAAATTCATCCCGAGTAGCGCTGATCTGTTGAGCAAGTAATGAATCACGCTCCTTCTAAAGATCTTCATAACTCACTCTTAACTGCTCAAGATCTTGCTTTCTTTGAAGAAATTCATAAGAAAGCTTCTCATGATCAGATAGGAGAGTGTTATGATGACCTTGAAGATTGTCAAACTTGGACTAAAGTCTCTGAAGACTTTCAGCTAAAGCTTTGGAATGATCCATTTCTTCACCCAACATATCGTCGCTCTCATTTAGCATGTTTTGAACTTCTTCCAAAGCTCTTTGTTGTTTAGTGGCAAGGGAAGCAGGTTTGACATAACTGTGTTCAAATTCATCACCAGATTTATCATCACTGGACTCAGATAAGTAGCATTTAGTTACCTTGGCACCTTTTTCCATAAGGCATGGTGCAGAGGATGATGATTCTGGAGTGAAAGTCATAGCCTTGCGCGATTCCATGCAATCCTCGAACCAGGGTTCATGGTGAGATCGATGACTTTCATAGACCTTAGAGAGTCGGTCCCAGATGAGTTTCGCATGGCTGAGATGCATAACATTCCTGAACTGGTTTTGTGACAAGCAGGAGTAGATGATGTCCTTCGCCGTGAGGTTGAGTAGTGTGTACTTGCGAATATCATCAGCCTCCGCCATCTTGCATAGGTCAGTAAGACCAATTTCGGTGATGGTCCAGAGTTCATTGTTCATCGCCATGAGGCGCTTCGTCGTCATGGCCTTCCACTTGGGATAATCATGACCATCAAAGATGGGGCATGTCACAGTCTTCATTCCTGTGGTCGACATAACTAAAATTCCAGGTGGTTAAACCAAAATCACACAGAACAAGGGAGTACCTTGCTCTGATACCAATTGAAAGTGCGTTATATCGACTAGAGGGGGTGAATAGGCAATTTTTATGAATTCCCCACTAAGGAATTTTAGGGTGAGGAAATTCCTGAGTGAAGAACTACTTGCAGCGGAATAAGTACTCAGAAGTAAACATAACAGTGCATGAGCATGGTCTTCATGATGAAATGAAAACAAGTACAGAGTACAGAAAGCGTAAACCCATGATAACACAGGATAACACAAACAGACTAAAAACTTGAACTGAGGAAATAGAGAAAGTCTTCAGTCAAAGTCTTCAAACAGATATGAACAAGCACACAACACAGAAAAGAGGAAATGGAAGGGTTGAGGGAATGGAACCAGGTAGCTTGGTGAAGACAATGATTTGGTAGACCAGTTCCAACAGCTGTGACAGTTGTACGTCTGGTTAGGGCGGCTAGGTATTTAAACCTGAGGACACACAGTCCCGGACACCCAGTCCTGAACATGCAGCTTAGGACACTCAGTCCTCACCGTATTCCCCTTGAGCTACGGTCACACAGACCTCGCCCAATCACTCGTGGTAAGTCTTCAGGTGACTTCCAAACCTTCACAGACTCGGTCACTCGGCGATCCACAATTTCCTCTTGGATGCTCTAGACCATGACGCCTAACCATCTGGAAGATGCACAGTCTTCAAAGGTAACAAGCGTCGGATCCACACATGATCAATCTCTTCAGTGATGCTCAATCACTTTGGGTTTGTAGGTGTTATGGTTTGGGTTTTCCTCACTTGATGATTTTCACTCAAAGTCCTCGGAGGATGGGATGCTCTCAAATGACAAGTGTCAGTTTCTCTCGGAGCAGCCAACCAGCTAGTGGTTGTAGGGGGCGGCTATTTATAGCCCAGGGAGCAGCCCAACATGATAAGACATAAATGCCCTTCAATGATATGACCGTTAGGTGGCTAGATATTTTGGGACAGCTGGCGCATAGCACAGCAACAGTCGGAATTTTGAGTATCAAATTCCTCAGGGCTATCATGTTCCTCACTGTGTATGCAATCCGCACTAGCGAATTCCTAACTCCTCAGTGAGATCAAATTCCTCAGAGACTAGAAGAACTTCGCCTCTGTCACTGAAGAATATGACTGAACTGTATGAGATTTCCAATGGCTTCACTCGAAGGGATTGGTAGGTGGAGGATTTTGAGTTGAGCATCACATGGAAATTTTTCCTTAGTATTTCCTCGACCACCTTTAACAGTACGGTGTTTCCTATGACTCAAGAAAGAGAAAATGAGACTACGAATACAAAAGTATTCACGCTCCATGTTCCTCGAATGAATACCAAGTCTTCAAGGTCACACCAATTTCTTCACTTTCAAAGTCTTCAGAAATCCAAAGTCTTCAGTCGAAGAACTTCAGTTTTAGGGGTCGACTTTCTCTATAAATATCAAACTCCTCATAGACTTATAGACCTGTGTACACTCACAAACGCATCAGTCCCTTAACCTATAAGTCTTCAATACACCAAAATCACTAAGGGGCACTAGGTGCACTTACACAGTGTCATTTGTTTAGATAATAGTTGGCGAGTAGCATTCACTAGTTTTAAGTTGATGCTGAAGCTTAGTTGATTGATGAGAACATGTTAGTTGAGAGTAGTAATATGAGTAGAAATGTTGAATAATTCTAGTACTAGAAGACACCACATTCTATTCTTGCTTTGATCATCTTGGATGGACAGACTAGTTTTAGAAATGATCATATTCGGGAAAGATGGTGCCACAACATCGAGCCTTTCCTACTACAACCACACTTGCCTTAGTGGGAAGGCCCTAGCTTAGTTATACTTATGTCTCTTTCATGTGTCACCAAAGACGGATGGTTGGACGGTCAGTATCCCCTCGGACGAGGGATTGTCATCTAGTCACGAGAGCCTGGGTTGTGAGATGTGCACAGAGAAAGTTACAAAATTCTATAGTTCTTTAGTTGTGTCACGGGGTGGCAGGGGCCCAGATTATTTCACACATGGCTAGCCTGCGGGAGGTCGGTGATACAATAAGAGTGCCATCTTGTAAGCAGGTTTTGTCAGAATTTTAGTCCATGGTGTGGGTAAGGTTTACAACCTCGACAGAGTTTCAAATCTATTGGAATAGCGGATTTTATGGTAATGGGACACAATTCATATGAAGGCACATGTAAGTGCATCTAGTGCCACCCCTAGTTGGTTTTGGAGTATTGACGACAAACCTAGTTGAGGGACTAATGTGTTTGTGAGAATTGCAGGATAACATAGGTAGAAGTCCCTCATTGATTCGGTTTTCCTACCAGAGATGACCCCTAAAAATGTATGAAGACATTGATGTCAAAGGTGGTATATGAAGATATTCACATTGAAGACTATGACAAGAGAAGACATCGCATGAAGCCTATGGAGCTCGAAGACTTAGATCTTTTGTAGTTCTTTTTCTTCTGTGTTGAGTCATAGGAACCACCATACTGTTAAGTGGGGTCCAAGAGAACCAGTCAGAATGACTGAAGTGATGCCTAACCAAAACCTATGTCTTCGAGTGAAGACTATGAGAGTGAATCTTGTCCAGAGTCGGACAAGTCAGCTTTGCTTGTAGCCCAAGTAAAGTTGCCGTGTGAGTTTGAAATCTGACCATTGGAACACGTGTCAGTTCCTTAGTGACCCAGGGTCATTTCGGACAAATCAGGTTGGGTTGCCTAGTGGCTATAAATAGCCCACCCCCTACAACCATAAATGGTTGGCTGCTCAGAGTTAGTGTACGGCTTTTGTCGTTTGAGAGCAACCCACCTCGAAGCCTTTGAGAGAGAATTCCTTGTGAGGATAAAGCCCTAACCACCCAGAGCCAAAGAGAATTAGGCATCACTTAAGTCTTCTTGTCTGTGTGATCCGAAGACTTATTACACTTGAGGACTGTGAATCCTCCAGCCGGTTAGGCGTCGCATTCTGAGCATCCAAGAGACATTGTGGATCGCCGGTGAACGAAATCTGTGAAGGTTTGGGAGTCTACCTCGAAGACTTACCAGAGTGATTGGGCGAGGTCTGTGTGACCTTAGCTCAAGGGGAATACGGTGAGGACTGGGTGTCCTGAGCTGCGTGTTCAGGACTGGGTGTCCGGGACTGTGTGTCCTCAGGTTTAAATACCTAGCCGCCCTAATCAGACGTACAGTTGTCATAGCAACTGGAACTGGTCCAACAAATCATTGTCTTCAACGAGTCACTGGTTTCATCCTTCCCTTCCCTTTACTTACTGTTACTCCTTGTGAAGTCATTGTATGTTAGCACTATCTTTTGTCTTCACTGAGTGACTGCGTGTTTTGTTTGGCTTCATAATATCTTCCTACCTGATCCTTACTACATTGCTGCTATTAGTCATTGTGCTCTCACTCCATTGAATACTTGACTATGGTTTGCCTAGTGTAGTCTACCTTCTGCTGCATGGTAATAGGTTTATTTCTATCGTTTGTCTTCGAAACTCCCACGTTTTGAAGACTTTCATAAAAATTGCCTATTCACCCCCCTCTAGTCGATATAACGCACTTTCAATTGGTATCAGAGCAAGGTACTCCCTTGTTCTGTGTGATTCGGTTTAACCACCTGGAGTTTTAGCTATGTCGACTGCAGGGATAATGAAAGTCTCCGCTGCATGCCCCGTCTTCGATGGAACTGAATATCCCTACTGGAAGAATAAGATGCGCATGCATCTTGAAGCCATTGACGTCGACCTATGGTATGTCGTCAAGAACGGCGTTCCCAAGGCTGGAGAAGGTGTCACTGCTACTGATGTCAAGAAGTTCGTTCAACTGGACTCTACCACCAAGAATATCATCTGTAGTCATCTGACCAAAGGACAGTATGGCCGTGTGAGTGCTTTGGAAACATCTAAGCTGGTTTGGGACTGGCTCTCCAAGGTCAACGAAGGCGTCTCAACCCAGAGAGATCAGAGAATTAGTGTCCTTCGCAACCTCTTCAACCGCTTCAAGCAAAATGACAATGAGAATGTCCAGCTCACGTTTGATCGACTCACTAACATCACAAATGAGCTTCAAGCCCTCGGCGCTACTGAGATCACCAAGCATGAAGTCGTCAAGACACTACTGAGATCACTTGATAGCTCGTTTAACACCCTAGCCCTGATGATTCAAGAACATCCTGATTTCAAGACACTCGATCCGTCTGACATACTTGAGAGGCTCAACACACATGAGTTTCAGCTTTCTGAGAAAAGAGATATCTATGGTCCAAACTATGGGCGAACTCGTGCCTTGAAGGCAAAAGCTGTCTCCTCATCTGAAGAAGAATCTGACAGCAGTTCTGATGACCCTAAAGACATTGGAAAGGAACTTGCTATGCTTGTGAAGAAGTTCCAAAAATTCACCAAGAAGAAAGGCTTCAGGAAGTCTTCACGATCAAGCTCAAGGAATGATGAAGCTTCTGCTCATGACTACAAGAAAAAAACATGCCACAAGTGCAAGAAAACTGGCCACTTCATCTCTGAGTGTCCGCAGTGGGACAATGAGAACAAAAAGAAGAAGAAGAGCAAGGAATATGACTCTGGCGACAAGAAGAAGAAGAAATACTCAAAGTCTTCTTCCAAGTCTTCCTCATAGTCTTCATCACACAAGAAGAGCTCATCTGGCACGGCACATGCGTTTGTTAGCAAGGAAATGGATTCAGAGGAGGAGTCCGCTTCTGAGGAGGCAGAGGTGGAGTCTGAGGAGGAGTCCGATTCTGGTGTTGCAAGTCTGGCTACAGCATACGTTGCCAAGTCAATCTTCAACACTGAAGACAATGACTTCATCACCGACACCAATGCAAATGACAAGGACTACTCCGCTCCTACCTACTGCTTCATGGCACGCGGTGCCAAGGTAAACACACGCACTACTCACTATCAAACATCTAGTGAAGATGACTCTGATTGTGATTCAAGACCCAGCTACAAAACACTTGCTAAAATTGCAACTGAACAACAGAAAGCTATGGAACATATTCAAAAACTGTTAGACAAAAGCGATGATCTGTTAGGTGCTGAAATGACTCGATCTGAGTCCTTAATTGAAGACATAAAACATCTTCACGTTAAGTATGAGGAACTTGAAAGTCGTCATGAAACGCTCTCAACAACTCATGAAAAGCTTTCCTATGATTATCTTCAAAGGAAGCAAGATCTTGAGAAATTGAGAGCGGCTCATGAAGATCTTCAAAAGGAAAACGAGTCACTTCGCGCCGAACAAATCAGTTCCACTCAGGAAGGATTTGAACCACCATGTCTTAAATGCATTGAGCGTGATAATGCTACTTCTGTTGCTGAATGTTCTACTGCTGCTACTGTTGCAATATCTTCAACTGTTGATGTGGTAACTAACCCCTCTGCTGAGGATACCACTGCTATTGCTGATGAGAATGCTAGGTTGAAGACATTGCTTGAAACAGGGATGTACAAAAGCCTTAAAGGGCATCAGACACTATGTGATGTCCTCAAAAGGCAGATTCTGAACCGAAACCCGAGGAAAGAGGGTGTTGGGTTCGTAAGGAAAATGAATGCTGATGGCTCTTACTGGAAACCTGAGCAGTACCCGAAAACCACATGGGTTGCTGCAAAGGAACCTTCAGCGCCTCCATCCAATCTATCTGGCTTCACTTGTGCTAACCCCATTGTCATTGATGAATCCTTTGATGCAAACTATAAACTGTTTAAGAATCAGAATGGTGAAGTGTTTGCTAGGTACATTGGTACTAACTGCAGGAATGGACCGCCTATGAAGAAGATCTGGGTGCCCAAAAGGTGTTTGGAAAATCTTCCTGTGAATGTCGTCATGACACCACAGATGAAGAAGACTAACCCCAGACCACAGGCTTCATACGGCCCAAAGGCTTCATACAGACAGAGGACTCATCTGAGTCGCACTAACGCAAATGTTTTGCAGGGAAACCATACTCAGGCCTATGAATATGAGCGTGGTTCATCGAACCGCCATGTTCATAAGACCAAGAACTATTCTGCTTATTCTTATGAGTACTATTATCCGCCTGCAAGACTTTTTGCTAGGGCTCCAAAGCCAAAGTTCTCAGACGCTGCACTTAGACTTATTGCTTCTAAGCCACCCTTGAAGATGTGGGTGGCTAAGAAAGCTTAACTCTCTTTTGCAGGGAAAGGTCTCCAGCAGAAAACCAAAATCGTCTGACGCTATTGCTGGGGACCTTGAACATCTTGTAGGGCGCAAGATCAAATGCCCGAATGGTCTTACTATGTACTTCATTCCTGAATCGCTTGCTACTCTCCCTATTAGTCCTAATCTGGATCTAAGCTTTCATAACCCACTGGTTCGTCAAATGTTTTTGCTTCACAATTCTCTTCGTGAAGCCTATCCCCCTAACTGCACTGTAGGATACGACACCAGCGTCTTCAGAATGGATTATTGATAGTGGGTGTACCAATCACATGACTGGCAAAAGAAGCCTTCTTATGGACTCAACCTTACGTCCATCCGACAAGAGTCACATCACATTTGCTGACACTGGTAAAAGTAAGGTATTGGGTCTAGGTAGAGTTGCAATCTCAAAGGATCAACACAAGGATAAAGTCATGCTTGTTGAATCCCTTGGCTTCAACTTAATGTTTGTCTCAATGCTTTGCGATTTGAACATGATCGTAATATTTGGAAAATATCGCTGCCTTGTTCTAATGGAATCTGACAAGTCTCTAGTGTTTGAAGGGTATCGGAAAGATGACTTGTACGTGGTAGATTTCTCAGCAGGACCACAACTTGCCGTATGTCTTCTAGCAAAAGCTTCAGAATGCTGGCTCTGGCATCGGAGGCTAGGGCATGCTGGCATGAGGAACCTTCACACCCTTGCAAAGAAGAAGCATGCCATAGGCATCGAGGGCGTCAAGTTCAAGAAAGATCACTTATGCGGTGCCTGTGAAGCAGGAAAGATGACGAGGGCCAAACATCCCTCGAAGACAATCATGACAACTACTCGACCCTTCGAACTGCTCCACATGGATCTTTTCGGTCCCACTCATTACTCAACTCTTACTACTACTGCTTGTCTCTATCGCTTTGTCATTGTTGATGATTATTCTAGATATACTTGGGTGCACATAATCCACTACAAGACTGAAGTGCAGGATGTCTTCAGACGCTTCGCCAATCGAGCAATGAACAACTATGGCGCCAAGATAAAGCACATCAGAAGTGACAATGGCACTGAATTCAAGAACACTGGCCTTGATACATATCTTGATACCTTGGGCATCACACATGAATTCTCAGCCCCGTACACGCCACAATAGAATGGCGTCGTCGAACGCAAGAACAGAACACTCATTGAGATGGCCAGAATGATGCTAGATGAATACAAGACTCCAAGAAAATTCTCGCCTAAAGCCATTGATACTGCATGCCATACAATCAATCGTGTTTATCTTCACAAGCTTCTGAACAAGATATCTTATGAACTACTTACTGGCAAGAAGCCAAATGTTAGTTACTTCAGAGTATTTGGCGCCAGGTGCTGGATCAAGGATCCACATCACACTTCAAAATTTGCACCAAAAGCACATGAGGGTTTTATGCTTGGATATGGAAAGGATTCGCACTCCTACAGAGTCTTCAATATCTTTCATTATAAAGTGGTTGAAACAGTGGATGTGCGATTTGATGAGACTAACGGTTCACAAAAAGAACACCTGCCAAATGTGCTAGATGAAGTTCCGTCCAGCGAATCAATCAAGCTGATGGGAACTGGAAAAATCATGCCCTCTGAAGCTCATCCTAAAGAGGAACTCATCATCTCCGCACCTGATCAACCTAAAGACAATGCTCAGCCTGAAGACAATCCCTCTAACAATGACAATGATCAGCAAGAGAAAAATCTTCGTCCTGTACATCCTCGCGTTGCCAGTGAAGTGCAGATTGAGAGAATAATTGATAGCATCAATGCACCCGGTCCAGTCACTCGTTCAAGGGCAACTCAGCTAGCAAATTTCTGTGGGCACTTCGCATTCGTCTCAATTACAGAACCCAAGAAAGTTGAAGAAGCCTTCATGGAACCTGAATGGATTCAAGCTATGCAAGAAGAGCTTCAACAGTTTGAGCTGAATAATGTATGGGAACTGGTTAAGCGTCCTGATCCTCGGAAGCACAACATAATAGGCACCAAATGGATATACCGCAACAAGCAAGATGAGCATGGTCAAGTTGTCAGAAACAAAGCTCGTCTCGTTGCTCAAGGATATACTCAAGTGGAAGGCATTGACTTCGATGAAACGTTTGCTCCTGTGGCTAGACTTGAAGCCATACGCATACTGCTGGCCTATGCAAATCATCATAACATACTTCTATATCAAATGGATGTGAAGAGTGCCTTTCTCAATGGCAAAATTGAAGAAGAAGTGTATGTTGCACAACCGCCTGGCTTTGAAGATCCAAAACATCCTGACATGGTATACAAGCTCAACAAGGCACTGTATGGTCTCAAACAAGCCCCTCGAGCCTGGTATGACGCACTCAAATACTTCCTGAAGAGCAAAGGCTTCATACCTGGTTCCCTCGACCCCACTCTCTTCACGAAGACATATGATGGTGAACTGTTTGTGTGCCAAATATATGTGGATGACATTATCTTCGGCTGCACCAATCAGAAGTACAATGAAGAGTTTGGATATATGATGCAAGAGCAATATCAGATGTCCATGATGGGAGAGCTGAAGTTCTTCCTTGGTCTTCAAATACGACAGCAACGCAACGACATCTTCATATCTCAAGAGAAGTATCTCAAAGATTGCCTGAAGAAGTTTGGTATGCAAGACTGCAAAGGCTTCACGACTCCAATGCCAGCCAAGCATCATCTGGGTCCTGACGACAATGGTAAAGAGTTCGATCAAAAGGTATACCGCTCCATGATTGGTTCTTTGCTTTATCTATGTGCATCTAGGCCAGATATTATGCTTAGTGTTTGCATGTGTGCTCGATTTCAAGCGGCACCAAAGGAGTCGCATCACTTAGCTGTGAAGCGAATCCTTTGATATTTGGCTCACACCCCAACTCTAGGATTATGGTATCCAAAGGGCTCAGAGTTTGATCTGGTTGGATTCTCGGATGCTGATTATGCTGGTGACAAAGTGGATCACAAGTCTGCATCAGGCACATGTCATTTTCTGGGACGATCACTTGTATGTTGGTCTTCAAAGAAGCAGAACCGTGTATATCTCTCCACTGCGGAATCTGAATACATTGCTGTTGGATCTTGCTGCGCTCAGCTTCTATGGATGAAGCAAACACTCAAGGACTATGGCATTCATCTGAAGGAAGTGCCACTCTACTGCGACAACGAAAGGGCCATCAAGATTGCCAACAACCCAGTTCAGCACTCGAAGACAAAGCACATTGAAATTCGTCATCACTTTCTCAGAGATCATGTTGTGAAGGAAGATATTGATATCATACACGTCAACACTGAAGAGCAATTGGTAGATATCTTCACCAAGCCCTTGGATGAGAAGAGATTTTGCAAGTTAGGTGTGAGCTAAATATCTAGGAATCCTCAAATGTCCTGTGATCAGGCACACATCCTACCACTTATGCATATTGATGACTTAGATGTGCAACACACGAAGTAAAGTATATCTTCAATCAATGAAGACATACATTCTAAGTGTGAATACATTAATGTGGAATTTGACTTCGGAGCGCCACGATAATTGTGCGCCCTGGCTGGGTCTAATACTTCCTATACGGTGGGTAACACCACCACCAAATGTTCTGTTTGAAGTGTTTCACTCATGGCGTTACATTTGCTATGTCTTCACATTTGGTTTGGCTTCAATTTCAACATGTCTTCATGATTATCTTCACTATGTTGATTACATATATATATATAGTAGTGTTCTGTCCTCTACAACATTCACTTATAGCTATGTCTTCTTGTTGAATCTTTTGAACTAAGTGAATGTGATCGGACCCTAACCTCTCTATGCTTTCTATCTCAAACTCTATCTCTCCAAATCATATGCATTCTATTGAAACTGTCGAATGTCTTCTCTGCGTCCTTGTCAGCAGAAGATACAGAGACAACCATTAAGTCCGTTTTCAATGCTCATTCCTTCACCTAAAACCCGGAGAAGTGGGAACGACCACCCGACAATCCAGGCGTGCGTGGGACGTGGAACAACCCCCGATATGCTGCATGACGGCCACGTGCCCCTCAGATGTGAATCGCCAGGGGCACCTGTGTAATAACGTAGTGCCGCCCCTGTACCTATAAATACACGCCTCACCACAGTCATTATCTCTTCTTCCACTCTCGCACGAACCCTAGAGCCACCGCTAGCCCTCGACGACGCCGGCGACGAAGCGCTTCGCAGCCGCAACCTCTCCGACGCCATCTTCACGCCGACCACGGACATCGTCCTCTCCGCCGTCGCCGTAGGTGTCCTCCGTCACCAAGTTAGGGCACGGAAGATCAAACTGCCCGGCCTCCTCTTCCACTCCGTCTAGCAGTTCTTTGTGTGGTAAATAAAACTTCCTTTTTACGGCCCCTTTGATCCTATAGCTTTGTCACTTTCCACCACAAGCTGTTTCTATTCACACAAGTCGGATCTCTTTCATACTACATCTCATAACATGCCTAGTATATTCACTTATGCTTCACAAGTAGTTAGATTCCTCACTTGTACTGATCCGTGGATTTGTACAAATCTGGAACCAACTCCTTATCTATGAGTGAATGTCTTCGCACGATGAGGTCAATGTCTTGTAAACTGATTTATCATCAAAATCTTCTGAGAATGCATATGACCTCTTCCCCTTCCCTCGCACCTTAATGCTGTCACAGATATATGTCCGTGGGAGAATCCCTTGGTTCTCATAGTCTGCATTCATTTGCAGAATTCTTACAGCATCACATAAATTCTCCCGAAGCCAGTTCCTGTTTGTCCAGCAAGCGAAAACATTTGAAGCCTTTGAACGTATTGAAGCCTTTCAGTTTAAAGTTCATGGCTTCAGAGAAATCAGCAAGGAAGGGTGGCAGAAAGCGTCGAGGAGAAACATCAAGAGATCTGCCCGATGACCTCTCAGAGCTCAACCTAAAGAGGAACTCATCATCTCTGCACCTGATCAACCTGAAGACAATGCTCAGCCTGAAGACAATTCCTCTAACAACGACAATGATCAGCAAGAGAAAAATCTTCATCCTGTACATCCTCGCGTTGCCAGTGAAGTGCAGATTGAGAGAATAATTGATAGCATCAATGCACCCGGTCCTCTCACTCGTTCAAGGGCAACTCAGCTAGCAAATTTCTGTGGGCACTTCGCATTCGTCTCAATTACAAAACCCAAGAAAGTTGAAGAAGCCTTCATGGAACCTGAATGGATTCAAGCTATGCAAGAAGAGCTTCAACAGTTTGAGCTAAATAATGTATGGGAACTGGTTAAGCGTCCTGATCCTCGGAAGCACAACATAATAGGCACCAAATGGATATACCGCAACAAGCAAGATGAGCATGGTCAAGTTGTCAGAAACAAAGCTCGTCTCGTTGCTCAAGGATATACTCAAGTGGAAGGCATTGACTTCGATGAAACGTTTGCTCCTGTGGCTAGACTTGAAGCCATACGCATACTGCTGGCCTATGCAAATCATCATAACATACTTCTATATCAAATGGATGTGAAGAGTGCCTTTCTCAATGGCAAAATTGAAGAAGAAGTGTATATTGCACAACCGCCTGGCTTTGAAGATCCAAAACATCCTGACATGGTATACAAGCTCAACAAGGCACTGTATGGCCTCAAACAAGCCCCTCGGGCCTGGTATGACACACTCAAATACTTCCTAAAGAGCAAAGGCTTCATACCTGGTTCCCTCGACCCCACTCTCTTCACGAAGACATATGATGGTGAACTGTTTGTGTGCCAAATATATGTGGATGACATTATCTTCGGCTGCACCAATCAGAAGTACAGTGAAGAGTTTGGATATATGATGCAAGAGCAATATCAGATGTCCATGATGGGAGAGCTGAAGTTCTTCCTCGGTCTTGAAATACGACAGCAACGCAACGGCATCTTCATATCTTAAGAGAAGTATCTCAAAGATTGCGTGAAGAAGTTTGGTATGCAAGACTGCAAAGGCTTCATGACTCCAATGCCAGGCAAGCATCATCTGGGTCCTGACGACAATGGTAAAGAGTTCGATCAAAAGGTATACCGCTCCATGATTGGTTCTTTGCTTTATCTATGTGCATCTAGGCCAGATATTATGCTTAGTGTTTGCATGTGTGCTCGATTTCAAGCGGCACCAAAGGAGTCGCATCACTTAGCTGTGAAGCGAATCCTTCGATATTTGGCTCACACCCCAACTCTAGGATTATGGTATCCAAAGGGCTCAGAGTTTGATCTGGTTGGATTCTCGTATGCTGATTATGCTGGTGACAAAGTGGATCACAAGTCTACATCAGGCACATGTCATTTTCTGGGACGATCACTTGTATGTTGGTCTTCAAAGAAGCAAAACCATGTATATCTCTCCACTGCTGAATCTGAATACATTGCTGCTGGATCTTGCTGCGCTCAGCTTCTATGGATGAAGCAAACACTCAAGGACTATGGCATTCATCTGAAGCAAGTGCCACTCTACTGCGACAACGAAAGCGCCATCAAGACTGCCAACAACCCAGTTCAGCACTCGAAGACAAAGCACATTGAAATTCGTCATCACTTTCTCAGAGATCATGTTGTGAAGGAAGATATTGATATCATACACGTCAACACTGAAGAGCAATTGGCAGATATCTTCACCAAGCCCTTGGATGAGAAGAGATTTTGCAAGTTACGGTGTGAGCTAAATATCTTGGAATCCTCAAATGTCCTGTGATCAGGCACACATCCTAACACTTATGCATATTGATGACTTAGATGTGCAACACACGGAGTAAAGTATATCTTCAATCAATTAAGACATACATTCTAAGTGTGAATACATTAATGTGGAATTTGACTTCGGAGCGCCACGATAATTGTGCGCCGTGTCTGGGTCTAATACTTCCTATACGGTGGGTAACGCCAGCACCAAATGTTCTGTTTGAAGTGTTTCACTCATGGCGATACATTTGCTATGTCTTCACATTTGGTTTGGCTTCAATTTCAACATGTCTTCATGATTATCTTCACTATGTTGATTACACATATATATATACATACTAGTGTTCTGTCCTCTACAACATTCACTTATAGCTATGTCTTCTTGTTGAATCTTTTGAACTAAGTGAATGTGATCGGACCCTAATCTCTCTATGCTTTCTATCTCAAACTCTATCTCTCCAAATCATATGCATTCTATTGAAACTGTCGAATGTCTTCTCTGCATCCTTGTCAGCAGAAGATACAGAGACAACCATTAAGTCCGTTTTCAATGCTCATTCCTTCACCTAAAACCCGGAGAAGTGGGAACGACCACCCGAAAATCCAGGCGTGCGTGGGACGTGGAACAACCCCCGATATGCTGCATGACGGCCACGTGCCCCTCAGATGTGAATCGCCAGGGGTACCTGTGTAATAACGCAGTGCCGCCCCTGTACCTATAAATACACGCCTCACCACAGTCATTATCTCTTCTTCCACTCTCGCACGAAGCCTAGCGCCACCGCTAGCCCTCGACGATGCCGGCGACGAAGCGCTTCGCTGCCGCAACCTCTCCAACGCCATCTTCACGCTGACCGCGGACATCGTCCTCTCCGCCGTCGCCGTAGGTTTCCTCCGCCGCCAAGTTAGGGCACAGAAGATCGAACTGCTCGGCCTCCTCTTCCACTCCGTCTAGCAGTTCTTTGTGTGGTAAATAAAACTTCCTTTTTACGGCCCCT
Source organism: Triticum dicoccoides (assembly GCF_002162155.2). Classification (NCBI taxonomy): domain Eukaryota; kingdom Viridiplantae; phylum Streptophyta; class Magnoliopsida; order Poales; family Poaceae; genus Triticum; species Triticum dicoccoides. The sequence goes on from NC_041392.1 coordinate 139,562,548, forward strand.
TTGATCCTATAGCTTTGTCACTTTCCACCACAAGCTGTTTCTATTCACACAAGTCGGATCTCTTTCATACTGCATCTCATAACATGCCTAGTATATTCACTTATGCTTCACAAGTAGTTAGATTCCTCACTTGTACTGATCCGTGGATTTGTACAAATCTGGAACCAACTCCTTATCTATGAGTGAATGTCTTCGCACGATAAGGTCAATGTCTTCTAAACTGATTTATCTTCAAAATCTTCTGAGAATGCATATGACCTCTTCCCCTTCCCTCGCACCTTAATGCTGTCACAGATATATGTCCGAGGGAGAATCCCTTGGTTCTCATAGTCTGCATTCATTTGCAGAATTCTTACAGCATCACATAAATTCTCCCGAAGCCAGTTCCTGTTTGTCCAGCAAGCGAAAACCTTTGAAGCCTTTGAACGTATTGGAGCCTTTCAGTTTAAAGTTCATGGCTTCAGAGAAATCAGCAAGGAAGGGTGGCAGAAAGCATCGAGGAAAAACATCAAGAGATCTGCCCGATGACCTCTCAGAGCTCAACCTAAAGAGGAACTCATCATCTCCGCACCTGATCAACCTGAAGACAATGCTCAGCCTGAAGACAATTCCTCTAACAACGACAATGATCAGCAAGAGCAAAATCTTCGTCCTGTACATCCTCGCGTTGCCAGTGAAGTGCAGATTGAGAGAATAATTGATAGCATCAATGCACCCGGTCCGCTCACTCGTTCAAGGGCAACTCAGCTAGCAAATATCTGTGGGCACTTCGCATTCGTCTCAATTACAAAACCCAAGAAAGTTGAAGAAGCCTTCATGGAACCTGAATGGATTCAAGCTATGCAAGAAGAGCTTCAACAGTTTGAGCTGAATAATGTATGGGAACTGGTTAAGCGTCCTGATCCTCGGAAGCACAACATAATAGGCACCAAATGGATATACCGCAACAAGCAAGATGAGCATGGTCAAGTTGTCAGAAACAAAGCTCGTCTCGTTGCTCAAGGATATACTCAAGTGGAAGGCATTGACTTCGATGAAACGTTTGCTCCTGTGGCTAGACTTGAAGCCATACGCATACTGCTAGCCTATGCAAATCATCATAACATACTTCTATATCAAATGGATGTGAAGAGTGCCTTTCTCAATGGCAAAATTGAAGAAGAAGTGTATGTTGCACAACCGCCTGGCTTTGAAGATCCAAAACATCCTGACATGGTATACAAGCTCAACAAGGCACTGTATGGCCTCAAACAAGCCCCTCGGGCCTGGTATGACACACTCAAATACTTCCTGAAGAGCAAAGGCTTCATGCCTGGTTCCCTCGACCCCACTCTCTTCACGAAGACATATGATGGTGAACTGTTTGTGTGCCAAATATATGTGGATGACATTATCTTCGGCTGCACCAATCAGAAGTACAGTGAAGAGTTTGGATATATGATGCAAGAGCAATATCAGATGTCCATGATGGGAGAGCTGAAGTTCTTCTTCGGTCTTCCAATACGACAGCAACGCAACGGCATCTTCATATCTCAAGAGAAGTATCTCAAAGATTGCGTGAAGAAGTTTGGTATGCAAGACTGCAAAGGCTTCACGACTCCAATGCCAGCCAAGCATCATCTGGGTCCTGACGACAATGGTAAAGAGTTCGATCAAAAGGTATACCACTCCATGATTGGTTCTTTGCTTTATCTATGTGCATCTAGGCCAGATATTATGCTTAGTGTTTGCATGTGTGCTCGATTTCAAGCGGCACCAAAGGAGTCACATCACTTAGCTGTGAAGCGAATCCTTCGATATTTGGCTCACACCCCAACTCTAGGATTATGGTATCCAAAGGGCTCAGAGTTTGATCTGGTTGGATTCTCGGATGCTGATTATGCTCGTGACAAAGTGGATCGCAAGTCTACATCAGGCACATGTCATTTTCTGGGACGAACACTTGTATGTTGGTCTTCAAAGAAGCAGAACCGTGTATATCTCTCCACTGCTGAATCTGAATACATTGCTGATGGATCTTGCTGCGCTCAGCTTCTATGGATGAAGCAAACACTCAAGGACTATGGCATTCATCTGAAGCAAGTGCCACTCTACTGCGACAACGAAAGCGCCATCAAGATTGCCAACAACCCAGTTCAGCACTCGAAGACAAAGCACATTGAAATTCGTCATCACTTTCTCAGAGATCATGTTGTGAAGGAAGATATTGATATCATACACGTCAACATTGAAGAGCAATTGGCAGATATCTTCACCAAGCCCTTGGATGAGAAGAGATTTTGCAAGTTACGGTGTGAGCTAAATATCTTGGAATCCTCAAATGTCCTGTGATCAGGCACACATCCTAACACTTATGCATATTGATGACTTAGATGTGCAACACACGAAGTAAAGTATATCTTCAATCAATGAAGACATACATTCTAAGTGTGAATACATTAATGTGGAATTTGACTTCGAAGCTCCACGATAATTGTGCGCCGTGTCTGGGTCTAATACTTCCTATACGGTGGGTAACGTCACCACCAAATGTTCTGTTTGGAGTGTTTCACTCATGGCGTTACATTTGCTATGTCTTCACATTTGGTTTTGGCTTCAATTTCAACATGTCTTCATGATTATCTTCACTATGTTGATTACATATATATATATATATATATATATATATATATATATATATATATATATATATATATATATATATATATATATATACTAGTGTTCTGTCCTCTACAGCATTCACTTATAGCTATGTCTTCTTGTTGAATCTTTTGAACTAAGTGAATGTGATCGGACCCTAACCTCTCTATGCTTTCTATCTCAAACTCTATCTCTCCAAATCATATGCATTCTATTGAAACTGTCGAATGTCTTCTCTGCGTCCTTGTCAGCAGAAGATACAGAGACAACCATTAAGTCCGTTTTCAATGCTCATTCCTTCACCTAAAACCCGGAGAAGTGGGAACGACCACCCGACAATCTAGGCATGCGTGGGACGTGGAACAACCCCCGATATGTGCATGACGGCCACGTGCCCCTCAGATGTGAATCTCCAGGGGCACCTATGTAATAATGCAGTGCCGCCCCTGTACCTATAAATACACGCCTCACCACAGTCATTATCTCTTCTTCCACTCTCGCACGAACCCTAGCGCCACCGCTAGCCCTCGACGACGCCGGCGACGAAGCGCTTCGCTGCTGCAACCTCTCCGACGCCATCTTCACGCCGACCGCGGACATCGTCCTCTCCGCCATCGCCGTAGGTGTCCTCCGTCGCCAAGTTAGGGCACAGAAGATTGAACTGCTCGGCCTCCTCTTCCACTCCATCTAGCAGTTCTTTGTGTGGTAAATAAAACTTCCTTTTTACGGCCCCTTTGATACTATAGCTTTGTCACTTTCCACCACAAGCAGTTTCTATACACACAAGACGGATCTCTTTCATACTGCATCTCATAACATGCCTAGTATATTCACTTATGCTTCACAAGTAGTTAGATTCCTCACTTGTACTGATCCGTGGATTTGTACAAATCTGGAACCAACTCCTTATCTATGAGTGAATGTCTTCGCACGATGAGGTCAATGTCTTCTAAACTGATTTATCATCAAAATCTTCTGAGAATGCATATGACCTCTTCCCCTTCCCTCGCACCTTAATGCTGTCACAGATATATGTCCGAGGGAGAATCCATTGGTTCTCATAGTCTGCATTCATTTGCAGAATTCTTACAGCATCACATAAATTCTCCCGAAGCCAGTTCTTGTTTGTCCAGCAAGCGAAAACCTTTGAATCCTTTGAACGTATTGGATCCTTTCAGTTTAAAGTTCATGGCTTCAGGGAAATCAGCAAGTAAGGGTGGCAGAAAGCGTCAAGGAGAAACATCAAGATATCTGCCCGATGACCTCTCAGAGCTCAACCTAAAGAGGAACTCATCATCTCCGCACCTGATCAACCTGAAGACAATGCTCAGCCTGAAGACAATCCCTCTAATAACGACAATGATCAGCAAGAGCAAAATCTTCGTCCTGTACATCCTAGCGTTGCCAGTGAAGTGCAGATTGAGAGAATAATTGATAGCATCTATGCACCCGGTCCGCTCACTCGTTCAAGGGCAACTCAGCTAGCAAATTTCTGTGGGCACTTCGCATTCATCTCAATTACAGAACCCAAGAAAGTTGAAGAAGCCGTCATGGAACCTGAATGGATTCAAGCTATGCAAGAAGAGCTTCAACAGTTTGAGCTGAATAATGTATGGGAACTGGTTAAGCGTCCTGATCCTCGGAAGCACAACATAATAGGCACCAAATGGATATACCGCAACAAGCAAGATGAGCATGGTCAAGTTGTCAGAAACAAAGCTCGTCTCGTTGCTCAATGATATACTCAAGTGGAAGGCATTGACTTTGATGAAACATTTGCTCCTGTGGCTAGACTTGAAGCCATACGCATACTGCTGGCCTATGCAAATCATCATAACATACTTCTATATCAAATGGATGTGAAGAGTGCCTTTCTCAATGGCAAAATTGAAGAAGAAGTGTATGTTGCACAACCGCCTGGCTTTGAAGATCCAAAACATCCTGACATGGTATACAAGCTCAACAAGGCACTATATGGCCTCAAACAAGCCCCTCGGGCCTGGTATGACACACTCAAATACTTCCTGAAGAGGAAAGGCTTCATACCTGGTTCCCTCGACCCCACTCTCTTCACGAAGACATATGATGGTGAACTGTTTGTGTGCCAAATATATGTGGATGACATTATCTTCGGCTGCACCAATCAGAAGTACAATGAAGAGTTTGGATATATGATGCAAGAGCAATATCAGATGTCCATAATGGGAGAGCTGAAGTTCTTCCTCGGTCTTCAAATATGACAGGAACGCAATGACATCTTCATATCTCAAGAGAAGTATCTCAAAGATTGCCTGAAGAAGTTTGGTATGCAAGACTGCAAAGGCTTAACGACTCCAATGCCAGCCAAGCATCATCTGGGTCCTAACGACAATGGTAAAGAGTTCGATCAAAAGGTATACCGCTCCATGATTGGTTCTTTGCTTTATCTATGTGCATCTAGGCCAGATATTATGCTTAGTGTTTGCATGTGTGCTCGATTTCAAGTGGCACCAAAGGAGTCGCATCACTTAGCTGTGAAGCGAATCCTTCGATATTTGGCTCACACCCCAACTCTAGGATTATGGTATCCAAAGGGCTCAGAGTTTGATCTGGTTGGATTCTCGGATGCTGATTATGCTGGTGACAAAGTGGATCGCAAGTCTACATCAGGCACATGTCATTTTCTGGGACGATCACTTGTATGTTGGTCTTCAAAGAAGCAGAACTGTGTATATCTCTCCACTGCTGAATCTGAATACATTGCTGCTGGATCTTGCTGCGCTCAGCTTGTATGGATGAAACAAACACTCAAGGACTATGGCATTCATCTGAAGCAAGTGCCACTCTACTGCGACAACGAAAGCGCCATCAAGATTGCCAACAACCCAGTTCAGCACTCGAAGACAAAGCACATTGAAATTCGTCATCACTTTCTCAGAGATCATGTTGTGAAGGAAGATATTGATATCATACACGTCAACACTGAAGAGCAATTGGCAGATATCTTCACCAAGCCCTTGGATGAGAAGATATTTTGCAAGTTACGGTGTGAGCTAAATATCTTGGAATCCTCAAATGTCCTGTGATCAGACACACATCCTAACACTTATGCATATTGATGACTTAGATGTGCAACACACGAAGTAAAGTATATCTTCAATCAATGAAGACATACATTCTAAGTGTGAATACATTAATGTGGAATTTGACTTCGGAGCTCCACGATAATTGTGCGCCGTGTCTGGGTCTAATACTTCCTATACGGTGGGTAACGCCACCACGAAATGTTCTGTTTGGAGTGTTTCACTCATGGCGTTACATTTGCTATGTCTTCACATTTGGTTTGACTTCAATTTCAACGTGTCTTCATGATTATCTTCACTATGTTGATTACATATATATATATACTAGTGTTCTGTCCTCTACGTCATTCACTTATAGCTATGTCTTCTTGTTGAATCTTTTGAACTAAGTGAATGTGATCGGACCCTAACCTCTCTATGCTTTCTATCTCAAACTCTATCTCTCCAAATCATATGCATTCTATTGAAACCGTCGAATGTCTTCTCTGCGTCCTTGTCAGCAGAAGATACAGAGACAACCATTAAGTCCGTTTTCAATGCTCATTCCTTCACCTAAAACCCGGAGAAGTGGGAACGACCACCCGACAATCCAGGCGTGCTTGGGACGTGGAACAACCCCCGATATGCTGCATGACGGCCATGTGCCCCTCAGATGTGAATCGCCAGGGGCACCTGTGTAATAACGCAGTGCCGCCCCTGTACCTATAAATACACGCCTCACCACAGTCATTATCTCTTCTTCCACTCTCGCACGAACCCTAGCGCCACCGCTAGCCCTCGACGACGCCGGCGACGAAGCGCTTCGCTGCCGCAACCTCTCCGACCCCATCTTCACGCCGACCGCGGACATCGTCCTCTCCGCCGTCGCCGTAGGTGTCCTCCGTCGCCAAGTTAGGGCACAGAAGATCGAACTGCTCGGCCTCCTCTTCCACTCCGTCTAGCAGTTCTTTGTGTGGTAAATAAAACTTCCTTTTTACGGCCCCTTTGATCCTATAGCTTTGTCACTTTCTACCACAAGCAGTTTCTATTCACACAAGTCGGATCTCTTTCATACTGCATCTCATAACATGCCTAGTATATTCACTTATGCTTCACAAGTAGTTAGATTCCTCACTTGTACTGATCCGTGGATTTGTACAAATCTGGAACCAACTCCTTATCTATGAGTGAATGTCTTCACACGATGAGGTCAATGTCTTCTAAACTGATTTATCTTCAAAATCTTCTGAGAATGCATATGACCTCTTCCCCTTCCCTCACACCTTAATGCCGTCACAGATATATGTCCGTGGGAGAATCCCTTGGTTCTCATAGTCTGCATTCATTTGCAGAATTCTTACAGCATCACATAAATTCTCCCGAAGCCAGTTCCTGTTTGTCCAGCAAGCGAAAACCTTTGAAGCCTTTGAACGTATTGAAGCCTTTCAGTTTAAAGTTCATGGCTTCAGAGAAATCAGCAAGGAAGGGTGGCAGAAAGCGTCGAGGAGAAACATCAAGAGATCTGCCCGATGACCTCTCAGAGCTGTACAAGACAGATCCTGAAGAGGATTACAATCAGCGCAAGACACGAATCCAATGGATTCGACGCTATTGGGCAGAACAGTGGTTCAAGTATAGATTTGTGACAAAGGAGTATGCTGAAAAGAATGCCATCAAGCGACCATGGGGAGACATCCTCTACAAAAATCTTCAACCCAGGACCAGAGATGAAGCCATTGAACAAGGCTTCTATCCCTGCATGGTCCGTGAGCCACAGCCTGCAGATGCACACTCATCGTCACTACTATGGTGTTGTGACGACATTCTGTTCAAGCGCAACTTCCAGTTTGCCGAGAACTCAGCAAAGCAGAACAAGAAGACATTGGGACTAGACTTCAACCATGGTCCTTCTGCTCCAAGGGCTGACGGCACACGTGATGCAGAACCCAATGTCGTCGGTCCTTTCTACAACCTTGAAGGTCTCATCACCCATATCTTGGTTCAAGGGACAGCCGTGAATGAGCCTGCAGATGACGCTGAATCAGATGAAGCGCCTGCAGCGCCGAAGCCAAAGAAGCAGCCTAAAGCTTCAAAACCTGCCTCTGCCCCAAAAATCTCACGGGCGAAGCCACTGGCAACTGCACCTCCTGAAGACAGTGTGCAGTCTGAAGATTTGTCACGCATCTCCAAGCCACAGAAGGTCAAGATGCCTCTGCCACACACCGGCCAAGAACTGACAGCTGCTGCTATTCTGCGTACTGATGCCATTGATCTGTCCAGCGATGAAGATCTTGCAGATGACGCTCTTGAGCAACTGATCAAGAGCAAAGAAGAAGCAGAAATCTTCAATAATCTGCCTCTCTTTGACGTGGAAATCATCCATAACTTCATTGATGAATGGTTTGACACGCCCAACATCAGCTTCGATAATCTGCAACTTCCCATTAGCCTCAGTGTCGCCTTCCATGGCGCCATTGCTTCAGAGTTAGCTATAGCCCAGCGCATTGTTAAACTGAAGCAGAAGATTGACTTTGAAAAATCTCAGTTCAAGAAGCATATGGCCAAGCTCAGCGTGCAAGAGGTGAAGAACTTCAAGATTATGCTGCACGAGCTCAAGGAAGCCTTTCTCACGAAACATGTAGAAGCTCAGGGTTCTCGTGAGCGCATGAAGGTTCTGGCTGACAGGTGTGTGCAAGCCTACAATGAGGCTGAGAAGCGCAAGGCCCTTGGGCGTCCTGGCATCGACCCAGGATGGCTGCAAAGAAGAAGAAGAAGCCCGCTACGACTGAACCGACGCACCAAGGCAGGAAGCAGATCCCATTGTCTTCCCAACCAGCATGACTGGCTCGAAGCCAAAAGCCCGGTCAACTGCTTCAGAGCTGAAGAAGACAAGGACTGCTGAGGCTGAAGCCAGGAAGAGGAAACATCCTGAAGCCTCTCCTACTGCCCCCTCCAAGAAGAAGAGGAAGACCAAGAAAGAACGGGCTGCTCACACAGAGCCCTTGATTGTTGAACCCATTTCCATGGTTCACCCTGACGGTGAACCACAAGAACGTCAACTGACTGTCCATGAGCCTGCTTTCACAGAGGCTCATGAAGCTGAAGACTTTCCAGCAGCTGATCCCATCGCTACTGAAGACATTGGTCACCATGACCATGTTGAAGATGATGCAGTCCTTCCTCAGCTCGAGCACCAACAGGTATCATCGCCTGTGCTAACGCACAACAAACTCATCAGCATTGGTCGTCCTCTGACGCCAATTGCTCAGGATGCTTCATGGGCTGATCGCCCACAAGAGAAAGAAGACTTTGAGGCCCAGCCAACACCAACTCCACAGGCATCATCAACGTTACACAGGCTTCGCAAAGGACCAAGGCCTCCAGTCTCTGAGTCTGAAGCTAAAGCTGCTGAAGACATTCCGGCTGCATCAGCCGATGAAGAAGAAACCCCAGAAGCTGCTACTCCGCCATCCCACCAAGAAGCTGTTCTCGAGGAGAACGTGATTGTGACCGACCCTCCAGCTCGTCAAGTGGAGGTTGAAAATCTTGAGGCTGCCACCACCAACACCAATGAAGCCACTGACGCTGTCATGGCTGAAGCTAATGTGGAGCCCTCACCCACAAAAGCACCAGAAGTAAGCGAAGCCACTGATCCCAATGCTTCTGTTCCTGCGCCTGCTGCTGGTCCCCAGTTCGACTATCATGTTGAGCACATGCTTCAGGTACAGAAGCCAATCCCAAGATTGCCCAGGTTCCCAGGTCCAGCATCAGCACCTGGATCCTTCAATATCAATGGCTTCAGAGCAGACAACACATTCTTCAATAGCTCCAGGAACCCCTACTCAAGGGAAAGAATATCATCTGATCGGTTCTGGAGCTATCAGCAGTGAAGCTATTACTCCTGCATTCTTTACAATCAAGGTCGCATCTTCCCACACAAGCGACTTGACATTGAAGCAATAGCTAGTCTGCCCTGTTTGGAAGAGGCTCTGGATTGCTTCAAAGAGGTTGGATTGCTGGCGTTCGTCACTGACCAAGAGCATTGGAATGAAGAGTTGCTGCTCCAATTCTATGCCACACTTCACATCTGCGGGTATAACAGAGATCCGAAGACTTGGGTCCTGGAGTGGATGACAGGAAATGTTCATCATGAAGCCAAAGCCTTTGACATCATTGAGCTCACTGGTCTACCCACTCCTGGCGATCTCTACGAATCTGGCTATCAACTTCACAGTGAAGCTGTGGAGAGCATCTTTCAGAAGCCTGAACCTAACATGAGTCAGATGCTCAGTATGATGAAGCCATTGCCCCAAGATGCTGCATATCCCAAAGAGTTCTTTGTTGAAGACCTAGAGTATCTGCCAAGGACTATTTATCACATCATAAGGCGAACTCTCTGGCCCATCAAAGGACACTCTCCACATGCCAAGCTGGAAGGTGCAATGAAGACTTTGGTCTTCTATATTATTCATGGCAAATGCTTCAATGCACAGGACTTCTTCATTCGCCAACTTGCTGCCTTAGGCTCTGATCTTTTTGGTTTGAAGTTCTACGCCCCATGGGTAATGCGACTGATCAAACTTCACTCCGCTATCTCATATCAGCCATCTGCTCGCAATCATCGGATCTTTCTGCCTGGTGTGGATATGTCTATTGAAGCCATCTATCCTGAGCCTGCCAAGGAACCTCTAAGTCTTCAGAATGCAGAGCATCAAAGTTTTTCTCAGAACATTGAAGGAGTTGAAGCAGTAACTCGTGTGTATCCTTTGGCTGGCACTACACGTGCACCGCATCCTGCTCTCACCGAAGCCACTGACAACACCATTGCCCAACGACCCAAGAAGCGCACTCGTGTTCTCAATGACCGAGAGCTTCTTGTGGCTCTTCAGAAACAGGATAGGCATCATGAATGGCTGAAGCGTCAGATGCAAAGCCTCTTGGTGGATGTTAATCGCATTCGAAATCTTGCCACCAAGAATGCCTTTGTTGCCTATGAAACCTCTCGACGCACATGGAAAGGGCTGACGCTGATGTGCTCTGAAGATGATCTTCAAGAGGATGGTTTCTCTGAGCGCTTCAAGTTTGACTCCACACCTCCTTGAAGGGCAGTGCTGCGACGAACTCCATCTCTTGAAGACTCTGAGTTCTCTTCCTTTGCTGCAACTGTGAATGCCAGAGTGATCGAGGATGAAAACGATGCTACTTCACCGCCACCTCCTTCAGCATGCTTCGACACTGCTCCAAGTTCTTTTGCACCATTGAACACCACCGACGACCCTGCTGCTTCACCTAGTCTTCATGGGAACGAGTAGAGGCTCTATGTCTTCAAACCTTTTTGGTCCTTACTGACAAAAGGGGGAGACGCATATGAGTTTGATAGTCTTCAAGCGGGTCCATATGGGCGGGTGCTTCATGTTTTGCTTCGTGTTTACAACTCTCATTTTGATACATTTGGCTCTTTGAGTTGTAACACTTAAACTCGATGGTTGTCTGCTACTTATTTGCCATTTTGTGATGCGATGATAAATTCCGCATGTGCAACGATAAATTCCGCACTTAGATCATTTTGCAGACGTCCATTTTCCATTATGCATGTCATTATCTTCACATACCTTCACATGCATAGTGGATTGTCATCATAAGTTGAAGAGGATCTCCACAAGCACAACCTGCCATGTGCATTTGCATTCCAAAAGCAAATTATTTATATGCACATCACCAGGGGGAGCCCTTGCAACTTATGAAGACAATTCCTTATCCTTTACAATTTCACATATTATATTCCCCGTTGAAAACTTCAACTAGTTTGTCATCAATCACCAAAAAGGGGGAGATTGTAAGTGCATCTAGTGCTACACCTAGTTGGTTTTGGAGTATTGACGACAAACCTAGTTGAGGGACTAATGTGTTTGTAAGAATTACAGGATAACACAGGTAGAAGTCCCTCATTGATTCGGTTTTCCTACCAGAGATGACCCCTAAAAATGTATGAAGACATTGATGTCAAAGGTGGTATATGAAGATATTCACATTGAAGACTATGACAAGAGAAGACATCGCATGAAGCCTATGGAGCTCGAAGACTTAGATCTTTCGTAGTTCTTTTTCTTCTGTGTTGAGTCATAGGAACCACCGTACTGTTAAGTGGGGTCCAAGAGAACCAGTCAGAATGACTGAAGTGATGCCTAACCAAAACCTATGTCTTCGAGTGAAGACTATGAGAGCGAATCTTGTCCAGAGTCGGACAAGTCAGCTTTGCTTGTAGCCCAAGTAAAGTTGACGTGTGAGTTTGAAATCTGACCGTTAGAACACATGTCAGTTCCTTAGTGACCTAGGGTCATTTCGGACAAATCAGGTCGGGTTGCCTAGTGGCTATAAATAGCCCACCCCCTACAACCATAAACGGTTGGCTGCTCAGAGTTAGTGTACGGCTTTTGTCGTTTGAGAGCAACCCACCTCGAAGCCTTTGAGAGAGAATTCCTTGCGAGGATAAAGCCCTAACCACCCAGAGCCAAAGAGAATTAGGCATCACTTAAGTCTTCTTGTCTGTGTGATCTGGAGACTTATTACACTTGAGGACTGTGAATCCTCCAGCTGGTTAGGCGTCGCGTTCTGAGCATCCAAGAGACATTGTGGATCACCGGTGAACGAAGTCTGTGAAGGTTTGGGAGTCTACCTTGAAGACTTACCAGAGTGATTGGGCGAGGTCTGTGTGACCTTAGCTCAAGGGGAATACGGTGAGGACTGGGTGTCCTGAGCTGCGTGTTCAGGACTGGGTGTCCGGGACTGTGTGTCCTTAGGTTTAAATACCTAGCCACCCTAACCAGACTACAGTTGTCACAGCAACTGGAACTGGTCCAACAAATCATTGTCTTCAACGAGTCACTGGTTTCATCCTTCCCTTCCCTTTACTTACTGTTACTCCTTGTGAAGTCATTGTATGTTAGCACTATCTTTTGTCTTTACTGTGTGACTGCGTGTTCTGTTTGGCTTCATAATATCTTCCTACCTGATCCTTACTACATTGCTGCTATTAGTCATTGTGCTCTCACTCCATTGAATACTTGACTATGGTTTGCCTAGTGTAGTCTACCTTCCGCTGCATGGTAATAGGTTTATTTCTATCGTTTGTCTTCGAAACTCCCACGTTTTGAAGACTTTCATAAAAATCGCCTATTCACCCCCCTCTAGTCGATATAACGCACTTTCAGCACACTATATGATGAAGACCATGACCAAATTAAACTAAGCGTTGTATTCATGTTTAGTTGACAGGATTGGATAGACTTCAAGGTAGCCTTGAGAGTTGAGATGGATGATTGGGAATCATGCCGAGAGATAGTCTTTGGAATGTTAAATGAGTACACTAGGAGTATTATTTTCTATGTAGGTGCTATGCTTTCTTTTATGTCTTTAACCTATTTCGTGTTGTTGACATGTTCTTGCTTACTTGCCTGCTTTTGGTTTCTTTGTGAGCTTGCGAATACATTCAAAATACTCACTTAGCTTATCATGCTAGATGCAGGAGAAGTCGTAACCATGGACATCGAGTGTGCCAGCTAGAAAGTGTCCCAATAGTGTCCCTTTGGATTGGAGTCCCGCCACTGTCACATAGTTCTGCTATATTAACCCACCTCCATTAGTAGTATTTCGCGAGAAAGTGTTCATAGAATAACGTTTAGATACCAGCCACCCCACCTTGCTTGGCAAGAGTATTGTAACATAAAAAACTCTATACTTGCAGTACTTCAATATATTGTGATTTATTTTGTATCAAGCTATGTCATGTTCAAGAAGACATAGATCTCCAAGCGACAACGGCAGCAGGCGCGGGACGGTGTTGTGCCCGTGAGGAGCGTCGTGAGCGCTGCGGGGGAAGAAGATGACATGGATGGAGGGAGAAATACAAAGGCTACACACGAACATATTTAAGGAAATATGCCCTGGATGCAATAATAAAGTTGTTATTTATATTTCCTTATATCATGATAAATGTTTATTATTCATGCTAGAATTGTATTAACCGGAAACTTAGTACATGTGTGAATACATAGACAAACAAAGTGTCCCTAGTATACCTCTACTTGACTAGCTCGTTAATCAAAGATGGTTAAGTTTCCTAACCATAGACATGTGTTGTCATTTGATGAACGGGATCACATCATTAGAGAATGATGTGATGGACAAGACCGATCTGTTAGCTTAGCATTATGATCGTCTAGTTTTATTGCTATTGCTTTCTTCATGACTCATACATATTCCTCGGACTATGAGATTATGCAACTCCCGAATACTAGAGGAACACCTTGTGTGCTATCAAACGTCACAATGTAACTGGGTGATTATAAAGATGCTCTATAGGTGTCTCCGAAGGTGTCTGTTGAGTTGGCATAGATATAGATTAGGATTTGTCACTCCGTGTATCGGAGAGGTATCTCTGGGCCCTCTCGGTAATGCACATCACTATAAGCCTTGCAAGCAATGTGACTAATGAGTTAGTTGCGGGATGATGCATTACGGAACGAGTAAAGAGACTTTCTGGTAACAAGATTGAACTAGGTATGATGATACCGAAAATCGAATCTCGGGAAAGTAAGATATCGATGACAAAGGGAATGACGTATGTTGTTATGCGGTTTGACCGATATATATCTTCGTAGAATATGTAGGATCCAATATGAGCATCCAGGTTCCGCTCTTGGTTATTGACCGGAGATGTGTCTCGGTCATGTCTACATAGTTCTCGAACCCATAGGGTCCGCACGCTTAACGTTCGATGATGATTTGTATTATGAGTTATGTGTTTTGGTGACCGAAATTTGTTCGGAGTCCCGGATGAGATCACAGACATGACGAGGAGTCTCGAAATGGTAGAGAGGTAAAGATTGATGTATTGGAAGGTTATATACAGACACTAGAATGGTTCCGATAAGGTTCGGGGATTTTTGGAGTACTGGGAGGCTACCGGGACCCCCCGGGAAAGTTAATGGGCCTATTGGACCATATTGGAGAGGGGGAGGCTGCCACAAGAGGTGGGGCGCGCGCCCCCCCCCCCAAGCCCAAACCGAATTGGACTAGGGTTGGGGGGGGCGGCCCCCTTTCCTTCTCCCTCTCCTTCCTTTCCCCTTTACCCCTTTCCATTAGTTGGAAGGAGGGGGCGAATCCTACTTGGACTAGGAGTCCAAGTAGGACTCCCCCCTTGGCGCGCTCCCTTGGGTCGGCCACCTCCTCCCCCCCATTTATATAGGGGGGCGGGGGCACCCCAAAGACACTCCAAGATTTCTCTTAGCCGTGTGTGGTGCCCCCCTCCACAGTTTACCACCTCGGTCGTATTGTCATAGTGCTTAGGCGAAGCCCTGCGCGGATCACATCACCAACACCGTCGCCACGCCGTCGTACTGACGGAACTCTCCCTCGACCCTCTACTGGATCAAGAGCTCGAGGGACGTCATCGTGTTGAACGTGTGCTGAACACAGATGTGACGTACGTTCGGTACTTGGATTGATTGGATCGTGAAGAAGTTCAACTACATCAATTGCGTTACATAACGCTTCCGCTTTCGGTCTACAAGGGTACGTGGACACACTCTCTCCTCTCGTTGCTATGCGTCTCCTAGTTAGATCTTGCATGATCGTAGGATTTTTTTTGAATTACTACATTCCCCAATAGTGGCATCCGAGCCAGGTCTATGCGTAGATGATATATGCACGAGTAGAACACAAAGAGTTGTGGGAGATAATAGTCATACTGCTTACCACCAACGTCTTACTTTGATTCGGCGGTATTGTTGGATGAAGAGGCCCGGACCGACATTACATGACCACGTTCATGAGACTGGTTCTACCGACGTGCTTTGCACATAGGTGGCTGGTGATACGTCTCCGTCGTATCTACTTTTTCAGACACTTTTGCCCTTGTTTTGGACTCTAACTTGCATGATTTGAATGGAACTAACCCGGACTGACGTTGTTTTCTGCAGAATTGACATGGTGTTATTTATGTGCAGAAACAAAAGTTCTCGGAATGACTTGAAACTTTACGGAGACTATTTTTGGAAATAATGAAAAATCCTGGCAAAAGATCAAGACCAGGGGCCCACACCCTAGCCACAAGGTTGGGGGCGCGCCTGCCCCCCTAGGCGCGCCCCTACCTCGTGGGCCCTTCCAGGAGGCTAAGGGCAACTCCAATGCACAACCCTATCCGCAAAAAAACATCCGTTTCTGGTCTGGCTTGTCCCATTCTGGGCACAAACTTGGTTTAACTTTGCGGTCAAACGGACAAAGAACGACTGGGCACGTGGCGTCTTGTCGTCCGTCTCTCACCATCATGTTGGCCATTCAACTACCTCCCATCTATCTCAGTCAATGCACTCGGATGCGCGGGCCCGCCAGTCAGCCAGCTAGATGGCCCGTGCCATGTCTTTTTTTATGGCGAAGTCGTGGACTTCCATTTCCACTTTCACTTCCCCATCCACTTCCACTTCCCCATCACCTCCATTGCTCCCTCCGACCCTCCCTCGCAGACAGCAAACCCTAGCCTAGCACTGCCGCCCACCTCGCTTCCACGGTGTAGCGTTGGCCTTGCCCTTAAGTCACACACTTCTATAATGTCACCAATGAAGCTTTACTGTACATTTTACCCAGATATTTTTTCACTCTGCGGACCTCATCACTTTTCCTCATGATGTAAAATATCCCCCGCCGGGACTCTATCGAGCTTTCAGCTCAACGGGTCAAGTATCTCCACCAGTTAGTTGTTCCTCTTGCCACTTAATCAGTTCTGACGGTTAACATTAGTAAACATGCATGGCTAAGAACATAATTAGGGTCTCCCATAAATACAGTATGGTTGCATTGTTATTAATAGATTCAATGGCACTATGACTCATATAACCGAAGGAGAAGGTCCTCGTGATGGCAAACAACCCCATAGATCAGCCTTTTTGGAGAGAAAAGTGCTCAACTTTGTTTTACCTCGAACACGTAGGTAGAAAAATCCCATAAATTGGAGGTCTAGGTTGTAGGGTAAAATAGGATTAGGGTCGTTGGAGGGAGGCAGGGAGATCCCATGTGGGACCAATCGCACCTAGTTTGCAGCCTAGGGCCAATCCGCCAGGTGGGGCTACGTGGGATCCATAGGTGCCACCCTGGCCCAATGTTTGCCCCCGACTCTTGTCCCATGAGATTATTTTTATAAGCTCTTGGAAAATAATTTCTTCATTGCTCTTCTTTTTGGTCCTTTTCTGATGTTTCCCCGCAATTCCCCTTCCTCCTTTGAAGCATGTAAATTAAGAGAAAAATACATAAGAATGGTATGAAAATGTGCAAAATATGGATAATTATAAGCAATTCATAATACGAAATAGTGATGCAAAATGGAAGAACCCTAAGATGCGTGTCCTCCAGAACGCGCTTCATGCACAGTGATGCTTGAAGCCTGACTTGGTTGTACCCATGGTCACACACTTCCTCTAGTAGATGGTGCAACCACCAGGTGTGATTTGTTGTGGTGGTTTAATTAGTAACATTGCTCTTTATTTGAACCACAACTTGAGTGGAATGAGGGATATTGGTTTGTGACAAGAACCATTGGAGGGACAAGTGAGTTCTTCATTTGTTTTGTACTGGTGTTTGACTCAGATTAGGGGTGTTATCTCTATGTATTGATACCTTGATTCTAATGTAAGGGGAAAGTTATCACTTGCGCAAACTCTTGCACTTTGGGGCCACAACATGGATTATATGAAACAGGTGGAAACAAGACTGGCGGTACATGTGAAGGGTACTGGTAGATTATAAAAGTTTGGTCCACTGGTCTATGGTCGACTAGTCAAAGGTGGAGGGGTCATAGTCTGTAGTGATCCGAGAAATCCTATTAATGCTTATTGCATCAAATTGTCAATCTAATGCACGAAGCAATAGCGACTTGGTTTAAGCCAACTAGAAAGGGAGCTTACATACAGTCGAGCGGGTTTCTTCTATTTCCCATGCATGATTTTTCTTGGGTTTTCTCTTTTGTGTGTCTCTTCCATCACTTTTCTACGGATTTATTCTCATACATTTTGTTCATTTTTCCTTCTTTTTATCATTTTTTAAATTTGAAAAACTATTTTAACTTTGGGAACTTTTTTAATTCACGAACATTTCAGCAAAAAGCGGGCATCTTACATTTCCCTTTTTTAAAATTTGTGAACAATCTTTAACTTTTTGGGGACATTTTTAAATTTATGCACATTTTTTTAACTTCATGGACATTTTTCTAAACTCCTAATCACTTTTTAATCATGAAATATATTTTAACTCTGTCGGAACAAATCTATATAGTTTTTTCCGAGATTTTTTTTCAAAAACAAAAGAACAAATACCATGACGAATGAAAAGGAAATCTTTGTCAACGGAGCACTCGAAGGAACGTTCAGTAGGTCCGTACAGGACCAAGCGCTACATGCCTTACGTCCGTTCCCTCTCATCCCTATCCCATGATGGCCCTTGGATACTTTTGGGCTCTTTTAGTGTTGGGATTGTTTGCTTTTGACATCCTTGTTGACCTTTTATTTTTATTTGAGTTTGGTTATTTGCCTTGGACTTGGGTTGATTGCCTTAGACCTGGGTTGGACACATTGGACTTCATTGACTTGTCAGGTAGAAACCTATGTGTCGAGAATTTGATATGAAGATTTGATGAGACCGATCTTTTGCCATGTTGATGTTCAAAGGATCTAGCAAATTCCCCTAAGCTTCAATGCGTTTGAAGATTTTACTTTGTGGCATTCCGATTTTTTAGTTGTCGAATGTTAGAACGAATGATTTGTGTAACTTGTTGCCTAGGATTGAAATTTGTCATCGTTGTTAGCTAGCAGCAACAGTCTACTATCCTATATGCACCGTGCATCTACTCTACCAAATTCCTCATTGCACGCACTAGAGAAAAGCACCGGCACTAGTTTTTATGTGGTCATGGAAGAAATCCTTAAACAAAAAACATACCAAAATTTATTAGTTATAATTACTTTGCAATGGGAAATTAAATTATTTCAGGCTAAATTAGGTGCTCAATGAATTATTTGAGATTGTATACATATTGATAAGATAAATCGTGTCAAATGAGTGTTTAGATAACATCTTTTGCATATAGGGGCATTTCAAACTTTCACTATTAGCTACAGACTCACTAGTCGTCCTAAAAGTACTTGCCAGGCACATTTTTTGGTCTTCACTGCTTCTACCAGCTCCATGTGCTTCTCATTCAACTACAACCCAAACAATCAGGGCCTACTATGGTTTATCTCAGTGGGAAGGTTGAATTCGACATTTGTCCAAAAAAGGTGAATGAAGTGGCTCGTGAGCTAGCTAACACTTTCTTTTCTGCGAAAAGTTAACATGTTTTGCATCAATTAAACCTGAGATCGTTGTTATCCAAACTTGTGGATGATGTAATTGTTTCATGATCAATAAAATTAGTCATGATGGTCTTTTGTTAAACTATTATAAGAACTAATAATAATACAGTCTATCTACTATATCACTAAGCTTTCTAAGGGTTGAAGGCCGAGCACTCAAATGAGGATAATGTAGTTTTGGATTGGTTCTCTAGTTTGACTTGGTCTGCATTTTTTCAAGGAGCTCTTTCATCCAAGTGCGGTGTTCAATTTTAAATTTGGTTGATGATTTTTACTAGTCAATGATTTCTCAAATCAATCGGCAACAACGAACTTATAAAAATATACCAGTCTCACGACTGCTCTCATCACCTGACAAAAAATAAATGCCAACGTGCAACACTGTAGCACCAATATGATTTTGGATTGATTTTCCAATTTTTGAATTGGTTAATAATTTCTCAAGAAGCTCTCTCGTTCAAGTGAGGTGTTCAATGTTGAATTTGGTTCATGGTTTTGACTGGTCAATGATTTCTTAAGTCAATCTGCGACTACCAGCTTATAAAATACATCATTCTCGCACTCTCTTATCACCTGACAAATAATAAATACCAACATGCGAAAAAATAGCACCAATATAATAAATGGGGTCACCACTGCAAGAAACTTCCTTGCATAAGTGTGAGTTAATTTGCAGATAACACATAATTATACCTTCAAACCAAGGCAATTAAAATATAGTATTATAAAAAAGAAAACAATTGATTATCCCCCCAGACACCAAACAAAACAATTCTATTTATGAAATTCTAACAACACCAACCGCAGGCGAAGCGCGCCCAATCCTTATAGTAATAACAATACATGAGATCATGATAGCGCACGTTGCCGCGCCCATCCATATTTGATGCAATTATCTAATATTTTATAAGCATAAAATACAATAAGGATGGAATATATGATATGTCCATTTTATATGGTTCAACTATAAATTTTTTTAAAGTCACACATGTCAACTATGTTTTATATCGACTGTCATAAAATGTTAGGAAATTGTACAACCAATTCTCTTGGTTTTTAGAAAAAATTTAAGTACAATCTGCATGCATGTTTTTTTTTGTGAACAGCCCATGCGTATGTTTTTCTTCTTCTAGCCAAGTGTGTAGCACAAAATGTGTTTAGAGGTGGAAACGGTTCAGTTCCACTCGAAGCAAGCACATAAATCAATCAGGCCCAAAATAGGAGGCCCAGAATATTCGTGACACACATTACCGTTCAGAGTTGAACTTTTCAGGTTTGATGGTTATGAGCACATACATGAGAAATAAAAGCATGCACATAAAAAATATAATAGAGTTTTCTAAGAAAAATGTAGTTGTGCCATTGGTATTGCCTTTAAGAAAGGGAAAAAACTTGGAAACAAGTTTACAGTCAAGTTGCACATTTGTAATACACAAAGAATAAACATATAATTGTGCATTTTTCAGAATCTAGTATAATTTACACACATTTTGTATAATATTTGCGTGTATACATACAAATGGAAATATAAAAGCAGTTTTTAAGAAATAATGAATTAATGGCGTTGGTATTACCCTTAAGATGAAGACGATGACAAAATTTGAACACATTTCACACATAAATTACCTTTTTATAATATGCAAGAATAACCATATATTAGTGGAAAAGTATTGGTATTACCCTTAAATAAAGAATATGAAAAAAACCAAAATAATGAAGTTTTCTAGAGAAGAATGAAACCCTTTAAGAAGAAAGAAACTAAAAGAAACAAAACAAAATAATAAAATTTTCTAGGGAAGAGCAAAACCCTTTATGAAAGAAAATAAAAAACAAAAAGGAAAACAAATAATGAAGTTTTCTAGGGAAGAATGAAACCTTTAAGAAGAAAGAAAATAAAAACAAAATAATGAAGATTTCTATGGAAGAATGAAGCCCTTTAAGAAGAAATAAAATAAAAAAATAAACTAAAATAAAATAAAGAAGATTTGTATGGAATAATGAAACCCTTCAAGAAGAAAGAAAATAAAAAGAAAGACTTGCATACAAGTTTGCCCTGAAATTGCACATTTCGTAGTATGCAAAAAAAACGCTTGTTCGGTGCAATTTTTGCTCTCTACTATAATTTAAACACACGGTGTATTGTATTTGCGTGTATACTTACTTACAAACAGAGAAAAAAATTCTAAGAAGAAAGGAAGCATCGTGGCATTGGTACTAACCTTTAAGAAGAAAGAAAGTAAAAATAGAATAATGATGAAATTTGCACACAATTTACATGTAAATTGCACATTTTTAGTATATGTAAGAATAAACGTATAATAATAAAATTTACATAAAGAAGAAGTTTTTAAACAAGGAATGAATTAGTGGCATTCGTATTAATCTTCAAAAAGAAAATGAAATGAAAACTATAGCATAATAAAACAAATAAATTTTTCTAAGAGATAATCAGTTAGTGACATTAGTATTACTCTTAGAAGAAATGAAACTAAAAACTTGCAAACAACTTTGAGTAAAATTGCAATTTTTGTAATATGCAGCGAATGCACATATAATATGTATGGTGTTGATTGCTTTATTGCCAAGCGGCAAGCACACCAGAGAAAGCAAATTGCTTTATTCCTTGCAGATGAAGCCAGTATAAGGGCATGTACAAAGGAAGCATCACCTAACTAATGCCTCACCTCTTCCACCTAGATAAACTTGAATCAAGCTCTGGTGTGTGCCGCGGTCATCCAATGGAGGCTACTTTCTTTATGTCATCACTTTACTTTTTCTCCCACCCACTTTTCAAACACATGCAAACGGTGGTACTGAATCGAGCAGAGCTACGAAACTCACATCGCGTCGCCCGAGCGGCTGCCTCAGCGCTTTTGTCAGGGAGGAGGCTAGCTCTTCTGCAGGATCCCGTTTCTCTCTGCAAGTGGCAGGTTCAGCGGAGCTGGCGTTCAGCAGGCCGATGTGGCGCATGGGGCACCCGTCCAGCCTGGCCTGTTGGCCATGCCCTAACAGCCTCTAACTTTAGAAAGCAAATCACTCATGAGCCGACGTAGTACATCAACTTCTCTCTTGCCTTGCGCACCACAGCAGATCAATCAATGATTACGTTCATCCATGGCCCCCGATCGTGGTACATCAAGCAGCACGAATCATAAAGCTGTGGTCTCCCGATCGTTCTGGAAGGCTCGAGGCCTCATCCGATCTCCCCAGAAGCTTCTAAACCCTCCTCACCATCCCCTCCCCCAAGAAAGCCTTCCCGCTCCTCTTTTACAAAACCCCCGTCTCCCTCCATTTCCCACCCCCGTCTCGCTCAGCCACAAGAATCCAAAATCATCACCCACCACAGAGCGAGAGAGAGAGAAGAGAGAGAAAGAGGAGAAAGAGACCATGGCTTCCGCCGTCGATTGCAAGGGCAAGGAAATCGCGCCGGCCAACCTCCTCAAGTCCAGTACTCCCGTGGCCTACTGCTTGGCCGACTCCCCCGCCGTCACCGCCGCCCGCCGCCCGTACAACACCCAGGCCAAGGAGGTCAGCCGCTACGACGACGACGACGACTACAGCGGCCGCGACCTCGTCATCCCCAGCTTCTTCTCGCAGGGTATGCTTCCCTTCCCCACCTGTGGACTGTGGTGCACCGTTTCCTTGCCTTCGCTCTGAAGTATCAACATCGCAGCGTTCTCATCTGCTTTTGCCGTCCTTGGTGTTGATGCTGCAGACGTGCTCGACCCGCTCGGCGCGCCGACCAGCATGGCCCGTCTGCTGTCTCTCATGGAGGACGTCGCATCTCAGACCGGCCTCTCCTCCACTGCTGCTGGGGCTGGGGCGTCGCAGCTCGGACGCTGGGTGGCCAAGGAGGACGACGACGCGGTGTACCTCAAGGTGCCGATGCCGGGGCTGACCAAGGAGCACGTGGAGGTGCGCGCGGACAAGAACATCCTGGTGATCAAGGGCGAGGGCGAGAAGCAGCCCTGGGACGGCGACGGCGACGACTCCGCGGTGCCGAAGTACAACCGCCGCATCGAGGTGCCCGCTGCTGACGCGTACAAGATGGACAAGATCAAGGCCGAGATGAAGAATGGCGTGCTCTGGGTCACCCTGCTCAAGGTCAAGGAGGAGGAGCGCACGGACGTCTTCCACGTCAAGGTCGAGTAGTCCCAGTGGTTGTGCTCATGGAAGACGCCTTGTTGATGTGGTCATGTTTGGTGTCTTTCTTCCTTGTTTTGCTTTGTTGATCGTCTTAGATCGAGTAGGCAGTGGTCTGGTGGGGAACTCTGTTAATTTCCTCTAGTTGGGATTATGATGAACTTGCTTTGGTGGTGAAATTGGTCATGAAATTCTGATGATTTCCTCAAGTTTGGTATATGATGAACTGATTTGGCGCTGAAATTGGTCATGTAATCTTGTCGATCTTCTTAAGTTTGGCGTGCTGGACTAATTTGGTGGTCAAATTGGTCATGAACTTTACTGATTTCCTCGAGTTTTGCCTGATGAACTATACTTTGATTGTCTTAAGCTACTTTCGCCTGTCTATCTTTCCTATTTCTTGATCTTTATTGCTTTAAGCTTTCTGTAAAAAGCTGGGCATTCATACCAACTCTCCGAAAAATTGATTGTTCTCCTCGAGTTTGACGTCATGGAGTTGGTGCGGGCAGTTGCTGGTCGATGATTTTTGCTTGCTGTTCCGTGAATTTTTTGTGCTTAGGTGGTGAGAGTGGATTTTTGGATCCCGCGTGTCCAGGCACCCTCTTATCTGTATCATTCATTTAAAATATGGTGCTTCGAGATGTGTGTGCCTCACTATAGTAAATGATTCTGTTAGCAGCTCATCAAGCGTAGGAACAGGGATAAAAAACAAACAAACCTGGGTCTAGTCTAGACCTGCCTTTCCTGGCCTTACTCCCCCTATTCTAATTGTAAAAACAGTGTCCGTGGCACTACTGTTCCTGACAAATGTGGCTGCAGCATCCTCATCTCTCTCCTATTTCTTTTTGGTAGAATATAAAACAACAACACTGTTGACTACAGGCTACACAAAACTATTCTGCTCCTTTTTCCTTTCTCTCTTTTGCACACAACGCCTCTCTCTCTGCTCTTTTTTCGATTACACACAATGCCTCTCTCACTTCTCTCTCATAGCACCTCTCTGAGAAAGAGAAAAGCGCCCTCTCTCTCTCCAGCGGCGGTCTCATTCACGAGAATAAAGCTTCACATGCAGGCGAGCCAATGGTTTCCAGTGATGGGACGGAACAGAAGGTCTCTTTCGCATGCATACAGTGGCTCGGCAAAAAACATAAATTTGACCTCAGAACGAAACTATTTCACAAACTAAACTATGTTTGAAAGTATTTCATCCAGCTGACCTCTAATGTGCAGCGTCCAACAGCAAAGCGTTACACTCTTATCGTGCAGCGCCTAACCACAGGCGCCATACTGTGCAGCGCCTAGCTGTAAGGAGCTGCACTACACTGTGCAGCGCCTAACTGTAAGAAGTTGCACAGTAGAGTGCAGCGACTTACTGTTGGGAGCTGCACAAAAAGGTCAACGATGTGAAATATTTTTAAAAATAGTTTAATTTGTGAAATACTTTCACTTCGAGATTAAATTTGTCAATTCTGCCCAGTGGCTCAACCTGCAAAACAGCTGCCTAGGACCGGCCCTACTCTGTCTCCTGCAGTCCTGATCACACCCTGCAAAACGGCTGCCTAATTAACATGCGCATGCGCATGCCTGCTGCTGACTATTCTTCTGCACGAATCTTCGAGTCACTGGACACGCGGGACAACAGGGTGTCAGGGCACGCGGGTGCTATGTCACCTTTCCGTTTGTGCTTATCCTTCGAAAAGATATTGTGAAATTTTTGCTTGTCTGATCTCCTCGAATTTTGTGTGCTTATCCTTGAGTTTAACTTCTTGTAAGAACTGTAATTGTTCCAGTTTGTAGTTGTAGGGTTCCTGCGTGAACCGTCACATGAGATAGGCATTTGTTTGTTTATGTCCTTCTTCGTTGATTTACTCGAGTATAATGTGATGAACTGATTAGGTCGTCCCTGAATGTTTTGTGTTTATTCCTTTTTATTTACTTCTTGATATTACCAGTTGTATCCGGGAAAGGTGTTGCGCACTCCAGGAGGCTAAGGGCAACTCCAATGCACAATCCTATCCGCAAAAAAACATCTGTTTCTGATCTGGCTCGTCCCATTCTGGGCACAAACTTGGTTTAACTTTGCGGTCAAATGGACAGAGAACAGATGGGCACGTGGTCTCTTATCGTCCGTCTCTGACCATCATGTTGGCCATTCAACTACCTCCCATCTATCTCAGTCAATGCACACGGATGAGCGGGCCCGTCGGTCAGCCAGCTAGACGCCCGTGCCATGTCTTTTTTTTATGGCGAAGCCGTGGACTTCCATTTCCACTTTCACTTCCCCATCCACTTCCACTTGCCCATCATCTCCATTGCTCCCTCCGACCCTCCCTCGTAGACAGCAAACCCTAGCCTAGCACCACCGCCAACCTCGCTTCCTACTGCCCATGGGGTTCTGGAAGTGGCACCCCGGCAAGAAGAGTAAGCACGACCACGAGGCGGGGGTTGTCGTCTTCCTCTTCTGGAAGCACGGCCAGCCACTCCACTTCGCCGACATCTTTTTGATCCATCTCCCCTCCGCGGCCATGCCACGCTTTCGGCCCTACATCAATGTCGCCATCTGCCGCCAGTACTGGGAGACCGGCACCCCACTGTCGTGGTTAGATGCCCACGTCCCCAATGGGTATCATCTGAGCCCAGATCAGGTGCCCATTCCCCCCGTCCCAGCGAGCGGTCGTGCCCGCCTCCAATAGGTCACCCGTCGTCGCGCCCAGATTTCGCGTCAGCACCTCGCCGACCGCATGTACAACGTCAACTCGCCCCTCTGGGACACATGGTTCCAGGACGAGCACGACATGCGCCGGCAAACCTTTTTTCCCGGTCGTGCTCGTAGCCCGCCTCGTGTGTCCCAAAGTGCGCCTCGTGTGCATGCATCGAGCCCACCCAGAGCGCGTGTTGCCGCGCGCGGATGTGCGGCCTGACACCGACGCCCTCTCCCTGCCCTTCATCACCGCCCCCGCAGCCTCTCGCCATGACGACCGAGGAGGAGCGGCTCGTGCAGGCCGTCATGAAGGACTTCGAGCGGGAGTACAAGCGCCGCCAAGAGGAGGAATGGGAGGGCCTGCAGGAGATGCTCGAGTTGTCGGCATCCAGAGACGTCTACATGCCAGAGCTGGACGTGAAGCAGGAGGTGAAGATTTAGGTGAAGGAGGAGGCAACGGAGGAGCATGCATGGGCATTGTGGTCAACGCCGCTGTCGTTGTCGCCGTCGCAGCCTGCACAGCATGCACCTGACCCATTCTGGGGGTCGTCGCCCCACCTTTGGACGACCCACCCTGCATCGACCTGAATAGCGACAACGAGGATGGTGGCGTGTGAAGACGACATCGTCCGCAATGACATCCGCGGTGCGCGGGGTGGTCGCATTATCTTTTTTGTTTTTTTATTTCATCTTAACTGCTATGCATGGGCCTGACAATGGTGGTCTGTTTAATTAATGTATTTATGTTTTAAGTTATTTTGCAATGCCTTTTAAAAGAAATAATATTTTTGGGTGTTTTTTCTAGTCCAACACGAATAATGTTTGGGATGCGGCCGTGCGTTGGGTGCACTGATACGCGAACGGCCCAAACCAGACATGGGCGTCCATTTTGCCGCGCCAAACGAACCAAATCTGGACCAAAAGGACGTCTGTTTGTGGTCATGCGTTGGAGTTGTCCTAAGGCCGCCAACTCCAACGCACAACCTCAAATGTTCCAGCTGCGTCTTTTTGACAACAACGGACAAAAAATATGGCCCAACATGCGAGAGCCAAGATACAATCGTTTATTTTTCGTCCGCTTTTGACCCATTTCCAGGCCAAATTTGGATGCGTTTGCGTCGAAACAGACACATGTGGACGGGTGGGACGCGTACCGTTATCCTAGCCTAACCCATCCATCGGCGACACAGACGCCTCTTTTTCTATTCCCCTCCCCTGCCCCTTACCCTTGCCGTTTTCTCGATCACTTTGATGTCTAACCCCCCTGCCCCATCCCCCGCCATAGCCCGCTGCCATTTTCTCGTCCACCTCGCTGTCAAGCCCGACCGTCAGATTTGAGCATATCCGGCCACAGGAGGCTGCGCGTTACCATGAATTGGCCGGGTACCGGACCGCGCAGCCCCGACAATGCCTCCACGCCGCAGATGCATATCATTTTCATGGTCTAGAAAATATTGTTCTAGTGGATAAGTAGGAGGCACAACAATAGAAGCAAGATCAAATATTTCATTCTTACTAGGCAATTCTTTCTTATGATGATTTTTACTAAGCTTGGAAAAATTAAACTCATGAGACTCATCACCAAAACTAACACCGACAGTTTGCTTCTGGCAATCTATTTTAGCATTAACGATGTTCAAGAAAGGTCTACCAAAGATAATGGGACAAAAGTCATCTTGTGGGGAACCAAGAATAAGAAAATCAGTGGGGTATTTTATTTTCCCGTGCAAGACTTCAACATCTCTGACAATCCCAAGTGGTGTGATGGTGTCTCTATTAGCAAGTTTAATAGTAACATCTATGTCTTCTATTTTAGCGGGTGCTATATCATTCATAATTTGTTGATATAAGGTAAAAGGAATAGCACTCACGCTAGCACCTATGTCGCATAAACCATGATAACAGTGATCTCCTATTTTAACTGAGACAACAGGCATGCCAACAACGGGTTTATGTTTATCCTTTTCATTGGTTTTGGCAAGTTCTAGCAGCTTCATCAAAGAAGTAAATAACATGCCCATCTATATTTTCAACAAGGAGATATTTAACCATAGCAACACTAGGTTCTACTTTGATTTGTTCAGCAGGTTTGGAAGTTCTAATATAACTTCTGTTGACCACAGTTGAAACTTTAACATGTTCCTTTATCCTAACAGGGAAAGGTGGTTTTTCAATATAAGCAGTAGGAACAACTAGATCAACATTATAAATAATAGTTTCATCTTTAGCCCTTACCGGTTCTTAAATTTCTTCTCTGATAGGGTGGTGATATTTAAACCACTTCTCCTTAGGGAGATCAACTTAGCAAATGATTCACAAAAAGAGGCTACTATCTCATAGTCAAGTTCATATTTAGTGCTGAACTTTTGAAAATCATCAGTATTCATAAAAGATTTAACGCAATCATACTTGAGCTTAATACCTGACTCTTTACCTTCGTTGAGTTCCCAATCTTCAGAGTTGCATTTAATTCTTTTTAAAAGATCCTACCGGAAGTCAATAGTCTTCTTCATAAAGGAACCCGTACAAGAAGTATCAAGCATGGATCGATCATCACAAGAAAGTTGAGCATACAAGTTCTGAATAATAATTTCTCCCTAGAGCTCATGATTGGGGCATGAATATAACATTGACTTAAGCCTTCTGTCGGTGTCAAAACCGGTGGATCTCGGGTAGGGGGTCCCGAACTGTGCGTCTAGGCCGGATGGTAACAGGAGGCAAGGGACACGAAGTTTTACCCAGGTTCGGGCCCTCTCGATGGAGGTAAAACCCTACGTCCTGCTTGATTAATATTGATGATATGGGTAATACAAGAGTAGATCTACCACGAGATCAAAGAGGCTAAACCCTAGAAGCTAGCCTATGGTATGATTGTTGATGTGTATGTTGTCCTACGGACTAAAACCCTCCGGTTTATATAGACACCGGAGAGGGTTAGGGTTACATAGAGTCGGTTACAATGGTAGGAGATCTGAACATCCGTATCACCAAGCTTGCCTTCCACGCTAAGGAAAGTCCCTTCCGAACATGGGACGGAGTCTTCAATCTTGTATCTTCATAGTCCAGGAGTCCGGCTGAAGTTATAGTTCGGCTATCCGAACACCCCCTAATCCAGCACTCCCTCAGTAGCCCCTGAACCAGGCTTCAATGAAGACGAGCCCGGCGCGCAGATTGTCTTCGGCATTGCAAGGCGGGTTCCTCCTCCAAGTACTTCATAGAAGATTTTGAACACAAAGATAGTGTCTGGCTCTGTAAAATAAGTTTCCACATATTGCCATAGAGAGAATAATATTTACACAAATCTAATCTGCTGACGTATTCCGTAGTGTGACATCACACCACGGCCAAGCTTTTATTCGAACCGTTTTACTATCCCATCTTAGCGCGTTATGCGAGGCGGTTTCCTTGGCATGTCTTGTTAAAGTAAAGATCGTGTCCCCTTATTCTGGGATTCTCATCAATACGGCCGTAGGTAACCCAACCGCTTCTAGGACTCCTAGATCATAGGCAAGTCCAAACGGACACGGGGAGGACGCTCGATATCCACCCTCTTTATAAAGGGATGAGGCCCTTTATTTTTCCCTCCCGTGCTCAATCGAATCCTTCCCCCACCTCAAGCTCAAACGCCCAAAGTTCAGGTCAGGTGCTCCGAACCTTCAGTCATGTCCGGATCTAGCCTTCAAGGCCGACGGGTGACGGAAGAAGACGTCAAAAAGTTGAGGGAGGCCAGATATCTGACCGCCGAGATTCTGCATCGGCTGCCTCCCCGGGGGCAGGCCGTCCCTTCCCCCGAACCCAACGAGAGCGTCGTGTTCGTCTCCCACTTCCTCCGAGGTCTAGGCCTTGCATTGGATCCTTTTGTCAGGGGCTTGATGTTTTACTACGGGCTAGATTTCCATGATCTAGCTCCGGACTCCTTTCTTCATATCATGACATTTATTGTTGTGTGCGAGGCCTTCCTCCGGGTTACCCCTCACTTTGGCCTATGGCTCAAAACCTTTGAAGTAATACCGAAGATGATCGAGGGGCAACATGCGGAGTGCGGAGGTGCCTCAATACGCAAGATGAAGGGAGCTGCATGGCCCAAAGGTTCCATTCCAGAGGTGTCTGAATTGTGGCAACATGAGTGGTTCTACATCACGGCTCCTAGAAGTGCCAAGTGGGCGGCCGCCCCTGTCTTCCGCCTGGGCCCTCCACCACAACTGATGTCATGGATTAGCAGAGGATTGAGCTGGGGTCCGGACAAGGACGTGCCTATACTGCAAAGCCGCATTCAAGATCTCTTTAATGGAGATTTCAGTTTGGTTGCAGTAGCACAAGTTATGCTAGTTCGCCAAGTCCAGCCTTGCAAACGCGGGCCTCTTCGCTTTTGGGAGTTTAATCCCGAGGGACCGCGCACCATTCAAAATTTCCTCGGCCTGACGCACGAGGAGATGTATAAGTCGTTCTTCGGACCTCAAGTGGAGTGTCCGGAAATCATCGAGGACGCGGGCCTGAGCAGCAACCGCGCCGCCGAACAGGTAAGGCATCTTCCGACCGAGCGTACTACCTCTCCTTTGATGCGAAGTTATTTCTGAGAGTCCGCTTTTTGAACAGGACTGGCTAACGAAGGCGAAGTTGATTCGGTGCTCGGCCCCCTCCCTGAGGGTTTGGAAAATCCGATATTGGAAAAGATGCTCCATGCCGCACCTTGCCCGGAGCCCTTGAAGGAAAATGCGGGTGGTCGCGGGCCCCAAACGCTGGCCGCTCTAGCCGAGGGAGCGAGCGTCTCCATGAAGGAAGTCGACCAGAAGAGGAAAAGGATTGCGTCTGGGGATTCGGAAGCCGAAGCTTCCAAACGGGAGAAGAAGTCTCCCACAGAGGGTCGTACCCCGGAGGGTGCGGTTGCCGCACAAAGTCCGCGGGGGGATCAGTCCTCCCACGAGTCATAAGTGACCCAAAATACCTTAATAGTACAGATATGTCGTATTTTCTTCTGAAAAGATAACCACTGCATGTATCTTTGCAGTTCGGGCCTTAGCCCCTTTCAAATGAGCTCGTCTTCGGGGGATCTTCTTCCAGAGATGATGGAGAGCGAAACACCTCCTCCGGACTCCTCCGCTCCGAAAGCGGGCGACCCTAAAGTGTCGTCGCGGAGGGCCTCTCCGAGTCCGGCGAGGCCAGAAGATAATCCTGTCGACCCCTGAAGTTCCCAGTGTCCGGCTCTCGAAGAGAGCAGACAAACGAGTCCGGCACCGTCTAGTGTGCGGTCGGATGTTCTGAGGGAGTTGGTGGGGCGAGCAGCCATCTCAGATGAACACCGTGTGCTGATGAATACTATGATTCTCGTCCGCCGAAAGCGGATTGCATAAAGCTTTTATGAGTCCACTGACAGGGTTTGAGGTACGTAAAATAATGTATGATAGTCCTGCACATACTAGGTGTGCCCTGTGTAGATAGTAGCCCCTGAGACTCTGGTTGTCGTTGGAAACGACAACGAACAGAGGATCATATTCCCAGGTAATAACCATACTGCCTTGATGTGCAGGTGATGGAAGCTCCGGTGGCTAGCCGGACTAGCGACTTTGCCCATTTAGAACGGCAGTTGGATGCGGCAGATGCCGACATCGAGCTTGTTAACAAAAGTCTTGACGAGGCACAGGATAAGTGTCATTATCTGGTGAACGTCACATAGGAAGAGTAGCATGATGCCAGTATCTTTAATATGTTGTGACTGCAAATGGGGCTGCCAATGTTGAAGCCTTGCAGGCAGAACTTGCCCGAGCCAAGGAACAAGCGAGGTTGGGTAACGCGGCTGCTTTAAAGGCGGCCGAAGAGTTGCAAGCCAAGAAGGCCGCACATGGCGAGAGCCGAGACAAGATAGCCAAGATGGCCATAGAATTAAAAGTCGCCGCCGACCGCTGCCGGGTTCTTGAAAAGGAAAACTAGGCAAAGGCATCGGACCTTGAGAAGGCTACTGCGACGAGAAAGGACCTCCGCTCTGCTATGAGGGCAAAGAAGGAGGAACTGCGGGAAGCCGAGGATATTGTAGCTGGGAAATCCTTTATGTTGCGGAGGAAGTTCGGAGATCCACGGTATGCCCCCCTGGATCGGCTGTGGAGCTTGGAGGATGTGTATATGGATTTGGCGGCGAGCGCTGCCGATGCGGCCAAGTACTTCCAGGGTCAGACGAACCGTGGAGTAGACCAGCTGTTTTGGAGACAATTCCATACTCCCGAGCGTCCACTTTCATTGAATGACCAATTAGCCGAATGGGCCGAACTAAATAGGTTGTCCGGACTCTCCATGAGGTCTGTTGTGGATCAGTTATGGCCGGAAGGGTCAAAACCGAACAGCTATCTCAGCTTGGTGCAGCAGTTACTCGATGTGATGCCGCGCATTGATGCGATGAAGAGGTCGACGTGCATAGAGGGCGCACAGATGGCCTTTGCTTGTGTCAAGGCATACTGGGCGGAGATGGATGCTACCAATGTTGCAGCGCGGGATTCGGCCATAGGTCGAAAGGCTGCTGAGCACTACTTTGAAGAAGTTCTTGAAGGTGTCTGTTTGGTAGAGACCCAGTGCTCAAAAAATATTATGTTTGAGTGATATGTAATCTCATTGTAAGCGAAATGCTTTTATAGAGTTTTATAAGGCTATTTTTATACTTTTGCCTGAAAGTAATATGATGCCTCCTGGGCGGCCGTTTTTTGTATACGTGTGTATAACCTGAAAGATTGCAGTCGTCGGCTTCAACCCCCACGCATATAATGCGGAGGTGCTATTAAAAACACATGTTCACACTTAACCCAACGTCTTGGTCCTATTAAGGAAGTGATAGCGGAGCGAGCGAGGCAACCGGACTATAATGCTTTAACAGTTTCACTTAGCCATAGGAGTTTGATAGTGGGGCTACTAGATAGCCCTTGGTGCCTCCGCACTCTCCCGATCTTGGGGTGCGTATATGCTTGGCCGGAAAACGGCCCTTCGTTAAGGCGGAGGAATTCTAACATTCCCACAGGTCATCGAGTGGTTGACCAGTCTCACGCTATATCATGACAGTCAGTTTTCGACTTTCTCTACTGAGGTGC
The DNA here is from genome assembly GCF_002162155.2 of Triticum dicoccoides. Classification (NCBI taxonomy): domain Eukaryota; kingdom Viridiplantae; phylum Streptophyta; class Magnoliopsida; order Poales; family Poaceae; genus Triticum; species Triticum dicoccoides. The sequence goes on from NC_041392.1 coordinate 139,595,543, forward strand.
TCGTCCGGATGAACCAGGACACAATCGCAGTAGTTCTCCTAGTGCTACCTTAGCCGGTAAAGCGGAACGTAAGGCACCAAAACACAGGAGCCGGGCAAACCCAACATTTGACCAGAGACAATGATTCGGAGCTGATGCATATAGGGCCAAACTCGCAACGCCGAACACTCCCTAAGGTATTTGGTCTTTGTGGTATAAACCGGGCCTAAATAATGGCCTTTGTAAGAAGCCCCTTGTGTCCAGGTACGTGCATTGTTCTGGCGTGGCCACATGCCAAGACGTCATCATCCTTCACAACGGTGGATATGTATCAACAAGAGACAGTAAAAAAGGTTTACGCAGGGTCCTAATCTAAAAAGAATTCTTTGAGCGGGTCCCTGCTGCACGTCTGCGCCTATGTCTCCATTGTGCCGTATCCTGGACGGGTGTAGCACGATGATCGTCTGTAAAAGAGAGGAAGTTAAGTGAAAGAGTTGTCGTGCAAAAAGATAGTTTTTAAAGAAACCATGTATAATTGAAGATGATAAGAAATTGCCACTTGTCTGCGCGCGTTGAGCCCCTTGTATTGACGAATAGGGGTGTGATCACTTATTCGGTGTAAATAGCGGTGCCGGACTCGATCGCTGGTCCGGACGTCTTTAATGTTCGGCTGCCAAGGCAGCCTCACTCTCTTCAGCACGCAGAGAGCGCTTGATATCTCCGTGCACTGTAATGATGCCACGTGGACCGGGCATCTTGAGTGTGAGGGAGGCGTAGTGTGGTATTGCATTAAAGCGAGCGAAAGCTTCGCGCCTGAGCAGTGCTTGATAGCCACTTTGGAACAGAGCGATGTGGAAGGTTAAATGCTCGCTACGGAAGTTATCGGGGGAGCCGAATATAACTTGTAGTAGGAGGGAGCCCGTACAACGAGCCCCTGGGCCTGGCGTTACTCCTTTAAAGGTAGTATTGCTATGGCGAATTTGTGTTGGGTCTAACCCCATCTCGCGGATTGTATCCTGCTATATTAGGTTTAGGTTGCTGCCGCCGTCCATCAAGACTCGTGTGAAGTGATATCCGCCAATTACTGGGTCTAATACCAAGGCAGCCCATCCTGCGTGTCGGATACTTGCTGAGTAATCACGATGGTCGAAAGTGATTGGTTGAGATGACCATTGGCAGGACTTCGAGGTGACAGACACTTGGGTATATTTTCCTGGGGGTGCCGCATTGTTTTTTCCCTTAATCATGTGTAGTACGTTTACTATTTTGACTCTGATGGGAATTTCTTTTGTTCCCCCGTGTCTTGCTTGGGGGGCTCGTCCTCGTCTTCACTTAGTGTGTCCTCCCCCTTGTGTACGGCATTGAGCTTGCCGGACTGCTTGAAGACCCAACATTCTCTGTGGGTATGATTACCAGGTTTACCCGGGGTACTGTGGATCTGACATACTTGGTCCAGAATTTTGTTGAGGCTGGACAGTTCATCCCTGGTGCCTTTAGTGGGCGGCTTTTGACCTGGCCGAGAGCTTTTGAATCTGGCGTTTACTGTCGTGCCCTTCGTGCTGTCTTCTTTATTCCGGCGTTTGTTATTGCTGTTGCACCGTGATTTCCCGTTTCCATCTCTAACTTCCGATGTATTGGGGTTGCTGGTGCTGCATCTGGCTAGCCAGCTATCCTCACCCGCGCAAAAGCGGGTCATGAGGTTTGTTAATGCGGCCATCGTTCTCGGCTTATTTTGGCCGAGGTGTCTGGCGAGCCATTTGTCACGGATGCTATGCTTGAAAGCCGCTAAGGTTTCGGCGTCTGGACAGTGGACAATCTGGTTCTTTTTAGTAAGAAACCTATTCCAAAGCTTTCGGGCTAACTCTCCGGGCTGCTGAGTTATATGGCTCAGATCATCCGCATCCGGAGGTCGGACATAAGTCCCTTGAAAATTTGCCCGAAAGGCGTCTTCGAGCTCTTCCCAACTTCCAATGGAGCTTTCGGGGAGGCCTTTGAGACAGTGACGAGCTGGCCCTTTGAGCTTGAGGGGTAAATATTTGATGGCGTGGAGATCATCTCCTCGAGCCATATGGATATGAAGGATATAGTCCTCAATCCAAACCCTAGGGTCTGTTGTTCCGTCGTATGCCTCGATGTTTACGGGTTTGAATCCCTCTGGAAATTCATGGTCCAGCACCTCATCGGTGAAACATAGGGGGTGTGCGGCACCCCTGTAGCTGGGTGTGCCGCGTTGTTTGGATACTTGTTGTGTTGCATTGTATGCTGGGGGGCGCTTGCGTGGTCCATAGATGGATCTTGTTGCGCGGTCCTTTGGGTACGAACCCTCGCCTGGGTCGCGTGTTGTATTGTGAGCGGCGTTGTATGACGCTTTGTGTTGGTAGAGGGGTCGTCTATCCGACCAGGTGGCTGCTTTGATATTTGGTTGTGGGGGGTCTGCGGCCTCCTCATCGAATTCGGGTAGCAGTTTCCGCTTTGGGTAGCTCTTGGAGGGGCGATTGTCGCCGTACCTTGCTGCTGTGTTGAGTATTTTGCTCCATCTAATGTGGAGTGTGTCTTGTGCAGCCTTGAGCCTTTGCTTCTGTTTTTTCAGACTCCTCGCGGTGGCAACAAGCCTTTTACGGGCAGTCTGCTGCTCCGATTGTTTGTCCGGCGTTATGTCGTCCGGACCATTATCCTTGATAGGATTTGTTTGTTCGGTTTGATTATCTGGATTGCCGTTGTCCGGCAGCGGTTCGCCTTGCTCCAATGCTGGGTCTGTGTGATCGCTATTTCTGTCGAGGCGGGATTTGGGGCGGCGCTTGCGTCGCCGCTTTGACTGATTTTCGAGGGAACAAGCCTTCGATGCGTCCTTCCACTCCTCGTCGTCATCTTTTGGTGCGTCCACCATGTATACGTCATATGACGAGGTGGCGTTCCAGGGCCCAATAGGCGCTGGTTCTTCACCGTCTCCTTCATCGGCGTCCATACCGTCGATGTCTTCTGAGCCGAAGTCGAGCATGTTGGTTAAATCGTCTACAATGGCTACAAAGTGGGTGGTGGGTGGGCTTTGAATTTCTTCATTGTCCGAATCCCCACCTTGCTGGCCGCAATTCGGCCAGGGCTCTCCTGCTAAAGAGAGAGACTTCAGTGACTCCAGAATATTGCCAAAAGGCGAGTGTTGAAAGATGTCCGCGGCAGTAAACTCCATGATCGGTGCCGAACCGGTTTCGATTGGCCGGGGCGCGGAGGGTTCAGAGTCCGAAAAGGGGTCCGGCTCCTTGGAGTCATGAGTCTCGCGGAGTGCGGGGCTGGTGTTCGTCTCAATCGCCGTTGGGATCGCATCCCCCAAGGTGGCGTCCAACCGCCCATCCTCGATCGGTGCAGTTGGCTCCGAATTAAGGATCGGAGCCGATGCGGGTGTGGCCTCTAGGGCACTATTCGGCGGCAGAGCTAGATCATGCTCGTCGGGACAGTGCGGCGCGCTCGGCAGTGGCCCGAATCCGTCGAGGATCAAGTCCCCGCGGATGTCAGCCGTGTAGTTTAACTTCCAAATCTGACCTGACGGCCAGGGGCGTAGCTTTCGATCTGCTCTAGGTGGCCAAGTGAATTGGCCCGCAGTGCGAAGCCGCCGAAGACGAAGATCTGTCCGGGGAGAAAGGTCTCACCCTGGACTGCATCGCTATCGATGATCGTAGGAGCCATCGAGCCTGACGGTGACGACACAGAGGAACTCTCAATGAAAGCACCAATGTCGGTGTCAAAACCGGTGGATCTCGGGTAGGGGGTCCCGAACTGTGCGTCTAGGCCGGATGGTAACAGGAGGCAAGGGACACGAAGTTTTACCCAGGTTCGGGCCCTCTCGATGGAGGTAAAACCCTACGTCGTGCTTGATTAATATTGATGATATGGGTAATACAAGAGTAGATCTACCACGAGATCAGAGAGGCTAAACCCTAGAAGCTAGTCTATGGTATGATTGTTGATGTGTATGTTGTCCTACGGACTAAAACCCTCCGGTTCATATAGACACCGGAGAGGGTTAGGGTTACATAGAGTCGGTTACAATGGTAGGAGATCTGAACATCCGTATCACCAAGCTTGCCTTCCACGCCAAGGAAAGTCCCTTCCGGACACGGGACGGAGTCTTCAATCTTGTATCTTCATAGTCCAGGAGTCCGGCTGAAGGTATAGTTCGGCTATCCGAACACCCCCTAATCCAGGACTCCCTCACCTTCCCCAAGCTAGAGCGATACTTTCTCCTTCGCGAGGACAAAAAATTATATATATATATATATATATATATATATATATATATATATAAAATTACGATCACGATGAACCAGATGCATAGGATAAAACTTCTGATGAAATTCCAATTTCAATCGGTTGTAGTTCCATGATCCAATATCATCACATAGCCTAAACCATGTCAACGCCTTTCCCTTCAAAGATAAAGGGAAGACCTTCTTCTTGATAACATCCTCGGCCATACCTGTAAGCTTAAATAATCCACAAACTTTATCCACATAGATTAGGTGCAAATCGGGATGCAATGTTCCATCTCCTGTAAAAGGATTAGCTAGCAGTTTCTCTATCATACCCGCAGGAATTTCGAAGTAAACATTTTCAGTAGGTTCAGTAGGTTGAGGAGCAACTCTTTCCTCTACTGGTCGGGGTGAAGATACCCCGAACAAGCCCCTCAAAGGATTACTTTCCATAGTAACAAGTGACGGTAAATTTCAGCACACTATATAAATTTTTCCTTACCAAATTCCACCTACCAAAGGCGCTTCACTCCCCGGCAACGGTGCCAGAAAAGAGTCTTGATGACCCACAAGTATAGGGGGTCTATCGTAGTCCTTTCAATAAGTAAGAGTGTCGAACCCAACGAGGAGCAGAAGGAAATGACAAGCGGTTTTCATTAAGGTATTTTCTGGAAGCACTAAAATTATCGATAACAGATAGTTTTGTGATAAGGTAATTTGTAACGGGTAACAAGTAACAAAATTAAAAAAGGTGCATCAAGGTGGCCCAATCCTTTTGTAGCAAAGGACAAGCCTGGACAAACTCTTATATAAAGGAAAACGCTCCCGAGGACACATGGGAATTATCGTCAAGCTAGTTTTCATCACGCTCATATAATTCACGTTCGTTACTTTGATAATTTGATATGTGGGTGGACCGGTGCTTGGGTACTGCCCTTACTTGGACAAGCATCCCACTTATGATTAACCCTTCTTGCAAGCATCCGCAACTACAAAAGAAGCATTAAGGCAAACCTAACCATAGCATGAAATATATGGATCCAAATCAACCCCTTACGAAGCATAACATAAACTAGGGTTTAAGCTTCTGTGACTCTAGCAACCCATCATCTACTTATTACTTCCCAATGCCTTCCCCTAGGCACAAAAAATGGTGAAGTGTCATGTAGTCGGCGTTCACATGACACCACTAGAGGAAAGACAACATACATCTCATCAAAATATCAAATGAATACCAAATTCATATGACTACTTATAGCAAGACTTCTCCCATGTCCTCAGGAACAAACGTAACTACTCACAAATCATATTCATGTTCATGATCAGAGGGGTATTAATATGCATAAAGGATCTGAACATATGATCTTCCACCAAATAAACCAACTAGCATCAGCTACAAGGAGTAATCAACACTACTAGCAACCCACAGGTACGAATCTGAGGTTTTGAGACAAAGATTGGATACAAGAGATGAACTAGGGTTTGAGATGAGATGGTGCTGGTGAAGATGTTGATGGAGATTGACCCCCTCCCGATGAGAGGATCGATGGCGATGATGATGGTGATGATTTCCCCCTCCCGGAGGGATGCTTCCCCGGCAGAACAACTCCGCCGGAGCCCTAGATTGGTTCCGCCAAGGTTCCTCCTCGTGGTAGCGGCGCTTCATCCCAACAACTTGCTTATGATTTTTCCCAGGGCGAAAGACTTCATATAGCCAAAGATGGGCACTGGAGGCCTTCGAGGGGGGCCACGAGGCAGGGGGGCGCCCAGGGGGGTAGGGCGCACCCCCACCCTCGTGGATGGTCGGTGGGCCCCCTCTGGTGCTTTCTAGGCCCAATATTTTTTTATGTATTCCAAAACTGACTTCCATGGAGTTTCAGGACTTTTGGAGTTGTGCAGAATAGGTCTCTAATATTTGCTCCTTTTCCAGCCTAGAATTCCATCTGTCGACATTCTCCCTCTTCGTGCAAACCTTGTAAAATAAGAGAGAATAGACATAAGTATTGCGAGATAATGTGTAATAACAGCCCATAATGCAATAAATATCGATATAAAAGCATGATGCAAAATGGACGTATCAGTACACGGGAATTTCATCTAGTCACTTTCATCAAGTTGGTTGCATTTGTGTTCACTACTTCGATAATTTGATATGTGGGTGGACCGGTGCTTAGGTGTTGTTCTTACATGAACAAGCCTCCTACTTATGATTAATCCCCTCGCAAGCATCCGCAACTACGAGAAAAGTATTAAGAATAAATCTAACCATAACATTAATCTTTTGGATCCAAATCAGTCCCATACGGAATAGCGCATAAAGTAGGGTTTAAGCTTCTGTCACTCTCGCAACCCATCATCTAATTACTACTCCACAATGCATTCCCTTAGGGCCAAATATGGTGAAGTGTCATGTAGTCAACGTTCACATGACACCACTAAGGTAATAACAACATACATGACATCAAAATATCGAACACATATCAAGTTCACATGATTACTTGCAACAAGATTTCTCCCGTGACCTCAAGAACAAAAGTAACTACTCAAAAATGATAATCATGCTCATGATCAGAGGGGTATTAAATAGCAAAATGGATCTGGACATATGATCTTCCACCAAATAAACCATATAGTAATCAGCTACAAGATGTAATCAACACTACTAGTCACCCACAAGCACCAATCTATAGTTCTGGTACAAAGATTGAACACAAGAGATGAACTAGGGTTTGAGAGGAGATGGTGCTATTGAAGATGTTGATGGATATTGACCTCTCCAAGATGGGATAGTTGTTGGTGATGATGATGACGATGATTTCCCCCTCCAGCAGGGAAGTTCCCCCGGCGGAATCGCTCCACCGAAGGGCAAAAGTGCTCCTGCCCAAGTTCCACCTCGAGATGGTGGCGCTTCATCCCGAAAGTCCTCTCCTTATTTTTTTCTAGGTCAAAATGTCTTATATACCAGAAGAGGGGCACCGGTGGTGGGCCGAGGAGGGCACAACTCACCAGGGCGCACCTGGGCTCCCTGGCGCGCCCAGGTGTGTTGTGCCCACCTAGTAGGCCCCTCTGGTAGTTATTTGCTCCAATAATTCTTATTTATTCCATAAAAAATCCTCGTGAAGTTTCAGGTCATTTGGAGTTGTGTAGAATAGGTAGCCTGGCATAGCTTTTTCGGGTCCAGATTTCCAACTGCCAGAATTCTCCCTCTTTGTGTGAACCTTGCATATTATGAGAGAAAAGGCATTAGAATTACTCCAAAAATCATTATTATGCATAAAAACATTATAAATAATAGTAGGAAAACATGATGCAAAATGGACGTATCAAGACGGCGGCACTCCATCCCGAAAGTCCTCTCCTTATATTTTTCTAGTTCAAAAGACCTTATATACCAGAAGATGGGCACCAGAGGTGGGCCAGGGTGCCCACTACCCACCAGGGCATGCCTAGAGGGTCTGGCGCGCCCTGGTGCCTTGTGGCCACCTAACTGCCCCCCTTTGATAGTTCTTTTCTCCAATATTTAATATATATTGCAAAATAATTCTCCGTAAAATTTCAGCTCATTTGGAGATGTGCAGAATAGGTATATCTGACATAGCTTTTTCAGGTCCAGAATTCTAGCTGCCGACATTCTCCCTCTTTGTGTAAACCTTGCATATTATGAGAGAAAAGGCATTAAAATTACTCCACGAAGTGTTATAAAGCATAAAAACACTATATATAACAGTAAGAAAACATGATGCAAAATGGACGTATCACCGTCATCTGGGCTCGGTGCTGGCCCAACGGCTCGTCGGCTCACCATTGCCGATCGAAAGTGTGACGACTACCCACGTCATATTGTGCATGGCGTATCTACATCATTGGAGCATCCCAGATGGGTGTTACTTAGGCGTAAAAACATTGGGGTATGTGCTTGTTTTTATTCGTTATCCTTTCGAATTCGGCGAATTTCAATAGCTCTTTGCTTATACTCAAATTTGTGTTTAGGATTGATGCAAGCTTTGGTATTGGGAAGAAGAATACAACAATCTTTTGATAGGATGAAATTTTATAGATGCTAATGCACTTGTTGATAGAATAGAGGATAAAGATGAGATTATGTGCGAAGTAACGTCTACTTCTTTAGAATCAAAGAAGAAAGATGTATGCGAGATTGAGAAGCCCTAGATCAATAATGAAGGCATCGAGAAGATACTAATCCAACTTGTGGGAGTAGTTATGGAAGTTGGATATCTTTTGAAGTATCTAATTGTGGTTCTTGTTTTCTTTGGCCTTGCTCGTCTAGTGAAGAATTGGTGAATGTAATCCAATGTATCAAAATATCGTTGATGAAATAATAAAAGAAATGAGGCCAAAAGAATGTATACATACCGGCATAGTCGACCGTGGCGGACCACATTCGTCTGCGCGCTGGACGCACGACCAGCACATCCATGGACATTTCCCTACCCAAGCGGACGAAATCCAAACAAAACGAACGTCCATTTTGGGTCGTCCGTTGGAGTTGGCTTAACACCATCAAGAAATCCTCTAGGTGGAAACAGTGAGCTGAGAACTGATTCCTAGGGATGTTCAACCACACAAAAATTTCCTCGGCTGCCTTGGAGCATGAGACCAGTGGTCTTGCACCACCCACATAAACTGGTGGGAAACGAAGCATGAAAATAAAAAATTCCTACGAACACCCAAGATCTAATCTAGGAGATGTACAACAACAAGAGGGGAGTGGTGTCTACATACCCTTCTAGACCAAAATCTTTAACAATCTAGAGATCATGGTTGGCGTAGTCATACTCGCGTCGCGATCCAATCTGATCCAAGTACCGCGCGTGCAGCAGCTCCTAGTTTAGCACACGTACGGCTGGATGGGTCCTCTCCTTCTTTTTCCAGCAATGGAGGGAGAGGAGGTAGATGAGATCTGAACCAACACGATGGCGTGGTTGTGGTGGTGGCAGCGGAAATCCGGCAGGGCTTCGCCAAGCGCTAACAGAACATGGAGGAGGAGTAACGGGAGAGAGACGGGGCAAGCATGGAAGGGCTAGCTGCCCCCTGCGCCTCCCCACTATATAAAGGGCTTAGGGAGGAGCATTATATCCCTAGCCGCCCTCCCAAGGTAGGGTGCATCGGCCAAGGGGGGAGAAGTGCCCTCCTAGCCAAGTGGAGGCCCTCCCTAATAACCCACAAGTATAGGGGATCGCAACCGTTTTCGAGGGTAGAGTATTCAACCCAAATTTATTGATTCGACACAAGGGGAGCCAAAGAATATTCTCAAGTATTAGCAGCTGAGTTGTCAATTCAACCACACCTGGAAACTTAATATCTGCAGCAAAGTATTTAGTAGCAAAGTAATATGATAGTAGTGGTAATGGTAGCAAAAGGTAACAATAGTAAAAGTAGTGTTTTTGGTATTTTCTAGTGATGATAGCAATAGCAACGGAAAATTAAATAAGCGAAGAATAATATATGGAAAGCTCGTAGGCAATGGATCGGTGATGGAGAATTATGCCGAATGCGGTTCATCATGTAACAGTCATAACCTAGGGTGACACAGAACTAGCTCCAGTTCATCAATGTAATGTAGGCATGTATTCCGAATATAGTCATACATGCTTATGGAAAAGAACTTGCATGACATCTTTTGTCCTACCCTCGCGTGGCAGCGGGGTCCTTACGGAAACTAAGGGATATTAAGGCCTCCTTTTAATAGAGTACTAGAACAAAGCATTAACACATAGTGAATACATGAACTCCTCAAACTACGGTCATCACCGGTAAGTATCCCGATTATTATCACTTCCGGGTTAGCGGATCATAACACATAATAGGTGACTATAGACTTGCAAGATAGGATCAAGAACACTCATATATTGATGAAAACATAATAGGTTCAGATCTGAAATCATGGCACTCGGGCCCTAGTGACAAGCATTAAGCATAGCAAAGTCATAGCAACATCAATCTCAGAACATAGTGGATACTAGGGATCAAACCCTAACAAAACTAACTTGATTACATGATAGATCCCATCCAACCCATCACCATCGAGCAAGCCTACGATGGAATTACTCACGCACGGCGGTGAGCATCATGAAATTGGTGATGGAGGATGGTTGATGATGACGATGGCGACGGATTCCCCTTTCTGGAGCCCCGAACGGACTCCAGATCAGCCCTCCTGAGAGGTTTTAGGGCTTGGTGGCGGCTCCGTATCGTAAAATGCGATGAATTCTTCTCGCTGATTTTTTTCTCCCCGAAACACAATATATAGAGTTGGAGTTGGAGTCGGAGGAGCTCCAGGGGGCACACGAGGTAGGGGGCGCGCCCCACCCTCGTGGATAGGTGGTGGGCCCCTAGCCTTCATCTTTTGCAGGTATTTTTTATATTTTCCAAAAAGTTGCTCCGTGAAGTTTCAGGTCATTCCAAGAACGTTTGTTTCTGCACATAAATAACACCATGGTAATTCTGCTGAAAACAGCGTCAGTCCGGGTTAGTTCCATTCAAATCATGCAAGTTATAGTCCAAAACAAGGGCAAAAGTGTTTGGAAAAGTAGATATGATGGAGACGTATCAACTCCCCCAAGCTTAAACCTTTGCTTGTCATCAAGCAATTCAATTGACAAACTGAAAGTGATAAAGAAAAACTTTTACAAACTCTATTTGCTCTTGTTGTTGTAAATATGTAAAGCCAGCATTCAAGTTTTCAGCAAAGATTATAACTAACCACATTCGCAATAACTCTTAGGTCTCAAGTTTACTCATATCAATAGCATAATAAACTAGAGAGCAATAATAATAATTCTCGGATGACAACACTTTCTCAAAACAATCATAATATGATATAACAAGATGGTATCTCGCTAGCCCTTTCTAAGACCGCAAAACATAAATGCAGAGCACCTTTAAAGACCAAGGACTGACTAGACATTGTAATTCATGGTAAAAGAGATCCAGTCAAGTCATACTCAATGTAAACTAACAATAATGAATGCAAATAACAGTGGTGCTCTCCAACTGGTGCTTTTTAATAAGAGGATAATGACTCAGCATGAAAGTAAATAGATAGGCCCTTCGTAGAGGGAAGCAGGGATTTGTAGAGGTGCCAGAGCTCGGTTTTGAAATAGAGGTGAATAATATTTTGAGCGGTATACTTTCATTGTCAACATAACAACCAAGAGATGGCAATATCTTCCATGCTACACACATTATAGGAAGTTTCCAAACAAAATGGTAAAGTTTATACTCCCCCTTCCACCAACAAGCATCAATCCATGGCTTGCTCGAAACAACGAGTGCCTCCAACTAACAAGAGTCCCAGGGGGAGTTTTGTTTGCAATTATTTTGATTTAGTTTGCATAAAGCATGGGACTGGGCATCCCGGTGACCAGCCACTTTCTCGTGAGTGAGGAGTGGAGTCCACTCCTCTTGAGAATAACCCGCCTAACATGGAAGATACAGACAGCCCTAGTTGATACATGAGCTATTTGAGCATACAAAACAGGATATTTGTTTGAAGGTTTAGAGTTTGGCACATACAAATTTACTTGTAACGGCAGGAAGATACCGTATATAGGTAGGTATAGTGGACTCATGTGGAACAACTTTGGGGTTTAAGGGATTGGATGCACAAGCAGTATTCCCGCTTAGTACAGGTGAAGGCTAGCAAAAGACTGGGAAGCGACCAGCTAGAGAGCGACAACAGTCATGAACATGCATTAAAATTAATCAACACCGAATGCAAGCATGAGTAGGATATAATCCACCATGAACATAAATATCGTGAAGGCTATGTTGATTTTTGTTTCAACTACATGCGTGAACATGCGCCAAGTCAAGTCACTTAAATCATTCAGAGGAGGATACCACCCTATCATACCACATCACAACCATTCTAATAGCATGTTGGCATGCAAGGTAAACCATTATAGCTCATAGCTAATCAAGGTTGGCACAAGAAACTATGATCTCTAGTTGTCATTGCAAACATGTTTATTCATAATAGGCTAAATCAGGAACGATGAACTAATCATATTTACAAAAACAAAAGAGGTCGAGTTCATACCAGCTTTTCTCATCTCAGTCAGTCCATCATATATCGTCATAATTTCCTTTCACTTGCACGACCGAACGATGTGAATAATAATAATAGTGCACGTGCATTGGACTAAGCTAGAATCTGCAAGCATTCAATAAACATGAGAAGACAAGGCACTATGGGCTCTTTTGTCAGATCAACAAGTATGCATACAAGAGCCACTTCAACAATTTAATTATGGTCTTCTCCTATCGACCCCCAAAGAAAAGAAAAGAAATAAAACTATTTACACGGGAGAGCTCTCAACAAGTAAAAGAAAAACAAGAAATCTTTTGGGGTTTTCTTTTTAATTACTACTACAAGCATGGAAAGTAAACTAATTAAAAGCTACAACTAACTTTTTTTGTTTTTCTTAAGGTTTATTAAACACACAAGAAGAAAGCATAAAAAGGAAATAAACTAGCATGGATGATACAAATGAAAAAGTATGAGCACCGACATCTAGCAATGAGTGTGTGAACATAAATGTAATGTCGGTGGGAAATACGTACTCCCCCAAGCTTAGGCTTTTGGCTTAAGTTGGTCTATGGCCATGGCAGGCCTGGCAGATATCCATAATAGTAGTTGGGGTCGTACTGAGATGCAGCGGCTATCGCCTCCTGAGCTGCAGCGTGGCGACGAGCGGCCTCAGCTCTCCTCTCGTACTCATCTTCCTCCTATCTGGTAATAACATATCTTCCTTTTGCCTGATGATCAAAGAAGGCAGGAGCAGGGAGTGTAATATGGACAGCACGGCATCTGTCAAACATTAGTCGATACTGGAGAGGTGATTCATTGCTCTCGACAAACTGGTGGTGAACCATAGCATTAAAGTCTAGGTAAGCATGGGGTAATTCAATATCATCTTCGCGTATGGCTACACCAAGAAAATTCGCTATGCGGGTTGCATAAATTCCTCCAAAGAAATCTCCATTAAATCTATTAAGATGCAACCTACGTGCAACAATGGCTCCCAAATTATAAGATTTATCTCCTAATACAGCACTCCTAAGAATACTGAGGTCAGGGACACACATATGAAATGCCTCATATTTACCATTAATGCATCTACCTATGAAGAGAGCAAAATAATGTATAGCACGAAAGTGAATGCTCCCTATGGTAGCTTGTGTAATATCTTTAGATTCTCCCACAGTTATGCTATCAAGAAAATCTCTAAATTCAGATTTGCGAGGATCCCTTATACTACCCCATTGTGGAAGTTTGCAAGCAGTGGTAAAATCCTCTAAGTCCATAGTATAAGAATTTTCAAACAGGACAGTTGGAGAATTACGTGAAGATGAAAATTCAAACCTCCTCACAAAGGAATTAGTGAGATTGTGATACTGGCTGCACTTCTCTTCCTCGAAGCTCACAAGATTAGCGTTACGCAAATATGCGTTGAATTCTTCCTTAATTCCCGCTCAATCCATAAAATTTTCAGAAGGCCACTCATAAGGACGCACTGGAGCATCTCTTGGTGGCTCTTCATCAGCATCACGCATTGCAAGCCTGGGTCCTTGCTTCCTTGAGGAACCACCTTGGAACATTTTCCTAAGCATTTTTCTTCCTCTGAAAAATTCCGATTTTTTTAGTAACTTCAAAATAAAAGTAAACCAAACTCAATAATATTGATAGCAACTACTCCTACAAGTGCCTAGGGCCTATATCATGCATCAAAACTACTTTTGACCATATAAATTTGACATGCAAGCTCAAGAACAGGGTCACCTAAGCAGCAAAAATTTGCAATGAATAAAGCACTAGAACAAAAACTAATTGGACCAATGGAGGAGTCACATACCAAGGAACAATCTCCCCAAACAGTTTTGTGAGAGGTGCTTTGAGCAAGGAGATCGAAAATGGCAGCAAAACGAGCTTGGACTCGGGTTTGAGATGGTTATTCGTGTTTGGGGGAGGAAGAAGGAGTGTGTGGGTGAAAGGATAAGTGGAGGAGGGCCACCGTGGGCCCACGAGGCAGGGGGCGCGCCCAGGCGGTAGGGCGCGCCCTCCACCCTCGTGGGCAGGTGGTTAACCCCCCTGTTGTGTTCTCAGTGCCAAATATTCTCAAATATTCCAGAAAAAATCATATTTAAATTCAGGGCATTTGGAGAACTTTTATTTTCGGGGTATTTTTATATTGCATGGATAATCAGATAACAAACAGAAAAATACTATTTTTATTTTATTTAATATAAATAACAGAAAGTAAAAGGAGGGTACAGAAGGTTGTGTGCCTTCTAGTTTCATCCATCTCATGATCATCAAAAGGAATCCACTAACAAGGTTGATCAAGTCTTGTTAACGAACTCATTCCGAATAACATGGAACCGGAGAAATTTTGAATAACACTATGTTACCTCAACGGGGATATGCACATCCCCAATAATAAGAATATCATATTTCTTCTTGACAGTAGGAAGAAGAAATTCAAAACCTCCAAATATAATCGATGGAATTTTTCCAATAGAGTTGATTCTATGAACTTGAGGTTGTTTCCTCGGAAAGTGTACCGTGTGCTCATTACCATTAACATGAAAAGTGACATTGCCTTTAGTGCAATCAATAACAGCCCCTACAATATTCCAAAAGGGTCTTCCAAGAATAATAGACATACTATCATCCTCGGGAATACCGAGAATAACAAATTCCGTTAAAATAGTAACGTTTGCAACTACAACAAGCACATCCTCACAAATACCAACAGGTATAGCGGTTTATTTATCAGCCATTTGCAAAGATATTTCAGTAGGTGTAAACTTATTCAAATCAAGTTTACGATATAAAGAGAGAGAAATAACACTAACACCAGCCCCAAGATCACATAAAGCAGTTTTAACATAGTTTCTTTTAATGGAGCATGGTATAGTTGGTACTCCTGGATCTCCAAGTTTCTTTGGTATTCCACCCCCAAAAGTACAATTATCAAGCATGGTGGAAATTTCAGCTTCTGGTACCTTTCTTTTATTTGTAACAATATCTTTCATATACTTAGCATAAGGATTCATTTTGAGCATATCAGTTAATCACATACGCAAAAAGATAGGTCTAATCATTTCAGCAAAGCGCTCAAAATCCTCATCATCCTTTTTCTTGGATGGTTTGGGAGGAAAAGGCATGGGTTTCTGAACCCATGGTTCTCTTTCTTTACCGTGTTTCCTAGCAACAAAGTCTTTCTTATCATAACGTTGATTCTTTGATTGTGGGTTATCAAGATCAACATCAGGTTCAATTTCTAGATCATTATCATTACTTGGTTGAGCATCATCATGAACATTATTATTAGCATTATCACTAGTTTCAGGTTCATTACCAGATTGAGTTTCAACATTAGAGATAGAAATATCATTTGGATTCTCAAGTGTTTCGGTAATAGGTTCACTAGAAGCATGCAAAGTCCTATCATTTTCCTTTTTCTTCTTTTTAGAAGGACTAGGTGCATCTATATTATTTCTCTGAGAATCTTACTCAATTCTCTTAGGGTGGCCTTCGGGATACAAAGGTTCCTGAGTCATTCTACCACCTCTAGTCATAACTCTAACAGCATTATCATTATTCTTACTATTCAATTCATTGAGCAAATCATTTTGAGCTTTAAGTACTTGTTCTACTTGAGTGGTAACCATAGAAGCATGTTTACTAATAAGTTTAAGTTCACCTTTGACATTAGCCATATAATCACCCAAGTGTTCAAGCATATTTGAATTGTATTTAAATTGTCTACCAAAATAAGCATTAAAATCTTCTTGCTTAGCCATAAATTCATCAAACTCATCTAAGCATGGGCTAGCAAACTTAGTAAATGGGATTTCAGCTTTATCATATCTATAGAGAGAATTTACCTTAACTACCTGTGTCGGGTCATCAAGACCATGAGTTTCTTCAATAGGTAAAGGATTAAGATCATATGTTTCTTCAACAGGCAGTAAATTAAGACTGTGTATTTCTTCAATAGGAGGTAAATTCTTAACATCTTCAGCTTTAATACCTTTTTCTTTCATAGATTTCTTTGCCTCTTGCATATCCTCAGGACTGAGAAATAGAATACCCCTCTTCTTCAGAGTTGGTTTAGGAATAGGATCAGGAATTGGCTCTGGAGGTGTCCAATTATTTTCATTCGACAACATATTATTCAATAGAATTCCAGCTTCATCCGGTGTTCTTTCCCTGAAAACAGAACCAGCACAACTATCTAGGTAATCTCTGGAGGCATTGGCTAGTCCATTATAAAAGATATCAAGTATTTCATTTTTCTTAAGAGGATGATCAGGCAAAGCATTAAGTAATTGGAGAAGCCTCCCCCAAGCTTGTGGGAGACTCTCTTATTCAATTTGCACAAAATTATATATATATCCCTTAAAGCAGCTTGTTTCTAATGAGCAGGGAAATATTTAGCAGAGAAGTAATAAATCATATCCTGGGGACTACACACACAACCAGGATCAAGAGAATTAAACCATATCTTAGCATCACCCTTTAATGAGAACGGAAATATTTTAGGGATATAAAAGTAACGAGTTCTCTCGTCAGTAGTGAACAGGGTGGCTATATTATTTAATTTAGTAAGATGTGCCACAACAGTTTCAGATTCATAGCCATGAAAAGGATCAGATTCAACCAAAGTAATTATATCAGGATCAACAGAGAATTCATAATCCTTATTGGTAACACAGATAGGTGAAGTAGCAAAAGCATGGTCAGGTTTCATCCTAGAATTTAGAGATTGCTTATTCCATTTAGCTAATAACCTCTTAAGTTCGTATCTATCTTTGCAAGCTAAAATAGCTGAAGAAGCTTCTTTGTCAAAAACATAACCCTCAGGAATAACAGGCAAGTCTTCATCATCAATTTCATCAGTATTATTAGATTCAATATTTTTAATCTCTCTAGCCCTAGCAAGCTGTTCATCAAGAAATTCACCAAGTGGCACAGTAGTATCAAGCATAGAAGTAGTTTCATCATAAGTATCATGTATAGCAGAAGTAGCATCATCAATAACATGCGACATATCAGAACGAATAGCATAAGCAGGTTTAGGTGTCGCAAGCTTACTCAAAACAGAAGGTGAATCAAGTGCAGAGCTAGATGGCAGTTCCTTACCTCCCCTCGTAGTTGAGGGATAAATCTTGGTTCTTGGATCTTTCAAGTTCTTCATAATGATAAGCAGATATAAAACCCAAGTGACTCAAAGAATAGAGCTATGCTCCCCGGCAACAGCGCCAGAGAATAGTCTTGATAACCCACAAGTATAGGGGATCGCAACAGTTTTCGAGGGTAGAATATTCGACCCAAATTTATTGATTCGACACAAGGGGAGCCAAAGAATATTCTCAAGTATTAGCAGCTGAGTTGTCAATTCAACCACACCTAGAAACTTAATATCTGCAGCAAAGTATTTAGTAGCAAAGTAATATGATAGTAGTGGTAACAGTAGCAAAAGCTAACAGTAGTAAAAGTAGTGTTTTTGGTATTTTCTAGTGATGATAGCAATAGCAACGGAAAATTAAATAAGCGAAGAATAATATATGGAAAGCTCGTAAGCTCCAGTTCATCAATGTAATGTAGGCATGTATTCCGAATATAGTCATACATGCTTATGGAAAAGAACTTGCATGGCATATTTTGTCCTACCCTCCCGTGGCAGCGGGGTCCTTACGAAAACTAAGGGATATTAAGGCCTCCTTTTAATAGAGTACCGGAACAAAGCATTAACACATAGTGAATACATGAACTCCTCAAACTACGGTCATCATCGGTAAGTATCCCGATTATTGTCACTTCGGGGTTAACGGATCATAACACATAATAGGTGACTATAGACTTGCAAGATAGGATCAAGAACACTCATATATTGATGAAAACATAATAGGTTCAGATCTGAAATCATGGCACTCGGGCCCTAGTGACAAGCATTAAGCATAGCAAAGTCATAGCAACATCAATCTAAGAACATAGTGGATACTAGGGATCAAACCCTAACAAAACTAACTCGATTACATGATAGATCCCATCCAACCCATCACCGTCCAGCAAGCCTATGATGGAATTACTCACGCACGGCGGTGAGCATCATGAAATTGGTGATGGAGGATGGTTGATGATGACGATGGCGACGGATTCCCCTCTCCGGAGCCCTGAACGGACTCCAGATCAACTCTCCCGAGAGGTTTTAGGGCTTGGTGGCGGCTCTGGATCGTAAAACATGATGAATTCTTCTCTCTGATTTTTTTCTCCCTAAAACACAATATATATATATAGTTGGAGTTGGAGCCAGAGGAGCTCCAGGGGTCCCACAAGGTAGGGGCGCACCCCCACCCTCGTGGACATGTGGTGGGCCCCCTGGCCTTCGTATTTTGCAGGTATTTTTTTATTTAACAAAAAGTTGCTCCATGAAGTTTCAGGTCATTCCGAGAACGTTTGTTTCTGCACATAAATAACACCATGGTAATTTTGCTGAAAACAGCATCAGTCCGGGTTAGTTCCATTCAAATCATGCAAGTTAGAGTCCAAAACAAGGGCAAAAGTGTTTGGAAAAGTAGATATGACGGAGACGTATCACTCCCCCTTAGGGTTTCCCCTCCCCATGCACATGGCCATGTAGGGGATGGTGCCCCTGGCCCATTAAGGCCAGGGCGCCCCCTACAGCCCATGCTACTGTATGGGACGTGTTGGAACCCGCCGAGAGCTTCCGGATCCCACCGGAACCCTCTGGAACTTCTAGTGGCTTCCTGGTACAATACCGAAAAACGAACATTTTCTCGGAACCCCGACAACAACTTTCCATATATAAATCATTACCTCCAGACCATTGCGGAGCTCCTCGTGATGTCCCGGATCCCATCCAGGACCCAAAACAACCTTCAGATTTTCCACTATTAATATCTCAATACTACCCTAGCGCTACTGAACGTTAAGTGTGCGACCCTACGGTTCCGGGAACATGCATACATGACCGATACTCATCTCTAGTCAATAACTAGAGAATCCCGTATGCAATTCCCTTTGTCCATCGATATGTTACTTGTCTGAGATTCGATCGTTGGTATCTCCATACCTAGTTCAATCTCGTTACTGACAAGTCTCTTTACTCGTTTCGTAATACAAGATCCCGTGACTAAACTCATTAGTCACATGAAGCTTCTTATGATGTTCTATTACCAACAGGGCCCAGAGATATCTCTCCATCGCACGGAGAGAAAAATCCCAGTCTCGATCCATGCAACCCAACAGACACATTCGGAGATACCTGTAGAGCACCTTTATGATCACTGATACGTCTCCAACGTATCTATAATTTTTGATTGTTCCATGCTATTATATTATCTGTTTTGGATGTTTAATAGGCTTTAATATGCACTCTTATACTATTTTTGAGACTAACCTATTAACCGGAGGCCTAGTGCCAGTTTCTGTTTTTTGCCTATTTCAGTGTTTGCAGAAAAGGAATATCAAGCAGAATCCAAACGGAACAAAACCTTCACGAGGATATTTCTTGGAACAAACGCAATCCGGGAGACATGGAGTGGAAGTCAGAGATGCAACGAGGTGGCCACGAGGTAAGAGGGTGCGCCTAGGGGGGTAGGTGCGCTCCCACCCTCATGGGCCCCTTCTAGCTCCACCGGCATACTTCTTTCGCCTATATATACTCCTATACCCTAAAAACATCCAGGGGAGCCACAAAACCACTTTTCCACCGCCACAACCATTTGTACCCGTGAGATACCATCTTGGGGCCTTTTTCGGCGATCTACCGGAGGGGGAATCGATCATGGAGGGCATCTACATCAACACCATAGCCTCTCCGATGATGTGTGAGTAGTTTACCATAGACCTTCGGGTCCATAGTTATTAGCTAGATGGCTTATTCTCTCTCTTTGATCCTCTATACAAAGTTCTCCTCGATGTTCTTGGAGATCTATTCGATGTAATATTCTTTTGCGGTGTGTTTGCCGAGATCCGATGAATTTTGGATTTATGATCAAGTTTATCTATGAACAATATTTGGTTCTTCTCTGAATTCTTATATGCATGATTTGATATCTTTGCAAGTCCTTTCGAATTATCAGTTTAGTTTGGCCTACTAGATTGATCTTTCCTACAATGGGAAAAGTGCTTAGCTTTGGGTCCAATCTTGCGGTGTCCTTTCCTAGTGATAGTAGGGGCAGCAAGGCACGTATTTTATTGTTGCCATCGACGAAAAAAGATGGGGTTTATATATATTGCTTGAGTTTATCCCTCTAGCCACATCATGTCATCTTGCCTAAAGCATTACTCTGTTCTTATGAACTTAATACTCTAGATGCATGCTGGATAGTGGTCGATGTGTGGAGTAATAATAGTAGATGCAGAATCGTTTCGGTCTACTTAACACGGATATTCTCATAACTATGTGCTTTTCAATCAATTGCTCGGCAGTAATTTGTTCACCTACCATAATACTGGCAATCATGAGAGAAGCCACTAGTGAAACCTATATATGGCCCCGGGGTCTATTTTATATCATATAAGTTTCCGATATACAATTCTAGTTTACTATTTATTTTATTTTGCAATCTTTACTTTTCAATCTATACAACAAAAATACCAAGAATATTTATCTTATTATCTTTATTAGACCATGAAGGGATTGACAACCCTTTTATCATGTTGGTTGCGAGGTTCTTGATTGTTTTTGCAGGTACTAGGCGACTTCCGTGTAGTCTCCTACTGGATTGATACCTTGGTTCTCAAAAACTGAGGGAAATACTTACTTTACTTTGCTGCATCACCCTTTCCTCTTCAAGGGAAAACCAAGACATGCTCAAGAGTTAGCAAGAAGGATTTCTGGCGCCGTCGCCGGGGAGATCTACACTCAAGTCAAGACATACCAAGTACCCATCACAAACTCTTCTCCCTCGCATTACATTATTTGCATTTGCCTCTCGTTTTCCTCTCCCCCACTTCACCTTTGCCATTTTATTCGCCCCTTCTCCGTTCGCCTCTTTCCGCTTGCTTCTTGTGTGTCCGTGTGTTAGATCGTTTGTTTCGTCTTCATGGCAAGCTCTTGATCTCTTCCTTTGTCTCCCGATTTTGAAGTTCTTCACTTCAAACAAAGACAAGGAGAAAACTTAAAAGTTGCTTGGTACAAGATGATAGAGTCCTATCGTAATTGCACCATAGAGGGAGATTTCAAGATTTTACTTCGCAACTTTTATGTTGGGCTAACCATGTCCCATAGACAACTCTTGGATTTTTCCGCTAAGGGGAGTTGTATTGAAATTGATCCCAGTATTGTGCATGAGATATAGAGGGAATAGTAGGAGTACTACCCCCACAAAAGGGACTCCATCATACTCAAGAAGGAACCCAAGTTTTTGAGAAAATATGCGAAGTAACTAAAATTTTGCAAAAATATCTTGAACCTCTTAAAAATGTTAGTGGGAACCTTCACCGCATGAATATGTTGATCACTCTTTGCAATAAGCGGTTAGATGATCTGATCTAAAGATCTCCTAGTATGAAGGGAAACGTAAGGAACCTCCCGGATCCGAGCATAACCCTATTAAAAAGATAAATACCAAAGATGACAATACCTAGATCTATTCTTGCTTTTATGCCTAGCTAGGGGCGTTAAACGATAGCGCTTGTTGGGAGGTGAAGGAAATATGCCCTAGAGGCAATAATAAAGTTATTATTTATTTCCTTATATCATGATAAATGTTTATTATTCATGCTAGAAATGTATTAACCGGAAACATAATACTTGTGTGAATACATAGACAAACAAAGTGTCACTAGTATGCCTCTACTTGACTAGCTCGTTAATCGAAGATGGTTATGTTTCCTAACCATAGACATGAGTTGTCGTTTGATTAACAGGATCACATCATTAGGAGAATGATGTGATTGACATGACCCATTCCATTAGCTTAGCACCCGATGGTTTAGTATGTTGCTATTGCTTTCTTCATGACTTATACATGTTCCTATGACTGAGATTATGCAACTCCCGTTTACCGGAGGAACACTTTGTGTGCTACCAAATGTCATAACGTAACTGGGTGATTATAAAGGTGCTCTACAGGTGTCTCCAAAGGTACATGTTGGGTTGGCGTATTTCGAGATTAGGATTTGTCGCTCCGATTGTTGGAGAGGTATCTCTGGGCCCTCTCGGTAATACACATCACTTAAGCCTTGCAAACAATGCAACCAATAAGTTAGTTGCAAGATGATGTATTACGGAACGAGTAAAGAGACTTGACGGTAACGAGATTGAACTAGGTATTGAGATACCGACGATCGAATCTCGGGCAAGTAACATACCGATGACAAAGGGAACAACGTATGTTGTTATGCGGTCTGACCGATAAAGATCTTCGTAGAATATGTAGGAGCCAATATGAGCATCCAGGTTCCGCTATTGGTTATTGATCGGAGACGTGTCTCGGTCATGTCTACATTGTTCTTGAACCCATAGGGTCCGCACGCTTAACATTACGATGACAGTTTCATTATGAGTTTATATATTTTGATGTAATGAAGGTTGTTCGGAGTCCCGGATGTGATCACGGATTTGACGAGGAGTCTCGAAATGGTCGAGACATAAAGATCGATATATTGGACGACTATATTTGGACACCGGAAAGGTTCCGGGTAAGATTGGGACAATACCGGATCACCGGGAGGTTATCGGAACCACCCGGGAGGTATATGGGCCTTATTGGGCCTTAGTGGAAAGGAGGGGAAAGGAGCAAGGGAGGGGGCGCCCCCCCAAGCCCAATCCAAATTGGGAGGGGGGCCGGCCCCCCTTTCCTTCATCCCTCCTTCCTCTTCCTTCCCTCTCCTACTCCTAATAGGAAAAGGGGGAGTCCTACTCCCGGTGGGAGTTGGACTCCCCCCTTGGGCGCGCCACCCTCATTGGCCGCCCCCCTCCTCCACTCCTTTATATACGGGGGCAGGGGGGGTACCCCAGAGACACAACAATTGATCATTGATCTCTTAGCCGTGTGCGGTTCCCCCCTCCACCATAATCCTCGATAATATTGTAGCGGTGCTTAGGCGAAGCCCTGCGACGGTAGAACATCAAGATCGTCACCATGCCGTCGTGCTGACGGAACTCATCCCCGACACTTTGCTGGATCGGAGTCCGGGGATCATCATCGAGCTGAACGTGTGCAAAAACTCGGAGGTGCCGTAGTTTCGGTGCTTGATCGGTCGGGCCGTGAAGACGTATGACTACATCAACCGCGTTCTTATAACGCTTCCGCTTCCGGTCTATGAGGATACGTAGACAACACTCTCCCCTCTCGTTGCTGTGCATCACCATGATCTTGCGTGTGCATAGGAATTTTTTTGAAATTACTACGTTCCCCAACAGTGGCATCCGAGCCTAGGTTTTATGTGTTGATGTTATATGCACGAGTAGAACACAAGTGAGTTGTGGGAGATATAAGTCATATTGCTTACCAGCATGTCATACTTTGGTTCGGCGGTATTGTTGGATGAAGTGGCCCGGACCGACATTACGCGTACGCTTACGCGAGACTGGTTCTACCGACGTGCTTTGCACACAGGTGGCTGGCGGGTGTCAGTTTCTCCAACTTTAGTTGAACCGAGTATGGCTACGCCCGGTCCTTGCGAAGGTTAAAACAGCACCAACTTGACAAACTATCATTGTGGTTTTTGATGCGTAGGTAAGATTGGTTCTTGCTAAGCATGTAGCAGCCACGTAAAACTTGCAACAAACAAAGTAGAGGACGTCTAACTTGTTTTTTCAGGGCATGTTATGATGTGATATGGTCAAGGCATGATGCTAAATTTTATTGTATGAGATGATCATGTTTTGTAACCAAGTTATCGGCAACCAGTAGGAGCCATATGGTTGTCGCTTTATTATATGCAATGCAACCGCCCTGTAATGCTTTACTTTATCACTAAGCGGTAGCAATAGTCGTAGAAGCATAAGATTGGCAAGACGACAACGATGCTACGATGGAGATCAAGGTGTCGCACCGGTGACGATGGTGATCATGACGATGCTTCGAAGATGGAGATCACAAGCACAAGATGATGATGGCCATATCATATCACTTATATTGATTGCATGTGATGTTTATCTTTTATGCATCTTATCTTGCTTTGATTGACGGTAGCATTATAAGATGATCTCTCACTAAATTTCAAGATAAAAGTGTTCTCCCTGAGTATGCACCGTTGCCAAAGTTCGTCGTGCCCAGACACCACGTGATGATCGGGTGTGATAAGCTCTACGTCCATCTACAACGGGTGCAAGCCAGTTTTGCACATGCAGAATACTCAGGTTAAACTTGACGAGCCTAGCATATGCAGATATGGCCTCGGAACACTGAGACCGAAAGGTCGAGCATGAATCATATAGCAGATATGATCAACATAGTGATGTTCACCATTGAAAACTACTCCATTTGACATGATGATCGGTTATGGTTTAGTTGATTTGGATCACGTGATCACTTAGAAGATTAGAGGGATGTCTTTCTAAGTGGGAGTTCTTAAGTAATATGATTAATTGAACTTAAAATTATCATGAACTTAGTACCTGATAGTATCTTGCTTGTTTATGTTGGATTGTAGATAGATGGCCCGTGCTGTTGTTCCGTTGAATTTTAATGCGTTCCTTGAGAAAGCAAAGTTGAAAGATGATGGTAGCAATTATATGGACTGGGTCCGTAACTTGATGATTATCCTCATTGCTGCACAGAAGAATTATGTCCTGGAAGCACCGCTGGGTGCCAGGCCTGCTGCTGATGCAACTGACGGCGTTAAGAACGTTTGGCAGAGCAAAGCTGATGACCACTCGATTGTTCAATGTGCCATGCTTTACGGCTTAGAATCGGGTCTTCAACGATGTTTTGAACGTCATGGAGCATATGAGATGTTCCAGGAGTTGAAGCTAATATTTCAAGCAGATGCCCAGATTGAGAGATATGAAGTCTCCAATAAGTTCTATAGCTGCAATATGGAGGTGAATAGTTCTGTCAGTGAGCATATACTCAAAATGTTTGGGTATAATAATCACTTGATTCAACTAGGAGTTAATCTTCCGGATGATTGCGTCATTGACAGAATTCTCCAATCACTTCCACCTAGCTACAAGAGCTTCGTGATGAACTATAATATGCAAGGGATGGATAAGACAATTCCCGAGCTCTTCGCAATGCTAAAAGCTGCGGAGGTAGAAATCAAGAAGGAGCATCAAGTGTTGATGGTCAACAAGACCACTAGTTTCAAGAAAAAGGGCAAGGGGAAGAAGAAGGGGAACTTCAAGAAGAACAACAAGCAAGTTGCTGCTCAGGAGAAGAAACCCAAGTCTGGACCTAAGCCTGAAACTGAGTGCTTCTACTGCAAGCAGACTGGTCACTGGAAGCGGAACTGCCCCAAGTATTTGGCGGATAAGAAGGATGGCAAGGTGAACAAAGGTATATGTGATATACATGTTATTGATGTGTACCTTACTAGAGCTCGCAGTAGCACCTGGGTATTTGATACTGGTTCTGTTGCTAATATTTGCAACTCGAAACAGGGACTACAGATTAAGCGAACACTGGCGAAGGACGAGGTGACAATGCGCGTGGGAAATGGTTCCAAAGTCGATGTGATTGTGGTCGGCACGCTACCTCTACATCTACCATAGGGATTAGTATTAGAGCTAAATAATTGCTATTTGGTGCCAGCATTAAGCATGAACATTATATCTGGATCTTGTTTGATGCGAGACGGTTATTCATTTAAATCAGAGAATAATGGTTGTTCTATTTATATGAGTAATATCTTTTATGGTCATGCACCCTTGAAGAGTGGTCTATTTTTGATGAATCTCGATAGTAGTGATACACATATTCATAATATTGAAGCCAAAAGATGCAGAGTAGATAATGATAGTGCAACTTATTTGTGGCACTGTCGTTTAGGTCATATCGGTGTAAAGCGCATGAAGAAACTCCATACTGATGGAATTTTGGAACCACTTGATTATGAATCACTTGGTACTTGCGAACCGTGCCTCATGGGCAAGATGACTAAAACGCCGTTCTCCGGTACTATGGAGAGAGCAACAGATTTGTTGGAAATCATACATACAGATGTATGTGGTCCAATGAATGTTGAAGCTCGTGGCGGATATCATTATTTTCTCACCTTCATAGATGATTTAAGCAGATATGGGTATATCTACTTAATGAAACATAAGTATGAAACATTTGAAAAGTTCAAAGAATTTCAGAGTGAAGTTGAAAATCATCGTAACAAGAAAAAAAAGTTTCTACGATCTGATCGTGGAGGAGAATATTTGAGTTACGAGTTTGTTTTACATTTGAAACAATGCGGAATAGTTTCGCAACTCACGCCACCCAGAACACCACAGCGTAATGGTGTGTCCGAACGTCGTAATCGTACTTTACTTGATATGGTGCGATCTATGATGTCTCTTACAGATTTGCCGCTATCGTTTTGGGGTTATGCTTTAGAGACGGCCGCATTCACATTAAATAGGGCACCATCAAAATCCATTGAGACGACGCCTTATGAACTATGGTTTGGCAAGAAACCAAAGTTGTCGTTTCTGAAAGTTTGGGGCTGCGATGCTTATGTGAAAAAGCTTCAACCTGATAAGCTCGAACCCAAATCGGAGAAATGTGTCTTCATAGGATACCCGAAGGAGACTGTTGGGTACACCTTCTATCACAGATCCGAAGGCAAGACATTTGTTGCTAAGAATGGATCCTTTCTAGAGAAGGAGTTTCTCTCGAAAGAAGTGAGTGGGAGGAAAGTAGAACTTGATGAGGTAACTATACCTGCTCCCCTATTGGAAAGTAGTACATCACAGAAACCGGTTTCTGTGACACCTACACCAATTAGTGAGGAAGCTAATGATGATGATCATGAAACTTCAGAACAAGTTACTACTGAACCTCGTAGATCAACCAGAGTAAGATCTGCACCAGAGTGGTACGGTAATCCTGTTCTGGAAGTCATGCTACTAGATCATGATGAACCTATGAACTATGAAGAAGCAATGGTGAGCCCAGATTCCGCAAAATGGCTTGAAGCCATGAAATCTGAGATGGGATCCATGTATGAGAACAAAGTGTGGACTTTGGTTGACTTGCCCAATGATTGGCAAGCAATTGAAAATAAATGGATCTTCAAGAAGAAGACTGACGCTGACGGTAATGTTACTGTCTACAAAGCTCGACTTGTCGCAAAAGGTTTTCGACAAGTTCAAGGGATTGACTACGATGAGACCTTCTCACCCGTAGCGATGCTTAAGTCTGTCCGAATCATGTTAGCAATTGCCGCATTTTATGATTATGAAATTTGGCAGATGGATGTCAAAACTGCATTCCTGAATGGATTTCTGGAAGAAGAGTTGTATATGATGCAGCCGGAAGGTTTTGTCGATCCAAAGGGAGCTAGCAAAGTGTGCAAGCTCCAGCGATCCATTTATGGACTGGTGCAAGCATCTCGGAGTTGGAATAAACGCTTTGATAGTGTGATCAAAGCATTTGGTTTTGTACAGACTTTTGGAGAAGCATGTATTTACAAGAAAGTGAGTGGGAGCTCTGTAGCATTTCTGATATTATATGTGGATGACATATTGCTAATCGGAAATGATATAGAATTTCTGGATAGCATAAAGGGATACTTGAATAAGAGTTTTTCAATGAAAGACCTCGGTGAAGCTGCTTACATATTGGGCATTAAGATCTATAGAGATAGATCAAGACGCTTAATTGGACTTTCACAAAGCACATACCTTGACAAAGTTTTGAAGAAGTTCAAAATGGATCAAGCAAAGAAAGGATTATTGTCTGTGTTACAAGGTGTGAAGTTAAGTAAGACTCAATGCCCGACCACTGCAGAAGATAGAGAGAAAATGAAAGATGTTCCCTATGCTTTAGCCATAGGCTCTATCATGTATGCAATGCTGTGTACCAAACCTGATGTGTGCCTTGCTATAAGTCTAGCAGGGAGGTACCAAAGTAATCCAGGAGTGGATCACTGGACAGCGGTCAAGAACATCCTGAAATACCTGAAAAGGACTAAGGATATGTTTCTCGTATATGGAGGTGAGAAAGAGCTCATCATAAATGGTTACGTTGATGCAAGCTTTGACACTGATCCGGACGATTCTAAATCACAAACCGGTTACGTATTTACATTAAAAGGTGGAGCTGTCAGTTGGTGCAGTTCTAAACAAAGCGTCGTGGCGGGATCTACATGTGAAGCGGAGTACATAGCTGCTTCGGAAGCAGCAAACGAAGGAGTGTGGATGAAGGAGTTCATATCCGATCTAGGTGTCATACCTAGTGCATCGGGTCCAATGAAAATCTTTTGTGACAATACTGGTGCAATTGCCTTGGCAAAGGAATCCAGATTTCACAAGAGAACCAAGCACATCAAGAGACGCTTCAATTCCATCCGGGATCTAGTCCAGGTGGGAGACATAGAGATTTGCAAGATACATACGGATCTGAATGTAGCAGACCCATTGACTAAGCCTCTTCCACGAGTAAAACATGATCAGCACCAAGGCTCCATGGGTGTTAGAATCATTACTGTGTAATCTAGATTATTGACTCTAGTGCAAGTGGGAGACTGAAGGAAATATGCCCTAGAGGCAATAATAAAGTTATTATTTATTTCCTTATATCATGATAAATGTTTATTATTCATGCTAGAATTGTATTAACCAGAAACGTAATACTTGTGTGAATACATAGACAAACAAAGTATCACTAGTATGCCTCTACTTGACTAGCTCGTTAATCGAAGATGGTTATGTTTCCTAACCATAGACATGAGTTGTCGTTTGATTAACGGGATCACATCATTAGGAGAAAGATGTGATTGACATGACCCATTCCATTAGCTTCGCACCCGATCATTTAGTATGTTGATATTGCTTTCTTCATGACTTATACATGTTCCTATGACTATGCGATTATGCAACTCCCGTTTACCGGAGGAACACTTTGTGTGCTACCGAACGTCACAATGTAACTGGGTGATTATAAAGGTTCTCTACAGGTGTCTCCAAAGGTACATGTTGGGTTGGCGTATTTCGAGATTAGGATTTGTCGCTCCGATTGTCGGAGAGGTATCTCTAGGCCCTCTCGGTAATACACATCACTTAAGCCTTGCAAGAAATGCAACCAATAAGTTAGTTGCAAGATGATGTATTACGGAACGAGTAAAGAGACTTGACGGTAACGAGATTGAACTAGGTATTGAGATACCGACGATCGAATCTCGGGCAAGTAACATACCGATGACAAAGGGAACAACGTATGTTGTTATGCGGTCTGATCGATAAAGATCTTCGTAGAATATGTAGGAGCCAATATGAGCATCCAGGTTCCGCTATTGGTTATTGATCGGAGACGTGTCTCGGTCATGTCTACATTGTTCTTGAACCCATAGGGTCCGCACGCTTAACATTACGATGACAGTTTCATTATGAGTTTATATATTTTGATGTAACGAAGGTTGTTTGGAGTCCCGGATGTGATCACGGATTTGACGAGGAGTCTCGAAATGGTCGAGACATAAAGATCGATATATTGGACGACTATATTTGGACACTGAAAAGGTTCCGGGTAAGATTGGGACAATACCGGATCACCGGGAGGTTATCGGAACCACCCGGGAGGTATATGGGCCTTATTGGGCCTTAGTGGAAAGGAGGGGAAAGGAGCAAGGGAGGGGGCGCCCCCCCCAAGCCCAATCCAAATTGGGAGGGGGGCCGGCCCCCCTTTCCTTCCTCCCTCCTTCCTCTTCCTTCCCTCTCCTACTCCTAATAGGAAAAGGGGGAGTCCTACTCCCGGTGGGAGTTGGACTCCCCCCTTGGGCGCGCCACCCTCCTTGGCCGCCCCCCTCCTCCACTCCTTTATATACGGGGGCAGGGGGGGTACCCCAGAGACACAACAATTGATCATTGATCTCTTAGCCGTGTGCGGTTCCCCCCTCCACCATAATCCTCGATAATATTGTAGCGGTGCTTAGGCGAAGCCCTGCGACGGTAGAACATCAAGATCGTCACCACGCCGTCGTGCTGATGGAACTCATCCCTGACACTTTGCTGGATCGGAGTCCGGGGATCATCATCGAGCTGAACGTGTGCAAAAACTCGGAGGTGCCGTAGTTTCGGTGCTTGACCGGTCGGGCCGTGAAGACGTATGACTACATCAACCGCGTTGTTATAACGCTTCCGCTTCCGGTCTATGAGGGTACGTAGACAACACTCTCCCCTCTCGTTGCTGTGCATCACCATGATCTTGCGTGTGCATAGGAATTTTTTTGAAATTACTACGTTCCCCAACAGTGGCATCCGAGCCTAGGTTTTATGTGTTGATGCTATATGCACGAGTAGAACACAAGTGAGTTGTGGGCGATATAAGTCATACTGCTTACCAGCATGTCATACTTTGGTTCGGCGGTATTGTTGGATGAAGTGGCCCGGACCGACATTACGCGTACGCTTACGCGAGACTGGTTCTACCGACGTGCTTTGCACACAGGTGGCTGGCGGGTGTCAGTTACGCGTACGCTTACGCAAGCAATGTAACTAATGAGTTAGTTGTGGGATGATGCATTACAGAACGAGTAAATAGACTTGCCGGTAACGAGATTGAACTAGGTATTGAGATACCGACGATCAAATCTCGGGCAAGTAACATACTGATGACAAAGGGAACAACGTATGTTGTTATGCGGTCTGACCGATAAAGCTCTTTGTAGAATATGTAGGAGCCAATATGAGCATCCAGGTTCCGCTATTGGTTATTGACCGGAGACGTGTCTCGGTCATGTCTCTATTGTTCTCGAACCCGTAGGGTCCGCACGCTTAACGTTACGATGACAGTTTCATTACGAGTTTATATATTTTGATGTACCGAAGGTTGTTCAGAGTCCCAGATGTGATCACGGACTTGATGAGGAGTCTCGAAATGGTCGAGACATAAAGATCGATATATTGGACGACTATATTTGGACACCGGAAAGGTTTCAGGTAAGATTGGGACAATACCGGATCACCGGGAGGTTATCGGAACCCCCCGGGAGGTATATGGGCCTTATTGGGCCTTAGTGGAAAGGAGGGGAAAGGAGCAAGGGAGGGGGCGCCCCCCAAGCCCAATCCGAATTGGGAGGGGGGCCGGGGCCCCCTTTCCTTCCTCCCTCCTTCCTCTTCCTTCCCTCTCCTACTCCTAATAGGAAAAGGGGGAGTCCTACTCTTGGTGGGAGTTGGACTCCCCCCCTTGGGCGCGCCACCCTCCTTGGTCGGCCCCCTCCTCCACTCCTTTATATACAGGGGTAGAGGGGCACCTTAAAGACACAACAATTGATCATTGATCTCTTAGCCGTGTGCGGTGCCCCCCTCCACCATAATCCTCGATAATATTGTAGCGGTGCTTAGGCGAAGCCCTGCGACGGTAGAACATCAAGATCGTCACCACGCCGTCGTGCTGACGGAACTCATCCCTGACATTTTTCTGGATCGGAGTCCGGGGATCGTCATCGAGTTGAACGTGTGCAAAAACTCGGAGGTGCCATAGTTTCGGTGCTTGATCGGTCGGGCCGTGAAGATGTACGACTACATCAACCGTGTTGTTATAACGCTTCCGCTTCCGGTCTACGAGGGTACGTAGACAACACTGTCCCCTCTTGTTGCTGTGCATCACCATGATCTTGCGTGTGCGTAGGAATTTTTTTGAAATTACTACGTTCCCCAACAGGAGGCAACCCAATTTTTATTTTTGTTCCCTGCTTTCTATTCCTGTTTAGTAATAAATAAATCATCTATCCTATGTTATGATTGTGTTTTTTATGTTTTAGTTAGTGTTTGTGCCAAGTAAAGCCTTTAGAATCCTCTTGGGTGATTGTTGTTTCATCTTGCTGAAAAAATAGAAAGTATGCGCTCATGAGAATATTTTTCATTTTTTACCAGAGAGCAATGAAATAC
This sequence comes from Triticum dicoccoides, assembly GCF_002162155.2. Lineage (NCBI taxonomy): Eukaryota > Viridiplantae > Streptophyta > Magnoliopsida > Poales > Poaceae > Triticum > Triticum dicoccoides. The sequence continues at coordinate 139,627,818 of NC_041392.1, forward strand.
CAATTCCAAGGACGAGCATGAATTAAGCTTGGGGATGCTGATACGTCTCCAACGTATCTATAATTTTTTATTGTTCCATGCTATTATATTATTTGTTTTGGATGTTTAATGGGCTTTAATATGCACTTTTATATTATTTCTGGAACTAACCTATTAACCGGAGGCCCAGTGCCAGTTTCTGTTTTTTGGCTATTTCAGTGTTTCGTAGAAAAGGAATATCAAACGGAACGAAACCTTGGGGAGGATCTTTCTTGGAACAAATGCAATCCAGGAGACTTGGAGTGGAAGTCAGAGACGCAACGAGGCAGCCATGAGGTAGGAGGGTGCTCCCGGGGGAGTAGGCGCACCCCCACCCTCGTGGGCCCATCGTAGCTCCACCGACGTACTTCTTTCGGCTATATATATACTCTTATACCCTAAAAACATCCAGGGGAACCACAAAACCACTTTTCCATTGCCGCAACCTTCTGTACCCGTGATATCCCATCTTGGGGCCTTTTCCGGCGGTCTGCCGGAGGGGGAATCGATAAGGAAGGCCTTCTATATCAACACCATAGCCTCTCCGATGATGTGTGAGTAGTTTACCACAGACCTTCGGGTCCATAGTTATTAGCTAGATGGCTTCTTCTCCCTCTTTGATCTTCAATACAAAGTTCTCCTCAATGTTCTTGGAGATCTATTCGATGTAATATTCTTTTGCGGTGTGTTTGCCAAGTGATGTCTACTACACAACCTTCTTCTTGTAGATGTTGTTGGGCCTCCAAGTGCGGAGGTTTGTAGGACCGTAGCAAATTTCCCTCAAGTGGATGACCTAAGGTTTATAAATCCGTGGGAGGCGTAGGATGAAGATGGTCTCTCTCAAACAACCCTACAACCAAATAACAAAGAGTCTCTTGTGTCCCCAACACACCCAATACAATGGTAAATTGTATAGGTGCACTAGTTCGGCGAAGAGATGGTGATACAAGTGCAATATGGATGGTACATATAGGTTTTTGTAATCTGAAAATATAAAAACAGCAAGGTAGCAAGTGCTAAAAGTGAGCGTAAACAGTATTGCAATGCTAAGAAACAAGGCCTAGGGTTCATACTTTCACTAGTGCAAGTTCTCTCAACAATAATAACATAACTGGATCATATAACTATCCCTCAACATGCTACAAAGAGTCACTCCAAAGTCACTAATAGAGGAGAACAAATGAAGAGATTATTATAGGGTACGAAACCACCTCAAAGTTATCCTTTTTGATCGATCTTTTCAAGAGTCCGTAGTAAAATAACATGAAGCTATTCTTTCCGTTTGATCTATCCTAGAGTTCGTAATACAATAACACCTTAAGACACAAATCAACCAAAACCCTAATGTCACCTAGATACTCCAATGTCACCTCAAGTATCCGTGGATATGATTATACGATATGCATCACACAATCTCATATTCATCTATTCAACCAACACAAAGAACTTCAAAGAGTGCCCCAAAGTTTCTACATGAGAGTCAAGACGAAAACATGTGCCAACCCCTATGCATTAGTTCACGAGGTCACGGAAATCGCAAGTTGATCACCAAAACATACATCAACTGGATCACGTGCTTTCCCGTTGTCACCACAGATAAGCACATGCAAGACATACATCAAGTGTTCTCAAATCCTTAAAGACTCAATCCGATAAGATAACTTCAAAGGGAAAACCCAATCCATCACAAGGGAGTAGAGGGGGAGAAACATCATAAGATCCAACTATAATAGCAAAGCTCGCGATACATCAAGATCGTGCCAAATCAAGAACACGAGAGAGAGAGACACTACTAGGGAAAAGCTTATAGGCAGACGCTTACTAGTAGCGAGGGTTTATAACCCTCACTGCTGCTACTTACTAGTAGCGTGGGTTTTTAACCCTCGCTACTACTAAGTTGATACTAGTAGCGCGGGTTTTAAACCCTCGCTACTACTAAGCGGTCTCTACCGTGCCCTCCCGGGACATGCCATAGTAGTAGCGAGGGGTACAAACCCGCGCTACTACTAAGTTGATAGTAGTAGCGCGGTTTTACACCCCCTCGCTACTACTAAGTACGAGGTAGGTGAAATCCTCGTATCCTCAGGCGAATCCCTCCTCTCTCCCTCACTTTCCCCCTCTCTCACTTTCCTCGTCTCTCCCTCATACTCCAGCGGTGGCTGCCGCTGGTACACTCTGCTTTCTTCGCCCCCTCCCTCTCCGAGATCCCTTCGGTGGGCGGTCGTCGGAGCTCCTCCCCGCTGCCAAGATGCAGAAGCGCGACCACGGCATCCTCCTCCTCGCCGCCTTCACCATCTTGTTCTTGCTCCAGGTCAACCCTCCTCCCCCCTCTCTGATTCGATCCGGAATGCTAGCTGACCCATCCCCCTCCTCCTCCGTCAGGACGAGGGTGACTTCTCGTTCCGGAAGACGTGGACCACCTCCTGCCGCCGCTCGTCGCCGACCTCAACGGCGACGGCCACCGTGAGGTGTTGCTCCCCACGCACGATGCCAAGATGCAGGTCCTCCAGCTCCTGGCCCACGCCGGGCTGGCCTCCGTGGCCGCCCTCGATGACTTCCACGAGGCACGCGTCATGGACGAGATCTCCCTGCTCCCGGCCAACGTGCGCACGTCATGGGGTCGAGATTTTTTTTTGGTTTTTCAAATTAATAGTAGTAGCGCGGGTCACAGACATGCGCTACTACTAACACACGTACTAGTAGCGCGGGATGCACCGCACTACTACTACTAGTTAGTTGTAGCGCCGTAGTAGTAGCGCAGGCACCCGCGCTACTACTAGCTTTTAACCCGCGCTACTACTAGGCTTTTTCCTAGTAGTGATAGAGAGATTAAACACATAGCTACTGGTACATACCCTCAGCCCTGAGGGTAAACTACTCCCTCCTCGTCCTGGAGAGCGCCGTGAAGATGAAGATGGCCACCGGTTGGATTCCCCCCCTCCGGCAGGGTGCCGGAACGGGTCTAGGTTGGTTTTCGGTGGCTATAGAGGCTTGCGGCGGCGGAACTCCCGATCTAGGTTATTTTCTAGAGGTTATATAAGAGGTGTTGGAGTCGGGAACAAGTCAGGGGGTCCCCAAGGCAGCCACGAGGTAGGGGGCACGCCCAGGGGGTAGGGCGTGCCCCCCACCCTCATGGTGGCCTCGGGACTCTTCTGGCCCATCTCCAATACTCCGTGGGCTTCTTCTGGTCCAAAAATGATCTCCATGAAATTTCAGGTCAATTGGACTCCATTTGGTTTTTCTTTTCTGTAAAACTCAAAAACAAGGAAAAACAGAAACTGGCACTGGGCTCTAGGTTAATAGGTTAGTCCCAAAAATCATATAAAATAGCATATAAATACATATAAAACATCCTATATGGATAATATAATAGCATGGAACAATAAAAAATTATAGATACGTTGGATCCGTATCAAGCATCCCCAAGCTTAATTCCTGCTCGTCCTCGAGTAGGTAAATGATAGAAATAGAATTTTTGATGTGGAATGCTACCTATAATATTTCTCAATGTAATTTTCTTTATTGTGGCATGAATGTTCAGATCTGAAAGATTCAAGACAAAAGTTTAATATTGACATAAAAATAATAATACTTCAAGCATACTAACAAAGCAATCATGTCTTCTCAAAATAACATGGCCAAAGAAAGTTATCCCTACAAAATCATATAGTCTGGCTATGCTCTATCTTCATCACACAAAATATTTAAATCATGCACAACCCCGATGACAAGCCAAGCAAGTGTTTCATACTTTTGATGTTCTCAAACTTTTTCAATATTCACGCAATATATGAGCGTGAGCCATGGACATAACACTATAGGTGGAATAGACGGTGGTTGTGGAGAAGACAAAAAGAAGGAGAAGACAGTCTCACATCAACTAGGCCTATCAACGGGCTATGGAGATGCCCATCAATAGATATCAATGTGAGTGAGTAGGGATTGCCATGCAATGGATGCACTAGAGCTATAAGTGTATGAAACTCAAAAAGAAACTAAGTGGGCGTGCATCCAACTCGCTTGCTCACGAAGACCTAGGGCATTTTGAGGAAGCCCATCATTGGAATATACAAGCCAAGTTTTATAATGAAAGATTCCCACTATTATATGAAAGTGACAACATAGGAGAATCTCTATCATGAAGATCATGGTGGTACTTTGAAGCAAAAGTGTGGTAAAAGAATAGTAGCATTGCCCCTTCTCTCTTTTTCTCTCATTTTTTTGGGCCTTCTCTTTTTTTGGCCTTTCTCTTTTTTATTTTTTATTTTTCGTCTGGAGTCTCATCCTGACTTGTGGGGGAATCATAGTCTCCATCATCCTTTCCTCACATGGGACAATGCTCTAATAATAAAGATCATCACACTTTTATTCACTTACAACTCAAGAATTACAACTCGATACTTAGAACAAAATATGACTCTATATGAATGACTCCGGAGGTGTACCGGGATGTGCAATGACTCATGAGTGACATGTATGAAAAATTATGAAGGTGGCTTTGCCACAAATACGATGTCAACTACATGATCATGCAAAGCAATATGACAATTATGAAGCGTGTCATAATAAACGGAACGGTGGAAAGTTGCATGGCAATATATCTCGGAATGGCTATGGAAATGCCATAATAGGTAGGCATGGTGGCTGTTTTGATGAAGGTAAATAGTGGGTTTATGGTACCGGCGAAAGTTGCGCGGTACTAGAGAGGCTAGCAATGGTGGAAGGGTGAGAGTGTGTATAATCCATGGACTCGACATTAGTCATAAAGAACTCACATACTTATTGCAAAAATCTATTAGTTACCGAAACGAAGTACTATGCGCATGCTCCCAGGGGGATAGATTGGTAGGAAAATACCATCGCTCGTCCCCGACTGCCACTCATAAGGAACACAATCAATAAATAAATAAATCATGCTCTGACTTCATCACATAACGGTTCACCATACGTGCATGCTACGGGAATCACAAACTTTAACACAAGTATCTCTCAAATTCACAACTACTCAACTAGCATGACTCTAATATCACCATCTTCATATCTCAAAACAATCATCAAGTATCAAACTTCTCATAGTACTCAATGCACTTTATATGAAAGGTTTTATTATACCCATCTTGGATGCCTATCATATTAGGACTAATTTAATAACCAAAGGAAACTACCATGTTGTTCTAAAGACTCTCAAAATAATATAAGTGAAGCATGAGAGTTCATCTATTTCTTTAAAATAAACCACCGCTGTGCTCTATAAGTGAAGTACTAGAGCAAACGACAAACTACTCCACAAAATATAAGTGAAGATCAATGAGTAGTCAAATAATTATGTAACTATATGAAGACTCTCTAAAATTTAAGAATTTCAGATCTTGGTAATTTATTCAAACAGCAAGCAAAACAAAATAAAATAAAATGACGCTCCAAGCAAAACACATATCATGTGGTGAATAAAAATATAGCTCTAAGTAAAGTTACCGATGAACGAAGACGAAAGAGGGGATGCCATCCGGGGCATCCCCAAGCTTAGGCTCTTGGTTGTCCTTGAATATTACCTTGGGGTGCCTTGGGCATCCCCAAGCTTAGGCTCTTGCCACTCCTTATTCCATAGTCAATCAAATCTTTACCCAAAACTTGAAAACTTCACAAGACAAAACTTAACAGAAAACTCGTAAGCTCCGTTAGTATAAGAAAATAAATCGCCACTTAGGTACTGTTGTGAACTCATTCTAAATTCATATTGGTGTAATATCTACTGTATTCTAGATTCTCTATGGTTCATACCCTCCGATACTACTCATAGATTCATCAAAATAAGCAAACAACACATGGTAAACAGAATCTGTCAAAAACAGAACAGTCTGTAGCAATCTGTAGGTTTCGAATACTTCTGTCACTCTAAAAATTATGAAATAAATGGGTGGACATGAGGAATTTGTCTATTAATTATCTTCAAAAACAATCAACCTAACCGCACTTTCCAGTAAAAAAGGCAGCTAATATCGTGAGCGCAAAAGTTTCTGTTTTCTACTGCAAGATCGCAAAGACTTCACCCAAGTCTTCCCAAAGGTTGTACTTGGCACAAACACTAATTAAAACATAAAACCACATCTAACCAGAGTCTAGATGAATTATTTATTACTAAACAGTAACAAAAAGCAAGGAACAAAAATAAAATTGGGTTGCCTCCCAACAAGCGCTATCGTTTAACGCCCCTAGCTAGGCATGATAATTTCAATGATGGTCACATAAAGATAAGAATTGAAACATAAAGTGAGCATCATGAATAATATGACTAGCACATTTAAGTCTAACCCACTTCCTATGCATAGGTATTTTGTGAGAAAACAATTTATGGGAACAATAATCAACTAGCATAGGAGGGCAAAACAAGCATAACTTCAAAACTTCAAGCACATAGAGAGGAAACTTGATATTATTGCAATTCCTACAAGCATATGTTCCTCCCTGATAATAATTTCCAGTAGCATCATGAATGAATTCAACAATATAACCATCACATAAAGCTTTCTTTTCATTATCTACAATCACAGAAAATTTACTACTCTCCACATAAGCAAGATTCTTCTCAATCCGAATAGTGGGAGTATCATAAGAAACTCAAATACTATAAATTGTTTCCACATTAAAAGTTTAATGTTCAGAAAAAAAGGGTAATCATAATCATGACAAGTTTTATAAATATAATCATTGATATGTCTTCGTCGTATCATCTTTTCCAAACACTTTTGCCCTTGTTTTGGACTCTAACTTGCATGATTTGAATGGAACTAACCATCATTGACCCTGTTTTTAGCAGAATTGCCATGGTGTTATTTTTGTGCTGAAATAAAAGTTCTTGGAATGAACTAATAATCAACGGAGATTATTTTTGGAATATATAAAAAATACTGGCGAAAGAATCAAGGCCGAGGGGCCCACACCCTGTCCACAAGGGTGGGGGCGCGCCTACCCCCCTTGGGCGTGCCCCTGCCTCGTGGGCCCCCTGATGCTCCACCGACGTCCATCCTAACTCCATATATTCACGTTCGGGGAGAAGAAAATAAGAGAGAAGGATTCATCGCATTTTACGATACGGAGCCACCGCCAAGCCCTAATCTCTCTCGGGAGGGTTGATCTGGAGTCCGTTCAGGGCTCTGTAGAGGGGAATCCATCGCCATCGTCATCATCAACCTTCCTCCATCACCAATTTCATGATGCTCACCGCCATGCGTGAGTAATTCCATCATGGGCTTGCTGGACGGTGATGGGTTGGATGATATTTATCATGTAATCGAGTTAGTTTTGTTAGGGTTTGATCCCTAGTATCCATTATGCTCTGAGATTGATGTTACTATAACTTTGCTATGCTTAATGCTTGTCACTAGGGCCTGAATGCCATGATTTCAGATATGAACCTATTATGTTTTCATGAATATATGTGAGTTCTTGATCCTATCTTGCAAGTCTATAGTCACCTATTATGTGTTATGATCCGTTAACCCCAAAGTGACAATAATCGGGATACTTACCAGTGATGACCATAGTTTGAGGAGTTCATGTATTCACTAAGTGTTAATGCTTTGGTCTGGTACTCTATTAAAAGGAGGCCTTAATATCTCTTAGTTTCCAATAGGACCCCGTTGCCACGGGACGGTAGGACAAAAGATGTCATGCAAGTTCTTTTCCATAAGCATGTATGACTATATTCGGAATACATGTCTACATTACATCGATGAACTAGAGCTAGTTCTGTGTCACCCTATGTTATAACTGTTGCATGATTGATCGCATCCGACATAGTTATCCATCACTGATCTGTTGCCTACGAGCTTTTCATATATTGTTCTTTGCTTATTTACTTTTCCGTTGCTACTGTTACAATCACTATAAAACCAAAAATATTACTTTTGATACCGTTACCACTACTATCATATTACTTTGCTACTAAACACTTTGCTGCAAATACTAAGTTTCCAGGTGTGGTTGAATTGACAACTCAGCTGCTAATACTTGAGAATATTCTTTGGCTCCCCTTGTGTCGAATCAATAAATTTGTGTTGAATACTCTACCATTGTAAACTGTTGCGATCCCCTATACTTGTGGGTTATCAAGACTATTTTGTGGCGCCATTGCCGGGGAGCATAGCTCTATTCTTTGAGTCACTTGGGATTTATATCTGCTGATCAGTATGAAGAACTTGAAAGATCAAAGAACCAAGATTTTTCCCTCAACTACGAGGGGAGGTAAGGAACTGCCATCTAGCTCTGCACTTGATTCACCTTATGTTTTGAGAAAACTTGTGACACCTACACCTCCTATTCATTCTGATATGTCACATGTTATTGATGATGCCACTTCCACTTTGCGTGATACTTATGATGAAACTACTTCTATGCTTGATACTATTGTGCCACTAGGTGAATTTCTTGATGAACAACTTGCTATGGTTAGAGAGAAAGAAATTATTGAAACTGATAATATTGATGAAAGTGATGATGAATATTCTCCCCCTAGATATGAATTTCCTGTTGTGCCTGAGGGTTATGTTATGGATGAAGAAACTGCTAGAGACTTCTTAGCTTGAAATGATAGATCTAATCTTAAGAAATTATTAGCTAAGCTTAAAGAAAAGTCTTTGAATGCTAGAATGAAATATGACCCTGCTTTTGCTACTTCACCTATCTTTATTTCCGATAAGGATTATGATTTCTTTGTCGATCCTGAGTTAATTACTTTGGTTGAATTTGATCCTTTTTATGGCTATGAATCTGAAATTGTTGTGGCACATCTTACTAAATTAAATGATATAGCCACCTTGTTTACTAATGATGAGAAAACTCGCTATTACTTTATCCTTAAGTTGTTTCTGTTCTCATTAAAGGGTGATGCTAAAACATGGTTTAATTCTCTTGATCCTGGTTGTGTGCATAGTCCCCACGATATGATTTATTACTTCTCTGCTAAATATTTCCCCGCTCATAAGAAACAAGCTGCCTTAAGGGAAATATATAATTTTGTGCAAATTGAAGAAGAGAGTCTCCCACAAGCTTGGGGGAGGCTTCTCCAATTACTTAATGCTTTTCCTGATCATCCTCTCTAGAAAAATGAAATACTTGATATCTTTTATAATGGACTAACCGATGCTTCCAGAGACTACCTGGATAGTTGTGTTGGTTGTGTTTTCAGGGAAAGAACTGTTGATCATGCTGAATTGCTATTGAATAATACGTTGACTAATGAAAATAATTGGACACTTCCTGAACCAACTCCTAAGCTAACTCCGAAGAAAAGTGGTATTCTATTTCTCAGTCCTGAAGATATGCAAGAGGCAAAGAAATCTATGAAAGAAAAAGGTATTAAAGCTGAAGATATTAAGAATTTACCACCTGTTGAAGAAATACATGGTCTTGATAACCCGACACAGGTAGTAAAGGTGAATTCTCTCTATAGCCAATGCTTGGATGAGTTTGATGACTTTATGGTTAAACAAGAAAACTTCAATGCTTATGTTGGTAGACAATTGAAACACAATGCTGATATGCTTGAACACTTGAGTGATTATATGTCTAGAGTTAAAGGTGAACTTAAACTTATTAGTAAACATGCTTCTATGGTTACCACTCAAGTAGAGCAAGTTCTTAAAGCTCGTAATGATTTGCTCAATGAATTAAATAATAAGAAGAATGATAATGTTGTTAGAGTTATGACTAGAGGAGGTAAAATGACTCAGGAACCTTTGTATCCTGAGGGCCACCCCAAGAGAATTAAGCAAGATTCTGAGAGAACTAATGTAGATGCACCTAGAACTTCTAAGAGGAAGAAAAGGAAAAATGATAGGACTTTGCATGCTTCTAGTGAACCTGTTGTTGACACACCTGAGAATCCCAATGATATTTCTATTTCTAATGTTGAAACACAATATGTTAATGAACATGAACTTAGTGATAATGCTAATGATGATGTTCATGTTGATGCTCAACCTAGCAATAATAATGATGAATTGAACCTGCTGTTGATCTTGATAACCCACAATCAAAGAATCAACGTTATGATAAGAGAGACTTTGTTGCTAGGAAGCACGGTAAAGAAAGAGAATCATGGGTTCATAAACCCATGCCTTTTCCTCCTAAACCATCCAAGAAAAGGATGATGAGGATTTTGAGCTATTTGCTAAAATGATTAGATCTATCTTTTTGCGTATGCGTTTGACTGATATGCTTAAAATGAATCCTTATGCTAAGTATATGAAGGATATTGTTACTAATAAAAGAAAGATACCGGAAGCTAAAATTTCCACCATGCTTGCCAATTACACCTTTAAGGGTGGAATACCAAAGAAACTTGGAGATCCAGGAGTACCAACTATACCATGCTCCATCAAAAGAAACTATGTTAAAACTGCTTTATGTGATCTTGGAGCTGGTGTTAGTGTTATGCCTCTCTCTTTATATCGTAGACTTGATTTGAATAAGTTGACACCTACTGAAATATCTTTGCAAATGGCTGATAAATCAATTGCCATACCTGTCGGTATTTGTGAGGATGTGCATGTTGTGGTTGCAAACGTTACTATTTTAACGGACTTTGTTATTCTTGATATTCCCGAGGACGATAGTAAGTCGATTATCCTTGGTAGTCCCTTTTTGAATACTGCAGGGGCTGTTATTGATTGCAACAAAGGCAATGTCACTTTTCATGTTAATGGTAATGAGCATACGGTACACTTTCCGAGGAAACAACCTCAAGTCCACAGTATCAATTCTATTGGAAAAAATTCAACAATTACTATTGGAGGTTTTGAATTTCCTCTTCCTATTGTCAAGGAGAAATATATATTCTTATTGTTGGGGACATGCATATCCCCGTTGAGGTAACCTAGTGTTATTCAAAATTTCTCCGGTTTCATGCGATTCGGAATGAGTTTGTTAACAAGACTTGATTAACCTTGTTAGTGGATTCCTTTTGATGAGCATGAGATGGATGGATTTAGAAAACACAACTCTCTGTACCCTCTTTTTACTTTCTGTTATTTATATCAAATAAAGCAAGAATAATATTTTTTTGTCTGCTTTTTGAATTATCCATGCAATAAAAAAATACCCCAAAAACAAAAGTTCTCCAAATGCCCTGAAAATTTAATATGATTTTTTCTATAATATTTGAGAATATCTGGCACTGAGAACACACCAGGGGGGCTCACCATGTGCCCACGAGGGTGGAGGGCGCGCCTACCCCCTAGGCACGTCCCCTGCCTCGTGGACCCCACGTGGGTCCCCTCCACTTATTCTTGCACCCACACACTTCGTCTTCCTCCAGAAAAAATCATCCACCAACTCAAACCCGAGTTCTAGCTCATCTTGCTACCATTTTCGATCTCCTTGCTCAAAGCTCCATTCACAAAACTACTTTGGGGGATTGTTCTTTGGTATGTGACTCCTCCAATGGTCCAATTAGTTTTTGTTCCAGTGCTTTATTTATTGCAAATTTTTGTTGCTTAGGTGACACTGTTCTTAAGCTTGCATGTCAAATTTATATGGTCCCAAGTAGTTTTAATGCATGATATAGCCTCTAGGCACTTGTAGGAGTAGTTGCTATCAATTTTTTTGAGTTTGGTTCACTTTTATTTTGAGTTACTAAAAATTTCAGAAATTTTTAGAATAAGATGAAGAGATTTTTGAGGGGCTCTTCGAGCCGAAGCTCGAATGATAAGCAAAGTGAAGAAAACCAGAAGCCCAAATATAATCTCCCTCGCACTGCGGAGGTTCGGTCGTGTGAATGGCCTTGTGATGAGTTCTTGAGAGAAGCTGGGATTTATGAAGATTTTTATTATTTGGCCTAGAATGCAGGCCTCACCGACTTCCTCCACGACCAGTGTGAACAGTACCTCTTACTCACCAATAGTTTTGTGCAAAATTTTCATTTCCATGCTAGGAGATCACCACCTTCGGTGGAATTTTATTTATATGATGAGCATAAGGAGATGTCACTTTTATGACTTTTGCCGGGTTTGTAGGATACCCTTTGAGGGCAGCATATAGGAACCACGTCATAATGATGTGGAGGGATTTATTGATATGATTGCTGTAGGGGAAATGAGGAAAGTTTCCGATGCAAGAATCACTAGCATACATTTTCCTGTTCTACGTTACTTTGCAATATTTGCTAGTAGATGCTTAATTGGTCACGGGAACTGTGGAAATCTTAGTGCCCCTGATATTGTTATTTTGCGCCATGCTTTGTTTCGTGATACCACTTCTAGTTTAGGCGCTATTGTTGCTAAACGCTTAAATATGAACCATACAAAGGGTCCTGTCTTGGGAGGCATATTTGCCTCGCGCCTTGTTGCACACTTTAACATACCTATCAGTCATTTTGAGAAAGAGGAAAAGTTGTTGCCTCCTATTGTTCTAGGTTATAAGAGTATGGTAGCACATGAATTTATTGTTAAGGATAAGAATAAGATACTTAAGTACAAATTAATATTTGGTAAAATTATTGTGAGATTATTACCTTGCCTGCGCCCTCTTTGTTTAACATATTTTCAGGCACACACCTCATTTTGCCCGGGGCCAGATGTCAACTGCAGAGCTAGAGCCACCATCTGATCCTCACCGTCAGTCTATTTATCAGTGGAATCCGGAGGAGATCGCCAACCAGTGGCAACCTGAGGACCCTTCTCAGTACGACCCCTACTACAATTTTGATCCATGGTCATAGACCAACTTAGGCCAAAAGCCTAAGCTTGGGGGAGTACGTATTTCTCACCCACATTACATTTATTTTCACACACTCATTCTAGTTGTCGGTGCTCATACTTTTTCAGTGTATCATCCATGCTAGTTTATTTTCTTTTTAAGATTTCTTCTTGTGTGTTTGAAAAACCTTAAGAAAAACCCAAAAAATAGTTGTAGCTTTTAGCTAGTTTACTTTCCATGCCTGTAGTGGTAGTAATTAAAAGAAAACCCAAAAAGATTTCTCGTTCTTCTTCTGCTTGTTGGGAGCTTTCCCGTGTAAATAGTTTTGTTCCTTTCCTTTTCTTTGCTGGTCGAGAGGAGAAGACCACGATGAAAATGTTGAGTGGCTCTCATATGCATTATTGTTGATCTAACAAAGAGCCCATATTACCTTGTCTTCTCCAATGTATTGAATGCTTGCAGATTCCAGCTCAGTCCAATGCGCATGCACTATTATTATTATCCACACTATTCGGTTGTGCAAGTGAAAGGCAATAATGACGATATATGATGAATTGATTGAGATGAGGAAAGTTGGTATGAACTCGACCTCTCTTGTTTTTGTAAATATGATTAGTTCATCGTTCGTGATTCAGCCTATTATGAATAAAATATGTTTGCAATGATAATTAGAGATTATAGTTGCTTATGCCATGCTTAATTTGCTAGGACTTTATAATGGTTTACCTTGCGTGCCAACATGCTATTAAAATGGTTGTGATGTGGTATGATAGGGTGGTATCCTCCTTTGAACGATTTGAGTGGCTTGACTTGGCACATGTTCACACATGTAGTTGAAACAAAATCAACATAGCCTCTGTGATATTTATGTTCATGGTGAATTATATCCTACTCATGCTTGCATTCGGTGTTGATTAATTTTAATGCATGTTCATGACTGTTGTCGCTCTCTAGCTGGTCGCTTCCCAGTCTCTTTCTAGCCTTCACTTGTACTAAGCGGGAATACTGCTTCTGCATCCAATTCCATAAACCCTAAAGTTATTCCATATGAGTCCACCATACCTTCCTATACACGGTATCTACCTGCCGTTCCAAGTAAATTTGTATGCGCCAAACTCTAAACCTTCAAATAAACATTCTGTTTTGTATGCTCGAATAACTCATGTATCAACTAGGGATGTCTGTATCTTCCATGCTAGGCGGGTTATTCTCAAGAGGAGTGGACTCTGCTCCTCACTCATGAGAAAATGGCTGGTCACCGGGATGCCCAGTCCCATGCTCAAATCAAATCAAAATAATTGCAAACAATACTCCCCCAGGATTGTTGTTAGTTGGAGGCACCCTTTGTTTTGGGAAAGCCATGGATTGGTGCTTGTTGGTGGTGGGGGAGTATAAACTTTACCATTCTGATTGGGAACTGCCTATAATGTGTGTAACATGGAAGATAACGATATCTCTCGGTTGTTATGTTGACAATGAAAGTATACCGCTCAAAATATTATTCATCTCTATTTCAAAACCGAGCTCTGGCACCTCTACAAATCCATGCTTCCCTCTGCGAAGGGCCTATCAATTTACTTTTATGTTGAGTCATCATCCTCTTATTAAAAAGTACCAGTTGGAGAGCACCGCCGTCATTTGCATGTATTATTATTAGTTTTCATTGATATGACTTGACTGGATCTCTTTTACCATGAATTACAATGTCTAGTCAGTCCTTGATCTTCAGGGGTGCTTTGAATTTATGTTTTGTGGTCTCAGAAAGGGCTAGCGAGATACCATCTTGTTATATCATATTATGATTATTTTGAGAAATTGTTGTCATCCGAGATTTATTATTATTGCTCGCTAGTTGATTATGCCATTGATATGAGTAAACATGAGACCTAAATGTTATTGTGAATATGGTTAGTTCATAATCTTTGCTGAAAACTTGAATGTTGGCTTTACATGTTTACAACAACAAGAGCAAACAGAGTTTGCAAAAGTTTTTCTTTATCACTTTCAGTTTTTCAACTGAATTGCTTGAGGACAAGCAAAGGTTTAAGCTTGGGGAGTTGATACGTCGTCGTCGTATCTACTTTTCCAAACACTTTTGCCCTTGTTTTGGACTCTAACCTGCATGATTTGAATGGAACTAACCCGGACTGACGCTGTTTTCAGCAGAATTGCCATGGTGTTATTTTTGTGCAGATATAAAAGTTCTTGGAATGGCCTGAAAATCAACGGATATTATTTTTGGAATATATAAAAAATACTGGCGAAAGAATCAAGGCCAGGGGGCCCACACCCTGTCCACGAGGGTGGGGGCACGCCTACCCCCTAGGTGCACCCCTGCCTCATGGGCCCCCCGATGCTACACAGACGTCCATCCGGACTCCATATATTCACGTTCGGGGAGAAAAAAATAAGAGAGAAGTATTCATCATGTTTTACGATACGGAGCCACCGCCAAGCCCTAATCTCTCTCGGAGGGCTGATCTGGAGTCCGTTCGGGGCTCCGGGGAGGGGAATCCGTCGCCATCGTCATCATCAACCTTCCTCCATCACCAATTTCATGATGCTCACCGCCGTGCCTGAGTAATTCTATCGTAGGCTGGCTGGACGGTGATGGGTTGGATGAGATTTATCATGTAATCAAGTTAGTTTTGTTAGGGTTTGATCCCTAGTATCCATTATGTTCTGAGATTGATGTTGCTATAACTTTGCTATGCTTAATGCTTGTCACTAGGACCTGAGTGCCATGATTTCAGATATGAACCTATTATGTTTTCATGAATATATGTGAGTTCTTGGTCCTATCTTGCAAGTCTATATTCAACTATTATGTGTTATGATCTGTTAACCCCGAAGTGACAATAATCGGGATACTTACCTGTGATGACCATAGTTTGAGGAGTTCATGTATTCACTAAGTGTAAATGCTTTGGTCCGGTACTCTATTAAAAGGAGGCCTTAATATCCCTTAGTTTCCAATAGGACCTCGTTGCCACGAGAGGGTAGGACAAAAGATGTCATGCAAATTCTTTTCCATAAGCACGTATGACTATATTCGGAATACATGCCTACATTACATCGATGAACTGGAGCTAGTTCTGTGTCACCCTATGTTATAACTGTTGCATGATTGATCGCATCCAACATAGTTATCCATCATTGATCCGTTGCCTACGAGCTTTCCATATATTATTCTTCGCTTATTTACTTTTCCGTTGCTACTGTTACAATCACTATAAAACCAAAAATATTACTTTTGCTACTGTTACCACTACTATCATATTACTTTGCTACTAAACACTTTGCTATAGATATTAAGTTTCCAGGTGTGGTTGAATTGACAACTTAGTTGCTAATACTTGAGAATATTCTTTGGCTCCCCTTGTGTCGAATCAATAAATTTGGGTTGAATACTCTACCCTCGAAAACTGTTGTGATCCCCTATACTTGTGGGTTATCAATCATCACTACTTTTTATAGCATAAGTGTCATCACAATAATCATCATAAATAGGAGGCATGCTATCATCATAATAAATTTGCTCATCAAAACTTGGGAGACTAAAATTATTATCCTCATTAAACATAGCATCCCCAAGCTTGGGACAAACATTAATTGCAGCAAATACATTCTCAAACATGTCATTCTCATCAAACATGGCATCCCTAAGCTTGGGCCTTTTCATATCATAAGCATAATCACTCTCATCATTAATAGTATGGATAGCACCAATAGTATAGCAATTATCATCATCACAATGAGTAAGAGGAGCAACATCATTTGGGAGGGATAAGTTTTTACCTTTGCTTCTACATCTTTTCTTTTGCT
Organism: Triticum dicoccoides; assembly: GCF_002162155.2. Lineage (NCBI taxonomy): Eukaryota > Viridiplantae > Streptophyta > Magnoliopsida > Poales > Poaceae > Triticum > Triticum dicoccoides. The sequence continues at coordinate 139,644,357 of NC_041392.1, forward strand.
TCTTCGCATCATGTGTGGGTTTAACCCTCTTTTTGGAGCTCCTTATTAATGAGATTGGTTGAATAGAAGGCTCTTCCTCGTTACCTGATCCATCATAAGAAAAAATAGGAGGAGATTGGGAAATCTCTTCCCTTTCATTAGTATTCTCTTCATCTTCTAATTATTTTCTTGACTTTATGTAATTGGCAATATAAGGATTTTCAATGCAATTCACCGCACAATACATATAAATTTCCTCTAGATCAAAATCAAGAACTTTATCAAGGGTAAATTCTGGAATATCCTTAGTTATACGTTTCATTTCTTCATAACCCAGAAGCAAAATAATTTCATTATGATGTGCAAGGGAAATCAAGTCATCACAATTTTTGGACACGATTCGATCATGAAACAGTTTGCATTGGATATTTAAATGACCACGTTCATTACAAAGTTCACAAGGATGACTAAGAAAATTTAGATTTTCAGCACAAACATCTAGCCTTTCTTCCAACCTTTTAGTTTCTAAATACTGATGCCTCTTGCACAATCTATCTTCCCTATTTGGTGTGTACTTGCAAACTCTATGCACTCTACAAAAATTGACATGCTTATAAGATACATTTTCATCATGACTAGTGCAATCATCATTAGTACTATGGGTATTCAAAGATTTCATACTAACACCATTGCCATCCTGCTCATCATTGAAAGATCTAGTGCCAAAATTTTTAATGCATTCTTCTTCTAGCATTTTGGCACAATTATCGGAATCCTTATTTTCATGAAAGATATTAAAAAGATGAAGCATATGAGGTACCCTCAATTCCATTTTTTGTAATTTTCTTTTATAGGCTAAACTAATGATAGAAAAGAAACAAAAAGATTCGATTGCAAGATCTAAAGATATACCTTCAATCACTCACCTCCCTGACAATGGCGCCAGAAAAGAGCTTGATGTCTACTACACAACCTTCTTCTTGTAGACGTTGTTGGGCCTCCAAGTGCAGAGGTTTGTAGGACAGTAGCAAATTTCCCTCAAGTGGATGACCTAAGGTTTATCAATCCGTGGGAGGCGTAGGATGAAGATGGTCTCTCTCAAACAACCCTGCAACCAAATAACAAAGAGTCTCTTGTGTCCCCAACACACCCAATACAATGGTAAATTGTATAGGTGCACTAGTTCGGCGAAGAGATGGTGATACAAGTGTAATATGGATGTTAGATATAGGTTTTTGTAATCTAAAAATAAAAAACAACAAGGTAGCAAGTGGTAAAAGTGAGCGTAAATGGTATTTTAATGCTAAGAAACAAGGCCTAGGGTTCATACTTTCACTAGTGCAAGTTCTCTCAACAATAATAACATAACTGGATCATATAACTATCCCTCAACATGCAACAAAGGGTCACTCCAAAGTCACTAACAGTGGAGAACAAACGAAGAGATTTGTAACATCCCAAATTTTCAATTTGGAATGTTACACACTAGATCATCATTGCATATCATATTTATTGCATTTTGGTTGATCCTAGAAATTTTTTGCAACTCAAGGACCCTCAGAGAGAGTTGGGGATTTCGTTATTTTCATATTTGAGTTGTCTCAAATTTTGAAAACAGGATCATTTGATTTTATTTATTTTATCTTCAATTATTTCTATTACAAAAATTATGAGAGAGGGAATAAAATGACTTTCCCCAAATAAAGAAATATTGAGGATTTAATAAAAAATCATTTAAGATTTTATTTGGTTTTATTTGCTATTTTATTTGAATTTAGGAAAAATGCGCGTTTTTCAAAATTGAATTTAGGCCCCAAATAAATGTTCATACTATGCGGCTTGATTTTAGAAGCCGGCAAAAATTTATTTCGGGATTTTTGGAGTCCGTTTAGTAGTCCTTTTGTTTTTTTCCGAGCGTAAATATATATAAAAAACGTCCGAACCGACCTACGGGCCGTGCTAGGCCCGGACTCCTCCGGCCTCAGCCCTTATAAGCCGCTGGCCCACCCCGGGCCGAAACCCTGGCCGCCGCCCGCCTCGAGCCCCGCGACCGCGCCGCCGCCGCCGCTGCGCCCGACGCCGCCCTCGCCGCCGCCGCCGACGTCGCCGCCCCAGCAGACCCCGCCGCTGCCGGAGCCGCCGCCTCGCCGGAGCCGCCGCCGCCCGTCTCGCCGCCGAGTCGCCGAGGTTGACCCGCCAGTTTTTGTTCGGTTTTTTAGTTTAGTTTTTTTAATAGATCGGTTTTTCTGGTTTATTTATTTAGCGAGCGTTCGCTCGTTCGTTCATTTTAACGAACGCGTTCTTTGTTTAGATCCAGTTAACGAACGTTCGTTCATTAAACTGTTCATCATTTTTCTTTTTCTCGGATTAAATCCGCGATTTTTCAGATCGTGATTTCTGATCCAATTTTCGTTTTAGTCTAACTTTTCGCTCGTTTATCGGAATCAGGCGATTCAAGCGCATGGAGTTTCGTCTCGTAACCCTCTTTCCGTTTAGCCAACCTAAACAAGTTTTTGCCACCATAAAAATTGCCTTAGATCAAGAATATTAAATGAAGCCTGTTTCTTTTGCCGTTTGTCTTTCGTTGCTTCGTTCGATTTGATTCTTTTTGCCAACGGAGTTCTTAAGTTGAACTTTCTGGTTAGATCTCTTATTTCAGTTTTACCTATGCATTAGTTGAGTACTTATTGTATGCTTGTTTGTTTGCGATAGAGTACCCGGAGTGCGCCGCTTGCTACTTCGAATCGCTAGGTTTCCCGGACCATCAGCAAGGCAAGTAACACTTTGATCATGTTTTTCCCTCTACCCAGTTTTATTGCATTAGATCAATCCTTACACATTGCATGATTAGGATCTAATTAAATTGTGGGTTTGGGAAGTAGTTGAGGTAGTACCTATTACCTGTTATTATCCAACCTTTGGGAGTTACTTCTACGTTTGCTTATTATGCCATGCTATGCTAGTAGACGTGGATTGGGTGAGTGTATCCATGACAGATGTGAGATTGTTAATTAATGGTTTATCTAAGGCGGCAACTTAAATACACATCTGGGTGGATTGAGGCACCTGGGTATTCCAGCGATTGCCTGTTTTTCTTTATGGACCGCCACCCAGGCTCAAAGGGACCATGAGATTATTCATGCTAGAAACTTCCGTGTGCAGCCACAAGCTATTATGGGCTCTAGCATAGTTGAATAAGTTGTGCGAACTCTTACAGTGGTAGACTAGCAGATGTACGGGATGTAGGTAGGTACGGTCTATCCGTTCGTAAGGTGCTAGCGCTTCTGAAAGACTATGTCTCGGTCATCCGTTTCTCAAACACCATGTAGTGCGAGTCCTGTGGGGAAAAGTGCGCAAACCTCTGCAGAGTGTATAAAGTAATCATGGTTAGCCGTGTCCCCGGTTATGAACATCTTGAGTATCTAGTGCCTGGATTATCATGTGAATCTCAACATGTTACTCTAAATTAATTTTTGATGGGTTTGTTTAATGATGATGCTTAATTGGGATTGAGAATGTTGTCAACCATTCTCAATGTTTAACAACCACCATGATAGTTAAATAAATGTATTCCTTTGTAGTAGGGAAAATTTGGCTTTACGCAAAACTGTAACCATAGAGCTTTCCACCAGCCAAATATGCATATAGAATAGCTGTTTCACTCCATTACACTCTATGTGTTACTTTGCCAGCATATTCCATGTGCTGACCCGTTTCGGGCTGCAATGTTAATGTTGCAGACTTTTCAAACGATGATTAAGGAGTTTTAGGTCGTGGTTCTATACTCAGTGATGCCGTTGGAGATGATAGACTCACTTATCTTCCAAGCCTTCCGCTGTTATCGTTATTAGATGGCCTTACGCCATATTTATTGTAATAAGTTCTCTTTTGAGACACTCGATGTTATAAGTGTGTGATTGCTACTCTGTTATAAATCCTTCAAGTACTGTGTGGTGTCAGCATTACTGATCCAGGGATGACACCTGAGCACAGAGATTGAACCGTTTGTGGTTTGGTCACTACAAGATGGTATCAGAGCACACGCTGACTGTAGGACACGACCACTAAGCTAAAGACCTAGATCATTACTCACTCTCTTCTCTTTTCCGACTTCTCATCTTTTCTACTCTTTTAGGATGGCGGATGCAAGGAACAAGTTCACTCAACCGGATGAAGATACACCCTTTGGACGTCACTTGAAGGAAGTCACTAGATACCTGAACATAGGAGTACCAAGCTTCACCGGAACCTACAACGCCACTTTACCTGAAGAGGAGTGCTGGATGATTCAAGTTCAAGTCCCAGGAAGGACGTTCATGCCAGTCACTGAGCCCATAGAGTTTTCTTTTGATGCACCATCTTGGAGTCTAGGAAAGAGCATGGCAGCTCACATCGCCATGGGATGCATTGGAGAAGTCTACCGCAATGATCTCAAGGATACTATCTACCAGATTTGTGGGCGCTAAGATGAGCACTGGGAAATGATCAGCACCAGAAGGGATATATCAGTTGCAGCTTTTATCCAGGAGTTAAATCAGCACATTCGACGTCAGGAGAACCAGATGTGCGTCGACATAATAGAGCTGAAGAAGGAAAAGACAAGAATCAAGGAACTAGAGGAAGAACTCAAGGCTACACGTGAAGATTATGAAGAGGAAATTGAAGTATTAGTGGAGAAGAATGACGATTTGATCAAGAAGATCGGAATATTTATGGGAGGCCCTACACCGGTAGAAGAAGACGAAGAACCCAAGGAGATTCGCCCGGAAGACTACATCATCATCGACGACACCGACTCGGATCCAGATGATAGCGATGACGACTATGTTGATGAAGCTGGAGCAGATATCATGGAGTCTGCAACCGAAGAATATTTCTAGTAGACTCCCTCATCAGTAGTAGTAATCCACCATGTAAATATAGTAGTCCAATCACTTTTGCGATAGTTAGATCGTTTGTATGCCCTTGTTTGATTGTTTGAATGAAGTGAATTGTTTGTTTTGCCTCATGTGCATATGGGTAGTGTTTTCTCTATCGACCCCTCTCTATTCTTAAATCTCATCTTTTCTAAACCCTCAGATGCCTCCGAGACGTGACCCCGGATTTACCTTCCCACTGGAGCTCACCCAGTTGATCCAGCAACAGAACACATTGATGCAGTTGCTAGTCCAGAATCAGAATCAGGGGAACAACAACAACAACCCACCACCACCACCACCTGTTGATCACTTAGCCCGTTTTCTTAGGCTGAATCCGTCGGTGTTTTCCAGTAGCACTGAGCCGATAGTAGCAGATGATTGGCTCCGCAAGACAGCTAGGGAGTTGACCATAGCAGGATGTACGGATGCGGAAAAGGTGAAGTTTGCCGCACATCAGCTTGAAGGACCCGCAGCATCATGGTGGGAGAATTTCACAGCCACTTTCCCTGTCGACACTGTCACATGGGACCAGTTTCAGCAGGCTTTCCGAACTGCCCATGTTTCAGCAGGAGCTATGGCCATAAAGACGCGTGAGTTTTGCAACTTGCGCCAAGGAGGACGGACAGTTGGCCAGTATGTGGAGGACTTTAGTAAATTAGCATGTTATGCCCCAGAAGACGTTGCTACGGATGCAGCAAAGCAGGAGAAGTTTTTGGAAGGACTGAATGATGAGTTGAGCATGCAGTTGATGGTAGCAACCTTTAACAACTACCAGGAGTTGGTAGATCGTGCTCTTATGATTGAAGGGAAGAAGCAGCAAATTGAGAATCGCAAGAGGAAGTATGGACAAGGAAAACACAATTCAGGAGCTCAGCAGAAGCCACGTTTCACCCCTAGACCGGGAGGACATTTTCAGCATACCCATGGAGGAGGTAGCTCGCACAACCACAATGGCACCAAGAATGGTAATGGGAATGGAGGAAGCAATGGCCAGAACCGCCCCAACCCATTGACCCCAGCCAAGAGAGACCTGAGCCAACTCACTTGCTTTAAGTGCCAGAAGACTGGACATTATGCCAATGAATGTCTTGAATCCCAGAATAGAAATGGCAATGGAAGCTCTGGGAAGAAGCCGAATCCTTTCAACAGGGGACAGGTGAACCACGTTAATGTGGAGGAGGTTGAAGAGCAGCCGGATGTAGTAATCGGTAAGTTTTTGGTTAAGTCATTTACTGCACTTGTTCTTTTTGATACTGGTGCATCGCATTCATACATATCAAGGGGATTTGTGGATAAGTATACACTGCCAACCCAAGCCCTTAGGTCACCCATGTTAGTAACCTCGCCTGGAGCAGAATATATGGCTAGTCTATGGTGTGATGGTTACCATTAAGGATTGGTAACTACGAATTTCCATCAGACCTAATAGTGTTGGAATCTCAAGGATTGGATGTGATATTAGGCATATATTGGTTGTCAAAGTATGAAGGGAATATTGAATGTGCCAGTAAGTCAATTTTGCTTACCACCCCAGAAGGGAGAAGGATCAAGTATGTATCCCGACATGTGCCAAAGAGGACTCAAGCAAATTGTTTAACAGGAGTTGTGCAGGAGGAAGTACCAGTAGTGAAGGATTTCCCCGATGTATTTCCAGAAGAATTGCCAGGCATGCCACCGGATAGAGATATTGAGTTTTTGATTGAGCTTGTGCCAGGCACAGGGCCAATATCAAAGAGACCATATAGGATGCCTGCAAAGGATTTGGTGGAAATTAAGAAGCAAATTAAGGAGTTACTGGATAAAGGATACATTCGCCCAAGTTCTTCACCTTGGGGATCGCCAGTACTCCTAGTGGAAAAGAAGGATGGATCGTTAAGGATGGTTGTCGATTATCGAGGATTGAATGAAGTAACCATCAAGAACAAATACCCACTACCGATGATCAATGATCTGTTTGATCGATTGCAAGGAGCTAAGGTATTTTCCAAGATCAATCTATGATCAGGATACCACCAGTTGAAGATTCGGGAACATGATATACCCAAGATGGCTTTTACCACCAGGTATGGGCTGTACGAGTATACTGTTATGTCATTTGGTCTGACTAACGCACCTGCATATTTCATGAACATGATGAACAAAGTGTTTATGGAGTTCTTGGATAAGTTCGTCATAGTGTTCATTGATGATATCCTGGTTTACTCAAAGAATGAAGAGGAGCATAAGGAGTATTTGCGTTTGGTTTTTGGAAAGCTCAGAGAACATCAGTTATATGCCAAGTTTAGCAAATGTGAGTTTTGGTTGAAAGAAGTTGGATTTCTCGGACATGTTATATCCGGAGAAGGTATAGTAGTAGATCCCACTAAAGTTGATACCGTGACCAAGTGGGAAGTACCAACCACAGTTGGAGAGATCCGGAGTTTTCTTGGACTCGCAGGATACTACCGGAGGTTCATTGAGAATTTCACAAAGATTGCGAAACCTATGACGGAGTTGTTGAAAAAGGATACCAAGTTCATATGGACTGAGGAATGTGAGGCTAGTTTTCAGGAGTTGAAGAAACGTTTGGTTACCTCACCAGTGTTGATTTTACCGGATCAAACCAAGGATTATGAGGTGTATTCTGACGCTTCACGTCGAGGACTTGGAGCAGTGCTTATGCAGGAAGGAAGAGTTGTTTCATATGCCTCACGACAGCTTAAGCCCCATGAGTTAAATTATGCTACGCATGATTTGGAGTTAGCAGACGTAGTGCATGCATTAAAGACTTGGAGACATTTTCTCATTGGAAACCATTGCGAGGTGTACACGGATCACAAGAGCTTGAAGTATATTTTCACACAGAAGGAGTTGAACCTTAGACAAAGAAGATGGTTGGAGCTTATCAAGGATTATGATACGAAATTGCATTATCACCCTGGAAAGGCTAACGTAGTAGCTGACGCGTTGAGCCGTAAAATTCATGTCAACACCTTAATGACGGGAGATTTACCAAGTGAGTCAGCCGAAAATCTTTGAGAGCTATGTTTGGAAATAGTCCCGAAAGGCTATGTAGCAGCATTGGAGATTCGGTCCACATTGATGGATAAGATCAGAGAAGCCCAAAAGACTGACAAGGAGATTGCCTCTATTAAGGAGAAAATGAGCAAAGGAAAAGCTAAGGGATTTCGTGAGGATGAGCACGATTGAAGACTGTGTTTATGTACCAAATGATTCAGAGATTAGGAAGTTAATTTTACAAGAGGCCCGTGATTCACCGCATTCGATTCACCCAGGAAATACCAAGATGTATTTGGATTTGAAGGATATTTTATGGTGGACCAGAATGAAGAGGGATATTGCAGAATATGTAGCAGTTTGTGATGTATGTCAGAGAGTAAAGGCAGAGAATCAGAAGCCAGCAGGATTGCTACAACCATTGCCGATACCAGAATGGAAGTGGGATAAGTTAGGCATGGATTTAGAATTGCCCAGAACACGTTCAGGCTATGACTCGATATGGGTTGTAGTCGATCGTTTGACAAAGGTAGCTCATTTCATTCTAGTGAAGACTACCTATACCAGTGCAAAGTTGGCAAAGATATACATGACCAGGATCGTATGTCCGCATGGAGTTCCAAGGAGCATTGTATCAGATAGAGGAACCTAGTTTATCTCAAAGTTCTGGAAACAGTTGCATGAGACTTTGGGAACCAGACTGGAGTTTAGCACAGCTTTCCACCCGCAGACAGATAGACAGACTGAGAGAGTCAATCAGATTTTGGAGGATATGCTAAGAGCTTGTGCGCTAGATTACGGATCTAGTTGGGATGAGAATTTGCCATATGCGGAGTTCTCTTACAACAACAGCTATCAATCCAGTTTGAAGATGGCCCCTTTCGAAGCCTTGTACGGAAGGAGGTGCAGGACCCCGTTGTCTTGGGATGAAGTTGGAGATCGCCAGTTGTTTGGACCAGATCTGATAAAGGAGTCTAAACAGAAAGTGAAATTGATTCGCGATAGGCTCAAGATAGCTCAATCCAGGCAGAAGAGTTATGCAGATTCTAAACGCAAAGAGATAGTTTACGGAGTCGAAGACCGAGTTTATCTTCGAGTATCACCGCTTCGAGGAGTTAAGCGCTTTGGAGTTAAGGGAAAGTTAGCGCCACATTTTTTAGGCCCATACAAAGTTTTGGAGCGTATGGGAGAAGTTGCGTACAAGTTGGAATTGCCTGAAGGATTGTCAGGAGTTCATGACGTGTTCCACGTATCCCAATTGAAGAAGTGCCACGCAGAGATGGCTGACATACCGCTGAGAGATACGGTACCACTAGAAGCAATTCAGTTGGACAGTGATTTGACTTATGAGGAGAAACCAGTTAAGGTTCTAGAGTATGCCAGTCGAGTCACCCGCAGCAAGGTTATCAAGTTTTGTAAGGTTTAGTGGAGCCACCACACGGAGGATGAAGCCACCTGGGAACGAGAGGAAGATTTGCTGAAGGACCACCCTCACCTATTTTCTAGCCAACCCGAATCTCGAGGGCGAGATTCATCTTAAGGGGGGTAGGTTTGTAACATCCCAAATTTTCAATTTGGAATGTTATACACTAGATCATCATTGCATATCATATTTATTGCATTTTGGTTGATCCTAGAAATTTTTCGCAACTCAAGGACCCTCGGAGAGAGTTGGGGATTTCGTTATTTTCATATTTGAGTTCTCTCAAATTTTGAAAATAGGATCATTTGATTTTATTTATTTTATCTTCAATTATTTCTATTACAAAAATTATGAGAGAGGGAATAAAATGACTTTCCCAAAATAAATAATATTGAGGATTTAATAAAAAAAATCATTTAAGATTTTATTTGGTTTTATTTGCTATTTTATTTGAATTTAGGAAAAATGCGCGTTTTCCAAAATTGCATTTAGGCCCCAAATAAATGTTCATCCTGTGCAGCTTGATTTTAGAAGCCGGGGAAAATTTATTTCGGGATTTTTGGAGTCCGTTTAGTAGTCCTTTTGTTTTTTTTCCGAGCGTAAATATATATAAAAAACGTCTGAACCGACCTACGGGCCGTGCTAGGCCCGGACTCCTCCGGCCTCAGCCCTTATAAGCCGCCGGCCCACCCCGGGCCGAAACCCTAGCCGCCGCCCGTCTCGAGCCCCGCGCCCGCGCCGCCGCCGCCTTCCGCCGCCGCCGCCGCGCCCGACGCCGCCGCCCGCGCCCAACGCCGCCCTCGCCGCCGCCGCCCGTCTCGCCACCGAGTCGCCGAGGTTGACCCGCCGGTTTTCGTTCGGTTTTTTTAGTTTCGTTTTTTAATAGATCAGTTTTTCCGGTTTATTTATTTAGCGAGCGTTCGCTCGTTCGTTCATTTTAACGAATGCGTTCTTCATTTAGATCCAGTTAACGAGCGTTCATTCGTTAAACTGTTCGTCATTTTTCTTTTTCTCGGATTAAATCCGCGATTTTTCAGATCGCGATTTCTGATCCGATTTTCGTTTTAGTCTAACTTTTCGCTCGTTTATCGGAATCAGGCGATTCAAGCGCCTGGAGTTTCGTCTCGTAACCCTCTTTCCGTTTAGCCAACCTAAACAAGTTTTTGCCATCATAAAAATTGCCTTCGATCCAGAATATTAAACGAAGCCTGTTTCTTTTGTCGTTTGTCTTCCGTTGCTTCGTTCGATTTGATTCTTTTTGCCAACCGGAGTTCTTAAGTTGAACTTTCTGGTTAGATCTCTTATTTCAGTTTTACCTATGCATTAGTTGAGTACTTATTGTATGCTTGTTTGTTTACGATAGAATACCCGGAGTGCGCCGCTTGCTACTTCGAATCGCTAAGTTTCCCAGACCATCAGCAAGGCAAGTAACACTTTGATCATGTTTTTCCCTCTACCCAGTTTTATTGCATCGGATCAATCCTTACACATTGCATGATTAGGATCTAATTAAATTGTGGGTTTGGGAAGTAGTTGAGGTAGTACCTATTACCTGTTATTATCCAATCTTTGAGAGTTACTTCTACGTTTGCTTATTATGCCATGCTATGCTAGTAGACGTGGATTGGGTGAGTGTATCCATGACAGATGTGAGATTGTTAATTAATGGTTTATCTAAGGTGGCAACTTAAATACACATCTGGATGGATTGAGGCACCTGGGTATTCCAGCGATTGCCTGTTTTTCTTTATGGACCGCCACCCAGGCTCAAAGGGACCATGAGATTATTCATGCTAGAAACTTCCATGTGCAGCCACAAGCTATTATGGGCTCTAACATAGTTGAATAAGTTGTGCGAACTCTTATAGTGGTAGACTAGCAGATGTAGGGGATGTAGGTAGGTACGGTCTATCCGTTCGTAAGGTGGTAGCGCTTCTGAAAGACTATGTCTCGGTCATCCGTTTCTCAAACACCATGTAGTGCGAGAACTCCAACGGAGGAGATCGAGTCTTGTGGGGAAAAGTGCGCAAACCTCTGCAGAGTGTATAAACTAATCATGGTTAGCCGTGTCCCCGGTTATGAACATCTTGAGTATCTAGTGCCTGGATTATCATGTGAATCTCAACATGTTACTCTAAATTAATTTTTGATGGGTTTGTTTAATGATGATGCTTAATTGGGATTGAGAATGTTGTCAACCATTCTCAATGTTTAACAACCACCATGATAGTTAAATAAATGTATTCCTTTGTAGTAGAGAAAATTTGGCTTTACGCAAAACTGTAACCATAGAGCTTTCCACCAGCCAAATATGCATATAGAATAGCTGTTTCATTCCATTACACTCTATGTGTTACTTTGCCAGCATATTCCATGTGCTGACCCGTTTCGGGCTGCAATGTTAATGTTGCAGAGTTTTCAGACGATGATTAAGGAGTTTTAGGTCGTGGTTCTATACTCAGTGATGCCGTTGGAGTTGATGGACTCACTTATCTTCCAAGCCTTCCACTGTTATCGTTATTAGATGGCCTTATGCCATATTTATTGTAATAAGTTCTCTTTTGAGACACTCGATGTTATAAGTGTGTGATTGTTACTCTGTTATAAATCCTTCAAGTACTGTGTGGTGGCAGCATTACTGATCCAGGGATGACACCTGAGCACAGAGATTGGACCGTTTGAGGTCTGGTCGCTACAAGATTATTGTAGGGTACGAAACCACCTCAAAGTTATCCTTTCTGACCGATCTATTCAAGAGTCTGTAGTAAAATAACACGAAGCTATTCTTTCTGTTCGATTTATCCTAGAGTTTGTACTAGAATAACACCTTAATACACAAATCAACCAAAACCCTAATGTCACCTAGATACTCCAATGTCACCTCAAGTATCCGTGTGTAAGATTATATGATATGCATCACACAATCTCAGATTCATCTATTCAACCAACACAAAGAACTTGAAAGAGTGCCCAAGAGTTTCTACTGGAGAGTAAAGACGAAAACATGTGCCAACCCCTATGCATAACTTCATGAGGTCACGGAACTCGCAAGTTGATCACCAAAACATACATCAAGTGGATCACGTGATATCCCATTGTCACCACAGATAAGCACATGCAAGACATACATCAAGTGTTCTCAAATCCTTAAAGACTCAATCCGATAAGATAACTTGAAAGGGAGAACTCAATCCATCACAAGGGAGTAGAGGGGAAGAAACATGATAAGATCCAACTATAATAGCAAAGCTTGCGATACATCAAGATCGTGCCAAATCAAGAACACTAGAGAGAGAGAGAGAGATCAAATACAGATCTACTGGTACATACCCTCAGCCCCGAGGGTGAGCTACTCCCTCCTTGTCATGGAGAACGCCGGGATTATGAAGATGGCCACCGGAGAGGGATTCCCCCCTCCGGCAGGGTGCCGGAACGAGTCTAGATTGGTTTTCGGTGGTTACAGAGGCTTGCGGCGGCGGAACTCCTGATTAGGTTATTTTCTGGAGGTTTGGAATTATATAAGAGGTGTTGGAGTCGGGAACAAGTCAGGGGGTCCCCGAGGTGGCCACGAGGTAGGGGGCGCGCCCAGGGGGTAGGGCGCCCCCCCACCCTCGTGGTAGCCTCGGGACTCTTCTGGCCCATCTCCGATACTCTGTGGGCTTCTTCTGGTCCAAAAATGATCTCCGTGAAATTTCAGGTCAATTGGACTCCATTTGGTTTTCCTTTTCTGCAAAACTCAAAAACAAGGACAAAACAGAAACTGGCATTGGGCTCTAGGTTAATAGGTTAGTCCCAAAATCATATAAAATAGCATATAAAACATCCTAGATGGATAATATAATAGCATGGAACAATAAAAATTATAGATACGTTGGAGACGTATCACAGAGATCCGATGAATTGTGGATTTATGATCAAGTTTATATATGAACAATAGTTGGTTCTTCTCTGAATTCTTATATGCATGATTTGATATCTTTGCAAGTCTCTTCGAATTATCGGTTTAGTTTGGCCTACTAGATTGATCTTTCTTACAATGGGAGAAGTGCTTAGCTTTGGGTTCACTCTTGTGGTGTCCTTTCCCAGTGACAGTAGGGGCAGCAAGGTATGTATTGTATTATTGCCATCGAGGATAAAAATATGGGGTTTATATCATATTTCTTGAGTTTATCCCTCTACATCATGTCATCTTGCCTAAAGCATTACTATGTTCTTATGAAATTAATACTCTACATGCATGATGGATAGCGGTCGATGTGTGGAGTAATAGTAGTAGATGCAGAATCATTTCGGTCTACTTAACACGGACGTGATGCCTATATTTCATAGTCATGCCTAGTTATTCTCATAACTATGTGCTTTTCTATCAATTGCTCGGCCGTAATTTGTTCACCCACCGTAATACTTGCTAGAAGCCACTAGTGAAACCTATGGCCCCGGGTCTATTTTATATCATATAAGTTTCCGATCTACAATTCTTGTTTACTATTTATTTTATTTTGCAATCTTTACTTAACAAAAATACCAAAAATATTTATCTTATTATCTTTATTAGATCTCACTTTCGTAAGTGACCGTGAAGGGATTGACAATCCCTTTATCGTGTTGGTTGCCGGGTTCTTGATTATTTGTGAAGGTACTAGGCGACTTGCATGTAGTCTCCTACTGGATTGATACCTTGGTTCTCAAAAACTGAGGGAAATACTTATGCTACTTTGCTGCATCACCCTTTCCTCTTCAAGGGAAAACCAACACATGCTCAAGAGGTAGCAATCACCCAGTTACGAAGTGACGTTTGATAGCACATAAGGCATTCATCTAGTATCCGGGAGTGGCATGATCTCATGGTCTAAGGAACTGATACTTGACATGAAGAAAGGTATAACAAATAAACTAAGCGATACAATTTGTTGCTGAGCTTATGGTTGGGTCTTGTCCATTACATCATTCTCCTAATGATGTGATCCAGTTATCAAATGACAACTCATGTTTATGGTTAGGAAACCTTAACCATCTAGTAGAGGCTTACTAGGGACACGTTGTAGTTTATGTATCCACATGTATTTAAGTTTCCGGATTAATACAATTATAGCATGAATAATAAACATTTATCATGAACGGGAAATATGATAATAACCAATTTATTATTGCCTCTAGGGCATATTTCCAACATAAACCACCATAGTGAGCCGAAGCCCACAATCCAAGTCCAATCCATCTCTTGTGAGTGATGGAGGATATATGTGTCACTCCGGCCTGCCAGTGAAGATCGCCATTTCCGCGTGGGAGGGATCTTGGGCACAACTGTGGAGGACAGCCGGAGAACCGCTAGCCACCTTGGCTAACACTGGCCAACGGATCTCCCCCTCAGGAACTAGGCTCCTAAATCTCTTGCGTTGGGACGAATCATGGCCGACTATACCGCAACGGATGCACAAAAGGTGCATTCCAACTCGTTATGCCCCTCCCGAAAGCACTTGACGCAGAGGCCAAAAAGCTCCGGTGTAACTTCCGGCGCTCTAGGGAGGAAGCAGAAGAATGTCTCCCCACCGAGCCAGCCTCCTGCTAGTGCCGCAACGCTCGACGATAGTGCCACATGGCCCTCTGTGATGGCCCAACCTTTAACCAACCCTCCTCCTGTGCCACCGCCTGAGCCGGATCCGTGGACCTAGGTGGCCCAACACCTTCTAAGGATGAGCGAGAGGAGCCGGGTGACTTTGGGAGGCCTAGACCCGAGACCATTGGCTGGTGACGCGGAAAGGCTGTAGAGACTGACACAGGGTTGGTCGAACCAGGGGCCATGGGAGCCAGGGGGGGTCGAAGGTAGACATACTTGGTGTTTTCTTAGAAAAGGTATCGTAATATCTGATGTCAAAAGGGAAGGCAGCCACTAGCGAACATTTCGTTCGCTGGGACGGGACGACCAAGCAAACTTTTTTAGGTAGGTATATACGAGTGTTTCCATGCGACCCCCAAGCTGCTCCAGATAATTATGGTGCAGAAAAAAGGACTATGCCAACTAGTTGATATTTCCAGAAAATTGCCATCAACCAAAATGTAAATATTTTCTTATACAAAAAAGGCATAGACAACATAATTTAAAAAATGCAAACAAAAAAATGCCATGGTGGCGTACCAAAAAATAGTTATATGGCAAAAAGGACATAGTAAAATAACATAAAACCGTGCTCCAAATTGCAGACAAAAGAAGATTATGCATGGAAAATTTGCATATTAATTAAAAGAAAGACATACACGGAACTTTCCATGTTTTATATTTTTATTTTCAAAAACACATAGAGATCACACACAAGAAGTTGGCACAATCCAACAAAAAAAATACAATTGACATGCTCTCAGTAATAAAATTTCCATGCTCTAAAATAATAAAAGGATATCATCTTAGTAATAAAATAGGCATTTGCGAAAATAGAAAAACAAATTCCAAAATTGCAATGAAAATAATTGATAAAAATCATCAAAGCTTGCTATGTTAGCATAACAAAATAAAAGACTAAAATTGCTATGTTTGGAGGTGAAAAATGTTAGGAATTTTTCATGGGACCTTGAGAATTTGTCATCGAAGGTAGACATATCTAGTGTTTTCTTTAAAAAAAAGGTATCATAATATCTGGCGGATGTCAAAACAGAAGGCGCCCACAAGCGAACAATTCGTTCGCTTCGATGGGGACGATCAAGAAAACCTTTTTAGGTAGCTATATACGATTGTTTCCATGCGACCCCCAAGCTGGCCGAGATAATTATGGTGTGAAAATGGGCTATGCCAAATAGTTGATATTTTCAGAAAAATTGCCATCAATCCAATTTGAAATGTTTTCTTATACAGAAAAAGGCATAGACGACATAATTTACAAACTGCAAACAAAAAAAATGCCATGACAGCGTACCAAAAAAATAGTTTCATGGGAAAAGGGCATAGTAAATAAAAACACAATAACAAAAAACAGTGGTCCAAATTGCAAAAAAAAGAATATTATGCATGGCAAATTTGCATATTAATTAAAAGAAAGACATACACGGAACTTTCCATGCTTTATGTTTTCATTTTAAAAAACACATAGAAATCACACACAGGAAGTTGGCACGATCCAAAAAATAAATACTATTGCCATGCTCTCAATAATAAAATTTCCATGCTCTGAAATAATAAAAAAAATGCCATCCTCTTACTAATAAAATTGGCATGTGCGAAAGTAGAAAAACAAATTCCAAAATTTCCATGAAAATAATTGATAAAAACTCAAAGCTTGCCGTGGGACCATGAGAATTTTTTTCTAAAACTTTCCATGTGTACAAAACAAACTTGACATGTGAAACATTACAAAAAATAGATTAAAATTTGCCATGTGGCAAGTTTTTTTTTATAAATCAGCCATATTTTTTTTAAAAAATTGCCATGTACCAAAAGCAAAAATATGCAAAGTAAAAATGAAAATAAAAGGAGGAGTTGGGATTCAATTACGGGTCTCCGATGGGCGGCTCTATTTAGTTAGGATAGCGTTCGCGCAACTTTTATGTCCTGCTTATGAGTTTCGAATCTGATGTGGCAAGGCTTCTTATGGTAAGATCCGTGCATGTGATCTGGTGGCAGGGGCGTTCGCTGGAACTTGCTACAAATATGACGTTCCCCAATATTATTTTCAAAAAAGAGAGGGTAACATTGGATTATGTGGGTTATTATACAAAAGTGGACACGGTTTTATAGTTTCGTATGGTTATTTAGGAGCCTTGTATAAGCTGAACATGCAGAGTTTATAGCAAACCAAACAGTGTTATTAGGTTGACAGTGTATTGGCTTAAGCAATGGAGCTGTCTGTTGCTTCCATGCGAGTCCACCAAACGGTAGGAATTCAGCACATCAAAAGTTAGCACGAATCGTAAAGCCCAACCGATCATTCTGGAGGACTCGAGACCCCGACCGATCTCTCCGGAACCTTCTAAACCCAGTTCACCATCCCCTCGCCCAAGAAAGCTTTCCCGCTCCTCCTTTACAAAACCCCCCTCCCTCCATTTCCCACCCCCGTCTCGCCCACCACAAGAATCCAAAATCATCACAGCAGGGCGAGAGAGAGAGAAGAGAGAGAAAGAGGAGAGAGAGACCATGGCCTCCGCCATCGTTTGCAAGGGCGAGGGTGCCGCGCCGGCCAGCCTCCTCAAGTCCGGTGCTCCCGTGGCCTTCTGCCCGCTCCGCTCCCCCGCCGTCACCGCCGCCCGCCGCCCGTACAACACCCAGGCCAAGGAGGTCAGCCGCTACGACGACGACGACGACGACTACAGCGCCCACGACCTCGTCACCCCCAGCTTCTTCTCGCAGGGTATGCTTCCGTTCCTTTGCGTTCACCTGTGGCGCGCCCTTTCTTTGCGTTCACCTCAGCCTTCTGATCTGCTTTTGGTTTCCTTGGTGCTGATTCTGCAGACGTGATCGGCTCGCTCGGCGCGCCGACCAGCATGGCCCGTCTGCTGTCTCTGATGAAGGCCGGCCTCTCCTCCACTGCTGGTGCTGGGACGTCGCGGCTCGGACGCTGGGTGGCCAAGGAGGACGACGACGCGGTGTACCTCAAGGTGCCGATGCCGGGGCTGACCAAGGAGCACGTGGAGGTGCGCGCGGACAAGAACATCCTGGTGATCAAGGGCGAGGGCGAGAAGCAGCCCTGGGACGGCGACGACGACGACTCCGCGGTGCCGAAGTACAACCGCCGCATCGAGGTGTCCTCTGCTCACGCGTACAAGATGGACAAGATCAGGGCCGAGATGAAGAACGGCGTGCTCTGGGTCACCCTGCTCAAGGTCAAGGAGGAGGAGCGCAAGGACGTCTTCCACGTCAAGGTCGAGTAGTCCTTGTGGATGTGGTAGTGCTCATGGAGGATGGCCGGCGCGAGAGTGTGAGAGATGCCCTGTTTATGTGGTCATGTTTGGTGTCTTTCTTCCTTGTTTTGCTTCGTTGATCGTCTTGCATCGAGTAGGTGAAGTTGGCCGCGAACTCTGATAGTTTCCTCAAGTTTGGCATATGATGAACTGATTTGGTGCTGAAATTGGCCATGAAGCCGTGTTGATCTCCTTAAGTTTGGCGTGCTGGACTAAATTAGTGGTGAAATTGATCATGAACGGTGTTGATTGTATCAAGTTTGATCTCGCCTGTCTATCTTTTCTCGTTCTTGATCTGTATTGCTTTAAGCTTTCTGAAAAAGCTGGGCATTCATGCCTACTCTCTGAAACTTTGACTGATCTCCTCGAGTTTGACGTCATGGAGTTGGTGAACGGGCAGTTACGGGTTGATGATTTTTACTTGCTGTTCCGTGGTATTTATCCTCTGTTTTACTTTGTCAGAAGAGTAACTGTTCGTGTTTGTGCTTGTAGCGTTTTTGTATGCACGACGAAATTGGTCAACAACTCTGTTGATTTCCTCAGTTCGACGTGATGAACTGAATTAGTGGTGAATGGGCAGTTACTCATTCTTGTTGCTTGCTGTTTCAGTCTGTAGGTATAGTATTCTTGCGAGCAGCCATATGAGATGGCCGTTTGTTTATCTCATGCTTTGTGATCTTCTTGGTGACAAACACAATCGGAATAGATTGTTTGTCTCATGCTTTGTGATTTTCTTGGTGACATACAAAATAGAATTGCAGTATGCACAACGAAAAGCAATTGGTTTTATCTTTGGCTTTCGGCGCTGCATTTTTTCCCCTTTTCTATTAGATTGAAGTCCAGCAGCGGGTTTTACTGTACATGATTTACCAGATGATCGCTGAGAGAGGGCGTGACAGGAACTGGAAAAATATACAATTATGCTCACGCTAGATCTCCCATGGAGGCATGGCGATTCCAGAGGCGATGAACCTGGAGGAGGTTGAACGCCCATTCGGGGTCGCATCGGCCAGTTCCATCGAGCGAACCCAAGCAACTGGGGTGATGTTCGGGCATCAAGTAGCCGCTGCAAACTCTTGCTAGGTCTTGGACAGCCGACGGTGGAGCCGCAACCACATGAAGAAGCGACATTTGGGGAGAGGGGTCTTCCCAACAAACCGCAATGGCGAGGGTGCCAAATCCATGAACTGTCGTCTGTAGGCCAAGGAGGTAGTGAAGTTCCACAAGCTGTGACCAAGGTCGATGAAGTCCTGCAGAAGGGTGGAGGGGGCCGGCCTTAGCGGTGACGAATCAAGGCATCGTCCTGGATGGTATCCCAAAGTGTGCAATTCTTCCAACGAGATATGGTGAATAGCTTTGGCCAGAGACGGCGGGGCGACTCGGTCCCGTTCCACGAGTCTCGAAAAATCGATGTGCTTTCCTCATCCATTGTCGATCTTGGTCACAGAAGCAAAAATGTCTTGGTCTTGGGGGAGCGGGGCAACTCCATGCCACGACAGGGTAAGTTGACTGTCGTCTAAGTTGTAGCCTAGCTGAAATGATTCAGATTTGCACGCCGTGCCCATGCTGAAGCCTGTGCGTGCATATATGTTGTTTTTTATTTTAAGATGAGAGAAGAAATGACAATGGGTTTTAGGTCGAGCTCGTTGCAATGCTTTATACAGAGAAAGACCTTTCATAAAGGCTGTAACCCTTTGATCATTGCATATCTCTATTAGATTTGACTGTAGAAGATTAATTGTGAAGTGATATGCAACACCATTCACATAGGGAGAGTCTCCTTTTCCTGCATATTTGAATGCTTGTACGGCTTCCCAATGATCAGGGAAACATAGAACACTTTTTTTGTATGGATGATTGGCTATGATTGCTTCAGGAGGTTGCCTGGCTATCAGAGAGCGAGACTGAACAATGAATGGATAGTGCCACATGGCACATAGTCTTGTGCGGAGCTGGGCATCACCCATGAACACATCTTTCAAAAAATTATTGCTGGCATTCATTGTACAATGCATATGCGGAAAATCAATCGATACTGAGTGTTTCAGTAATGCAAGTAGTTCAAAGGAAACATTAATATTGATTAGGAGAGTAGCCTAATGAACGATCTAGACGTGTATAAAACTTGATCTAAAAGCTGATAGTTTCATTCTATATGCCTTTTTCCTGTCACAACATGGCAAATATTAGAATAAACAACAGAAATAATCATTTTAAATAGGAAAAAGGTTAAATTTGGTGTACAAAGCTTAGATACGCGGGAGAGGACTACTTTAAGTTGAAAATAATTAATTGTAGCATTCATGAACTGAGAAATGGTGCCTAGGGATGTTGAGCTGCATAGAAATTGCCATGAACCAGGGGCGGAGCCAGGATTTAGACATAGGGGGGAGGGCGAGAAAGATACTATATTCAAGAGAGCCAATACATGAATTTCGTTTCAGAAGTAGCATTGATACGAAAGCATTGGCAACTAATATTTGACAGTACAAAATTCTACATCTCTATTAGTTTCAATTTAACTCTATGAGTACATCAGGTGGATTTTTATTTTGGGTGGCATGAATATTGGAGCTGGAAGCCTTCCTCTTAAAAATAAATCTACTCTCGTTATATTCTTCTTCTTCATACTTCAACCATTGAAACATTGAAATAGAGAGTGGAATTTGAACTCTAAATTGTAACCTTACTGCATCTAATAGGTAGATTAACCTATTTTTATATGTAGTTGGACTAGTTCACCGTATGTGTCTGATCTGAAAAAACTACTAGGAGTTTGTTGTATATTACGATAATACCAGTAACGTACCTTAAGTTATGCCAAAATCGAATGATGAAGGAGCCGTGATTCAATCGCTGGATTAGAAGCACGGAATTAATGCGTAGGGCTCCAACAGCGACGAAAGGAGCAGCAAGATCTGAGAGGCGGCGGCGCACGGGCGCACAAAGCCACGAATAAAACTAGGAACGAAACTGACTACTCGATCGACGGCTGTACGTACGCCTATTTTCCCCATGCGTAGGTAACTAGCGATTGAGTATTGGGTCGTTTGGGCGAGACGATGGGGGTGTCTGACACTGCTCGCACCCCCCTGTAACACCCCGGATGTAACCTACCTTATTTGTACTCCAACTCTTGCCGTTTCCGGCACTAAGTTATGTAATTTCCTCGTTGTCGGGTTTTTGTCTCCGTGTGTTTTGTCTTTGTCATGCATCTCATATCATGTCATCATGTGCATTGCATTTGCATACGTGTTCGTCTCATGCATCCGAGCATTTTCCCCGTTGTCCGTTTTGCATTCCAGCGCTCCTATGTCCTCTGGTGTCCCTTTCCACCTCTTTTCATGTGTGGGTGTTAAACGTTTCTGTATTGGACCGAGACTTGCCATGCGGCCTTGATTTACTATCGATAGACCGCCTGTCAAGTTTCGTACCATTTGGACTTCGTTTGATACTCCAACGGTTAACCGAGTGACCAAAAAGGCCTCGTGTGTGTTGCAGCCCAACACCCCTCCAAAGTGGCCCAAAACCCACCAAAACCTCTTCTATCATCTAGATCGTTCAATCACGATCGCGTGGCCGCAAACCGCACCTTATTTGGAGTTCTCTAGCTCCCTCTACCCCTATATAAAGGCGACTCCCCGAAATTTTTGGGCAAACCCTAGATCCCTCCCTCTCCTCGCGCGCCGGACACAAACCTCGCCGACGGACATGTCTGGCTAGTCGCCGCCGCCGCCACCGCGCAAATCAGGCGACGCCACGTGGCGCGCCGCCACCCGCAGCCACGCCGGCCCGCTCGGCCCGCCGCGAGCCCCCGAGCCCGTTTGGCGCGCCCGCGCCGCCCCGTCTCCTCTCCTGCGTCGGCGCACCTCCGCCCGGCACCGCCGCCCGCCATCGCCGCTGTCCTGCTGCGCCCTCGCCGGCCACCTTCGCCTTGTGCCAGCAGCCCGCACCTCGCCGCCCGACGACGCCGGCGACGCTGCCGCCTCGATCCTCGTCGGCGACCGCGCCTGGAGCCAACCCCGCGACACCGCGCCTTCCTCTCCATCCTCGCCGGCGCCTGGAGCCGCGAGATCCGGCGACTTCGGCGTTGAACCTCGGATTGCGTGCACCGGCCGATCCAGATCTGAGGGTTGACCTAATTTTGACCTAATCCCCGTAATTTTTGCACATTTTCATCGCATCATAACTTCACCACCGTGGCTCCAATTCGTGTGTGTAGCATATCAAAATGTTCGCCTCGACGAGTACATCATTTCATCTCATTGCATCATTTTCATTTGAGCTCATCTTGATGCCCGAGATGCTGTTGGAAGAGGGCTATGTGATGATAGTTTCAGATCTGTTTCAGCAAATGTCCTTTTGTCATTTTTGCCATGATTAATGTGTGCATGACATGATCCCGAGCTCTACATGTGTTTTGTAGAATGCCATGTTATCTGTACAGGGGTGTATGCCATGTATTTTTGGGATCATTGTGGTGACTAGCACAAGCACGCAAAGTAGCTTACTGAATGATGCTGATTTCAGGGACTTAGAATTTCACTAAGTCCTTGCCCTGTCCTTATTTTTATGCCATATGTTCATGTTGTTTTCCTAGTGATCTGTGCCTCTTTTGAGCATGATTAGTAAGGATGTTTTGTAGATAATGTTGTGCTCTATCCATCCATGTCTTTGTTTGAAATTATGGACCACCCTAGCTTGAGTCAATCGAGCTCTACTTTTGCTATAAAATGTTCCTGGCAGATTGTTAACATGTTCTGCAATTTTGCCAAGCTTGTTTGTTGTTGATCCGTGCATCCTATGTTGTTGTTCTTGCCATGTTTAGCTTCTATGACATGTCTATTTGCTGGGTGTATGCTTAGTTTGTCATGAAATGCCTCGTAGTGAGTGAATCGAGCTCGTAAACATGCCTACTTGTTAACTGTTTTGTCATGCTCCAGTTTTTCACTAAGTCTGAATCTGTTTATGTTTTTGCTATGTTCACATGCTTGCAATTGTATTTTCTGATCCCTTTTGGCTCATGGTCACTAAGGGACTTTTGTTATATGCTTTGAGTAGCTTCATGCCATGCCTTGCTTTGCCATGATATGTTCCTGTAGCATGTAGTTATCGTGCTCTAAACATTGCTTCCTGAGGATAAATTCCTGACATGCTGTTATTTTCACTAAGTCTGAAACCTGTTATCTTTTGCACTTTTGCCATGCTTGTTTGAACCTGTTAATGAGTGAATTAGCCGTAGCTCAGTGTTCATCTTTTGTCAAGCATCATGAGTGGATCCCTACCATGTATTTTGTTGCTATGTTTGGGTGATGTAGCATATTTATCTTGATGCATTTAGATGGCTACTTGCTCTTTATCGCAGACCGGTGCCATATTTGTTTTGCTTGCCATTTCCAAACCGTGCATCCGATTCCGGTGATCTTTATATCGATTTCAACCGAAATCAAATCCTCTTTCCAGTGACACTCTTGGATTTCCAAGTTGACGCCAGGTTCAATCATTCCTTTCCAAATCATGCCTATGCATCACATATCGCATCCCGCATATCATACCATGTTTGCATCATGTTGCTTGAGCATTGCATGTGGTTGATTGTGTTCCTTTTGCTTGTTGTTCTTGCTTGGGTAGACCCGGGAGATGAGTACGTGAACGAGGAGCCCGTTGAGTTCGCTTACGAGGATCAAGGCAGCTCTAAGAACTTTGCAGGCAAGATGACCATACCCTTGAAATCATTTCTATCTTTGCTTGCTAGATGCTCGCTCTTTTGCTATGCCTATGCTATGATACCTACCACTTGCTGATCATGCCTCCCATATTGCCATGTCAAACCTCTACCCACCATGTCCTAGCAAACCGTTGTTTGGCTATGTTACCGCTTTGGTCAGCCCCTCTTATAGCGTTGCTAGTTGTAGGTGAAGATTGGAGATCGTTCCTTGTTGGAACATGTTTATTGTTGGGATATCATAATATTATCTTGTTTATCTTAATGCACCTATATACTTGGTAAGGGGTGGAAGGCTCGGCCTTATACCTGGTGTTTTGTTCCATTCTTGCCGCCCTAGTTTCCGTCATATCGGTGTTATGTTCCCGGATTTTGCGTTCCTTACACGGTCGGGTTATAATGGGAACCCCTTGACAGTTCGCCTTGAATAAAACTCCTCCAGCAATGCCCAACCTTGGTTTTACCATTCGCCACCTAGCCTTTTTTCCCTTGGGTTTCCGGAGCCCGAGGGTCATCTTTATTAAACCCCCCTGGGCTGGTGCTCCTCTGAGTGTTGGTCAGACCGAGTAGACTGCGGGGCCACCTCGGGGCAACTTGAGGATTGGTTTTACTCGTAGGATGTCTCATCTGAGTGTGCCCTGAGAACGAGATATGTGCAGCTCCTATCGGGATTTGTCGGCACATTCGGGCGGTGTTGCTGGACTTGTTTTACCATTGTCGAGGATGTCTTGTAACCGGGATGCCGAGTCTGATCGGATTGTCTTGGGAGAAGGAATATCCTTCGTTGACCGTGAGAGCTTGTGATGGGCTAAGTTGGGACTCCCCTGCAGGGATTTGAACTTTCGAAAGCCGTGCCCGCGGTTATGGGCAGATGGGAATTTGTTAATGTCTGGTTGTAGATAACCTGAAACTTAACTTAATTAAAATGCACCAACCGCGTGTATAACCGTGATGGTCTCTTCTCGGCGGAGTCCGGGAAGTGAACACGGTGTTGGAGTAATGCTTGATGTAGGTTGTTCTAGGGTCACTTCTTGATCTAGTTGTTCGACCGTGCCTTTGCCTTCTCTTCTCGCTCTCTTTTGCGTATGTTAGCCACCATATATGCTAGTCGCTTGCTGCAGCTCCACATGATACCTTTACCTTACTTATAAGCTTAAATAGTCTTGATCGCGAGGGAGTGAGATTGCTGAGTCCCCGTGACTCACAGATTACTTCCAAACCAGATGCAGGGACCGATGATACCGCTCCAGATGATATGACCGAGCTCAAGTGGGAGTTTGATGAAGACTCTCGTCGTTACTACGTGTCTTTCCTAGATGATCAGTAGTGGTGCCCAGTTGGGGCGATCGGGGACTTTGTCGCATTTGGGGGTTGATCTTTATTTTGGTTCCGTAGTCGGACCATGAGTGTATTGGATGAATGTAATGACTCATTTATGTATTTGTGTGATGTGGCGAGTGTAAGCCAACTATGTATCCTTTCCCCTTTATTTATTTACATGGGATGTTGTGAAGATTACCTCACTTGCGACATTGCTTTCAATGCGGTTATGCCTCTAAGTCGTGCTTCGACGCGTGGGAGATATAGCAGCATCGAGGGCGTTACAAGTTGGTAATCAGAGCCTTCCCCGACCTTAGGAGCCCCCTGCTTGATCGAATCGCTGGCGTTGTTGAGTCTAGAAAAATGTTTTGAGTTATTTAGGAATTATATATCAGAGAGTTAGGAATTCTTTTTACTCCCCAGGCCCTTCGTCGCTCTGCTGAGGCATCCTGACGTAGAGTTTTGACTCTTCTCTTCTCAAATTTCACTAATTTTTTTTATGATCACGCGGGTATCTTGGAATTTTCCGATGGTTTTGTGATGAGAACATTGTTCTTGGTGCCTCCTGACATTTAGGGGTTGTGGCAGTGTCCCTGGGAGTTGAGCTCCGAGGCTTTGTCGTCACAATTTTATCGTTGAGATTCTGGAATACCTGTGTTTCGCCGACATCAAAAATCTCTTTTATGCAGTTGTTGGTTAGATAACCTCGACACCACGCAGTACTGGGGCGGGAGTTCGAGAGTATTGCCATAACTTGTATAACGGATGCTTTTCGAAGGTTGAGGTAAATGATTTCCGAAGGTTTCTTGGTTATGTGTTGAAGGATGGATACAGCTGGATGTAGGATTTGCTAGCTTTGGGTGAGATATTATGCTTCCCCTGTATCCCCAACACCTGATTGCATAACCGGAAAGGTTCGGGAGTTTCATAGGTGGGAATTCTTGTAGCTCTAGTTCTTCTTCCGCGGATATTTGGTTTGGGATTGGGTAATCCTCACCAAGTATTTGTTCTTGTCCGTACCTTGTTGTTTTATTCTTCTACCACTATCTAAGTGGCTTCTCAATTTATGGAAATGTGACCATTTCAATTGGAATTCATTCGTTCATTTTGTTTGGATGTGAAGAGTTTATGTTGCAATTTCAATCCGTTTGATTCAGCTTGAATATTTGTCTGTCAAGATGCTAACGGATGTCACCCTCTTCAGGATGGCTCCTGCTAAGGGTCAGAATCAGAATCAGGATCCGCCACCACCACCTCCACCTCCGGAGGCATGGCAAGCTGTGATGGCTGCCACCAATGCAAACACGTAGCTGATCATGCAAATTCTGCAAGAGCGCAACCAAGGCCATGGCAACAATCAGAATCAGTTTGCTACACTCAACCAGTTCCTCGCTAACCAGTCTAAGACCTTCAGCAACTGTGTCGAGGCCTCAGACACTGATGATTGGCTCGTGGATATATGCAAGCATTTCGAGTGCAGTAACGTCAGGCCTGAGGACTTTGTCAAATTTGCCTCCTTCCAACTCAAAGACCAAGCTGCAGAATGGTTTCAGCAGTACAAAGATTCCATAGGAGGCCGTGCGATTACCTGGGATGAATTCCGTCAAGACTTCAAAGCTCATCACATTCCTCAGAGTGTTGTTGAAAGCAAGCGTGAGGAATTCGGCAACCTGAAGCAAGGCAGCTTGTCTGTTTACCAGTATAACATCATGTTCCAGAAGCTCGCTCATTTCGCCAAGTAGGACGTCCCTGACGAGAAGAGCATGATTTATCAGTTCAGGGGTGGCCTCAGAGAATAGCTTCAACTTGCTCTCGTGCTTTTCGAGCCTCAGAAGTACGATGAGTTTTACAACATGGCACTGAAACAAGAGGCTGCTCAACTCAAGTGTGATGCTTCCAAGAAGCGAGTCAGAGATGCGACTCCTTCTTCCTCAACTCAAGTGGCTAAGCAGCAAAAGTATTGGCTGCCTCCTCCTCCTCCGTTCCGTCAGGCTTATCAGCAGAAGAGCAAAGGTGGCAATGGATCTTCCCACCCACCCAACCCTGGCTTTTAGAAAAAGACTTCGTCTCAAGATCCAAGATCAAGTGCTCCGTATCACCGTCCGCTCTCGGAGGTCACGTGCAACAAGTGCCAACAGAAGGGTCACTATGCCAACAAATGCTCCAATCAGAGGCGTCTTCCTCCTCCTCCTGTGAGATCTGCTAGCAATGCAGTGGTCAAGCATAACCCCAAGCACGCCAAGGTCAACTTGTTGAACGCAGCTCAGGCAGAGGACTCGCCAGATGTGATTATGGGTAACCTTCATGTTAACAATGTTCCTGCAAAAGTTCTTTTTGACACTGGTGCATCGCTTTCTTTTATTTCAAGACCATTTGTTGCCAAGCATGAATTTGTGACCGAAAGGATTCCTTTCCCGTTGAAGATTGTGTCCCCGGGCAAGAAAATGACATCTAACAATTGCGTCCCGGATGTTACTATCACGTTGGGCGACTATAAGTTTCTATCCTCTCAAGTGGTCCTTGGTAACTCGGATATTGATCTTATTCTTGGAATGGATTGGCTTTCTAAGCACAAGGCTAAGCTTGATTGTGCTGCCAGGCAGATTCAATGGACTCATTCGTCTGAGGATGTAATTGTCTTTGCCGCAAGGGATGATACCATTCGACTATTTTCTCTCAATGAGAAGGGTGAGCTGGATGCCATCTCTCAAATTCCGGTCGTTTGCGAATATCAAGACGTCTTTACAGAAGAGCTTCCAGGAATGCCTCCGCACCGGCCAGTTGAATTCGTCATCGATCTTGAGCCTGGCACGAAACCTATTTGCAAACGTCCTTACAAGCTTGGACCTGAAGAGTTGAAGGAGCTGAAGAAGCAACTCGATATTCAAGAGCGAATGGGTCTCATCCGACCTAGTTCTTCTCCATGGGGTTGTGGTGTCCTTTTTGTGAAGAAGAAGGATGGAACGGACCGACTCGGTGTCGACTACCGTCCATTGAACAAGAAGACCATAAAGAACAACTACCCACTTACCAACATCAATGATCTGTTTGAACAACTCAAAGGTGCTCAAGTATTCTCCAAGCTTGATCTCCGTATGGGCTATCATCAGATTCGCATTCGTGAGCAAGATATCCCTAAGACAGCATTCAGAACAAGCTATGGTTCATATGAATACACTGTCATGTCTTTCGTCCTCGTCAACGCTCCTCCAACATTCTCTCGCATGATGAATTTCATCTTCAACGCCTACACAAATGACTTCATCTTGGTCTACCTCGATGACATATTGGTTTTTTCCAAGAACAAGGAACATCATGCCAAGCACTTGCGTTTGGTGCTGGATAAGCTCAGAGAACATCAGTTCCATGCCAAGTTTTCAAAGTGCGAGTTTTGGCTCGATGAGGTTCTCTACCTTGGACAAATCATCTCTGCCAAGGGCATAGCGGTTAATCCTGAGAAGGTGTCTGCAATTGTGAATTGGGAACCACCTCAGAATGTGAAGCAACTCCGCAGCTTCCTTGGTCTCGCAAGCTATTGTCAAAGGTTTGTTGAGAACTTTTCAAAGATCGTGAAGCCTCTTTCCAACCTTCTCCAGAAGCACGTCAAGTACGTTTGGTCTCCTGAATGTGACATCGCTTTCAACACCCTGAAAGAGAAGTTAATCACTGCTCCAGTTCTGACTCCTCCTGATGAATCCAAACCGTTTGAGGTCTTCTGTGATGCTTCCCTTCAAGGTCTTGGTGCAGTGTTGATGCAAGAGAAGAAAGTTGTGGCCTATACCTCTCGCCAGTTGAAGCCCAATGAAAAGAACTACCCCACTCATGACCTCGAGTTGGTGGCAGTTGTGCATGCTCTTTTAACTTGGAGACATCTCTTATTGGGAAGAAAAGTGGACATCTTCACTGATCATAAGAGTCTCAAGTACATCTTCACTCAGCCTAATCTCAACCTTAGGCAGATTTGTTGGGTCGAAATGATTCAAGAGTATAATCCGAGTATTGAATATACTCCAGGCAAGGCCAATGTAATTGCTGACGCATTGAGCAGGAAGGCTTACTGCAACAGTTTGATTATCAAGCCTTACCAACCCGAGCTTTGTGAAGCTTTCCGCAAACTCAATCTGCAAGTTGTTTCTCAAGGTTTCCTCGCCAACCTCCAAGTCTCTCCTACCTTGGAAGATCAGATTCGCGAGGCTCAACTTCTTGATGCTATGGTGAAGAAGGTGAAGATTGGGATTGCCAAGAGTCAACCCAAGTACAAGTGCTATCGTCTTGATGACAAGCACTCTATTCTTCGAGGATCGCATTGTTGTGCCTAAAGGTGACCTTCGTAAAGTCATTATGAATGAGGCTCACAATTCACTCCTCTCTATCCACCTTGGAAGTACAAAGATGTACCAGGACCTCAAGCAGTCGTACTGGTGGACTTGAATGAAGCGCGAGATTGCTCAGTTCGTGAATGAATGTGATGTATGTAGAAGAGTTAAAGCAGAACACCAACGGCCAGCTGGTCTCCTCCAACCTCTTGACATTCCAGAATGGAAGTTTGACCATATTGAGATGGACTTCGTGAATGGATTTCCAAAGTCCAAGCGTGGCAATGATGCTATCTTCGTTGTCATCGACAAACTCACTAAAGTGGCTCATTTCCTTCCTTTCAAAGAGTCTATCACAGCAGCTCAATTGGCAGAGCTATATACCTCCCGGATTGTCTCTCTACATGGCATTCCACAGTTGATATCTTCAGATCGTGGCAGCATCTTCACCTCCAAGTTTTGGGATTCTTTTCAGAAGGCCATGGGCACCAACATCCGTTTCAGCACAGCTTTTCATCCTCAAACTAGTGGCCAAGTCGAGCGAGCTAATCAGATTCTTGAAGATATGCTCAGGGCTTGCGTCATGTCTTTCGGTATGAAGTGGGAAGATTGTCTTCCATATGCCGAGTTCTCCTA
Organism: Triticum dicoccoides; assembly: GCF_002162155.2. Lineage (NCBI taxonomy): Eukaryota > Viridiplantae > Streptophyta > Magnoliopsida > Poales > Poaceae > Triticum > Triticum dicoccoides. Next base: position 139,674,558 of record NC_041392.1, read on the forward strand.
CAACAACAGCTTCCAAGCGAGTTCGGGCAAGGCCCCATTTGAAATTCTCTATGGAAGGAAGTGCCATACTCCTCTTCACTGGTCAGAGACTGGTGAACGCCAACTTCTTGGTAATGACTTGATCATAGAGGCAGAAGAGATGTGCAAAGTCATTCATGATAATCTCAAAGCCGCACAATCGCGCCAGAAGAGTTACTATGATAGCAAGCATCGTGACTTAGCTTTCAAGATCGGAGACCATGTTTACCTCTGTGTCTCTCCAATGAAAGGTACTCATCGCTTCGGTATCAAAGGGAAGCTTTCCCCTAGATACGTGGGTCCTTTCAAGATCGTCAGCAAGAGAGGCGATCTCGTCTATCAACTTGAGCTTCCCTCCAACTTTGCAAATGTGCACGACATGTTTCACGTGTCTCAACTCCGCAAGTGCTTCAAGACCCCTGACCGCACCGTCAACTTCGAAGACATTGATCTCCAAGAAGACCTGTCTTATCGTGAGCACCCCGTTGCTATCCTTGAAGAAACTGAGCGCAAGACTCGCAACAAGTCTATCAAATTCCTCAAAGTCAAGTGGTCACATCATTCCGACCGTGAAGCCACCTGGGAACGCGATGATTGTCGTGGTTCTAACTCTGACAGTGATTTAGGGGGGTGAATATGGAGAGGCTAGATCTTAGCTATTGGGAAGTTGTTACACGCGAGGTTTACGAGTTCAGGCCCTTCTTAGAGGAAGTAATAGCCCTACGTCTCGGAGCCCGGAGGCGGTGGACTGGATTATGCGTGTATGGATACAGGGGTGCGAACCCTTCATACTGAGGAGGGGGGTGGCTTATATAGAGTTCGCCGGACCCCTCCCGCCCTCAGTAATGCAGGGTTTAAGGTACATTTAAGGTTGGGCATTTCTGGTAACTTCCCTAATAAAGTGCTATAATGATCATAAAGACTACTTAACAGTCGACCGTTTGCCTACGAAGTGACTTTAGGTCTCCTGGCAGTCGAGTGGTTGGCTTCATGGTCGAGTGATAGCTTCTTGGTCGAGTGTCTTGAACCCGTCGAGTGGGATACCTTCAAGTCGATTGAAAGGTGACTTCTCCTAGGGGTGTCCTAGGGTAGGAATCTTTGGTCAGGTCCGTGTCCCTACCCTAGGTACATGTCTTCATCATTAGCCCCCGAATGGATCGAGGTTAGAGTGGGGAAAGAGTTGGAGATCTTTCCGATTGGTTCTTCGGGCTATGTGAGCGCCTCGTTTTGGGTCAATCGTCACGGATGACGTTGCCAACCTTTTTCAGTCGCCTTGATCCATTCCAGGCCTTTCGTCGAGTGAATTTCTTTGTTTGTGACATACCGAGCGCCGGCGCGATCGGGGTCTTCTGTTTTGACAAGTTGTTTTGTGGCCCGCGGATGTCGCGGGATTCGGATTTTGGGAAGTGCGCGGGACGGGAGCGGCCGCAGTAATCAGAAGCGATAAAGCGGAAGCTCCTCGATCCCCGTGTCGTCTTTTTCGCCACATACTGCGCGCGCGTCTGCTGTGGGATTTGACTGGATAGCCTGGGCCTACCAGTCAGCCACTCGGAAGCGGTCCCTTATAAATCGCCGGCTCGGGGTTTCCAAGTAGTGCGCTCTATTCTCCTCCTTTCTTCCGCCTCTCCCCCTTCGCAAGTCCCTCCGCCACCTCCGTTCCCGCCCCAACGCAGCAGGCCCGTGCGAGACTTCGCCAGCAACGATGACGAAGAGCAAGACCTCCGCTCTGGAGCACGTGAAGAAGGCGGCAGCGGCGGGGAAAGGGAAGAGGTCAGCTCGGGGCGGATCTTCCTCTAGGACCGCTCTGCCCAAAGGTTGGATCCAGGGCGACTGGATGCCATCGGTGCTCCGGCAAGAGGATCTCGACGATATGGTCGAGGGGGGAGTCATTCCCCACGAAGCTGCGCGTCTTCCGGGGGGAGAGATCGAACCTCAACCCCGCGACGGTGAGTGCGTGCTCCTAGCCACCCACATCGACCGAGGGTTTTCTCTGCCGCCCCATCCTTTCTTCCGGAGTTTCCTGAATTTCTTCGGAGCACAGCTCCACCACTTCACTCCCAACTCCATTGTCTACCTTGCTGCTTTCATCTCCATGTGTGAGGCTTTCTTGGGTTGTCGACCCATTGGGGACTCTTCAAACACATCTTTACCCGCCATTCTGAATCGGTCAAGAAGGCTAAGTCGAGTGACGAGAGGACGCAGGTGATCCAGCTGTGCGGGGGCCTGGCGATCCAGATGAGGGGGAAGAGCTGTTTTCCATCTATCACCTTCCCGGAGTCGGTCCGTGGCTGGCAGTCGACCTGGTTCTACTACAAGGACGAGGCGACCCCAGGACAGTCGACTGGTCTTCCTCTTTTTTCCCTCGACCGAGCCGAGAAGCCTGCCCCTCTGAAAGTCACGCCGGAGGAAAAGGCCCAAGTCAAGGTGCTGGCAGGTCGAGTGGTTGAGCTTGTCCGCGAGGGTGTGACTGGTATGGACCTGCTGGAGGTCTTCCTTCAAAGGCGCATCCAACCGCTCCAGGCCCGCGACCACCCGATGTGGCTGTATTCGGGTCTTGACGACACCACTCGGGTCCACCCGGAGGAGGTCACCGACGAGATGGTGGAGGGGTGGCTGTCGAGCATCACGGGGAACAAAGACAACCCTCGAGGAGCCAGGAGGGTAACCCCTCTCGACAACTCGTATGAGGTGGACCAGGTATGTCTTTGTGCTCCCGACTGATATCTTGTCTTCTGCATTGGTCTTCTTTGAATAAGTCGATTGACCTTCGTCTTGTCTGTTGTTTTCCAGGAGACCACCGAGATGTACTCGACGCCCAACGGGGCACAGGGGTCGACTGAGGAAGGGGATGCGAGCGGAGGCGAGAGCGGGGACGACCAAGGTGAGTGGGAGTCCGATGGTGAGGGAGAGGGAGGTGACGACATCTTCTCCAGCGAAGGGGAGGAGGAG